>NC_065579.1:124388684-124696705 GCF_024542745.1 Macaca thibetana thibetana
TGCAGCAAGAGAGATGAGAAATGGGAATGTCTAGGATGCCAGGTGGGAGGGGCACTTGGCCATTGCATCTTGAATCCAATGTGTCCGGGTGAGCCTCATACTCTTCCCACCACCTGCCAATCATGGTGGCTAAGGGAGGTGAGTAAATGGAATCCAGGGCAAAATGAGACTTCTCAACTTCATTTTTGTATGCCACAATCAGGATGCAAATCAAAGTCTCCGGGACTGGGAAGGTCATAAATGGAAAACCTGCTGCACCTCTGAGTTTTCCTAGATTTCAGTGATTTGGTCTAAATCCAGAAATTGTCTCGAGACAATAAAAAGGCTGCTGAATGGTAACTGAGGAGGACTGCTAAACTCACAGCGAGCTCCTTTGACGTTACCAGGGGCATTTAATTTTCATGTTCTTGCAGTAAATTTGAAGGCAAATTATAAAAGTAAGGCTCAGTTTTGGTAAGGCTCCAATTTATGTGCATGGGGCTTCTTCTAACTAGACTTTGGGGGACGCTGGCTAGTAAAGTTTAAAGACCTTTGCCAAAGTGTCCTATGTGAAAAGTTCCTGCATTTGTGGAATTTCTAAAGACGTTTTGTTGTATGCTCCTAGGCCTCGTATTATCCACAGGTTTGGAACGTAGGATGTGGCTGCTGGGAAGTAATATTTTTAAAGGGCAAGTGTAATAGGAATCAAATCACTTTGTCTAATGTATTTAGGGAAATCACATAGTGTCTGCTTCTATGTTAAAATTTAATTATTGCTTTAGTTTCACAATTTGCCTTTCAAGGGAAATTGAGGCCTGCAAGACATGTTCTGCATAGTAATTAGGATCTCCAGGTCTCAGTTTCTTCATCTACAGCATGGCAATATCAGATGGAGTCAATTTAATAATGCTTGTAAAGCCCTTAGTGACATTGGTGCCATATATTATATATTAAGTGCAGTCAGCCCTTTGAATCTGTGGATTCAAGCAACCACAGGTTTTAAAAATTTGAAAAAAATTAAAAAATAAGACAACATATTAAAAATGCAAATTAAAAAATACAGTATAACAATTTCCATAGCATTTACATTGTATTAGGTGTTATTAGTAATCTATAATTTAAAGTATAAAAGATGATTTAAAGTATAAAAGAGGATGTGCAGAAGTTATATGCAGATTTTGATATCTGTGGGGGTCCTGGAACCAATCCCCAACAGATACTGAGGGATGTCTGTACTTACAATAGGAAACTAATATAGCAATCATTAACAGGAAAAAAAATCTTACAGTTACAGGATGAACAAAAATTGTTTGTAATCCATGAGGCTGAGAAATAGAGCAATCTACAGGTTTTGACCCAGACAATATTTGGACTTTGGTGCATGATCAATGGCTTTGAATGAGGTTGCCTTTTTGAAGGAGGGAAGATGGATCTCCGTCTACTCTGAACTTCATTCGAGACTGAAAAGGATGAGGATCAGTGTCATGTTGTATCAGGGTTCCATTTTTACAAATGGTTGCACATATCCCTCATTTGAGAGTTCAAATGAGCAGTTTAGGAAGAGAAAATGAATATCTATATTCTTGAAGGCCAACCTGGGAGCGCAAATCTGAAATTTGGGATCTCACTAGAAAGCCTGTGTTATTTAAATTTCCAAAATGAGCCCTTCTAATGTGACCTCAAGCTAATGTGTGGGTCTGTTTGAATAACAGCTTCGAGCAATTTCTTCCAACAGCGCCTACTAAGCAATCCAAGATAAAAGTATTGTTTTTCCACGAATGGTGGAATTGTCAGGAAGGCAGCAATTTGCACCAGACTTTTGCTGGTGAAACAGAATTCAAGCTTATTTTGTTGTTGTTGTTCTACTTTTTAAAAAAACCTTTGAGAGACTACTGATGTGACAATACTATATGCTTGCTAGAGATTCTACGGATGACAACACCCTGTACTAGAATCTCGCCTTATTTTTCTCTTTCCACTACCCCCACCAGCCATCTCTCACCAGACAGAATAGGTGAAGGGGTTGAGTTGTAGATCTCATTTCTCCTGTTTTGCTGCTTGTGAAGTCTGCCAACAGAATCCACCTTGACAAAGTCAAGGACTGTGCGTTTAATGTTGAACTGAGTGAATAAATTATGCATGAAATTGTGCCGGAGTCTCTAGTGTGCAGAATTGCTCCTTTTGATATGAAAGGTTAATTCAGAAAGGAGTCCAAAATAGCTGGAAATTGTGGGGATAAGTGGAGAGTATTCACTGTTGTGAGCTGTTATTACTAGAAATTGCATTCCCTCTCTGGCTTCCCCAGAGATTTCGCTTTGCCAGTGAATATAAACTGTACTCAATAGAATAGCATTTAGGAGTAACAAGAGTGTATGTCCACACACAATAAAATATTCTAATGGCGTTTTAAAGAGAAGTTGTACTTTTTCATGTATATCATGCACCCCAAGGAAGAATTTCTATTGTATTTAGGTCAAGAACAAGGCATATCAAAAGTAATGAGTTTTGATCATATATGTATTACAAGGGACTGTTTGCGATTCCCATTTCAGAACCAGGGCTGGTCCTGCCACTGATTAGTTATGCAAGCCTGGCTTTTGATAAACCCCAAAGCATCCTTGAGAAGGAACCACCCCAAATTGTTTTATCACTGCATCTCATGCATCGGCTTTAATTTAATCTTCAGTAAATTTATGGAGTTCTTCAACCTGTTTCACTTAAATGTCCTTTTTACACACATCCTTATATCATTTTTACGTTAGTTCATTATTTCCAGCAGAAAAAAAAAATGTAGTTGGCCGGAAAGCTAAATTTTACTTAAAATACACGTACACATATTTTTGGAGCTTGTTAGAGACTCCTTTTTGTGTTTCTATCACAAGGGAACAGAATTGTGCCACCAGACTGTGGTAGTTGTTTATTTTTGTCGCTCTTATGTACATTTTCAGAAACCATCTCCTTAATCTCCACTGAGTACCAGTAGTTTTTTCTCTAATTATAAAGTGATATCATTTCTGACCTGGGGTAGTTTTTAATTTTAATTTCTGCTTTGTGTTTATAAACTGATAGACTGCATTATCCTGTTGGGAACATTGGCAGAAAGACTTCAGTCTTTTGTGTTGGTTTTAACAATTAGATATTCATTCAATGTATTAAAATGTGTTTGGGGCCAACTAAAGATGCATTTTTGATGTAGATTTTTTTTCTTTTCTGTGTTCCACTTATCTATATATTTTACATTAGCAATGAAGCTTTAAAAATTCTAGGTAGGTGATGGTGAATAGCGGTAGTATTATTAAAAAAAACTAACAAAAGTTAAAGTGAACAAAATTGATCCAATTACTCTTTTTTAGGTATTCTTTTTTTGTTTCAAAATGTTTATGCAGCAAAATATATATAAATCTTGGCATAGGGAAGATATTCCTACAAATTTTGGCAGATGCTGGGTTAAAATAAAGTAGTTATTGAAACACAAAGGTGTCTGTGGGTTTTTTAAAATGTGTTTTTTGTTACTTTATGGCATTACCAATGAGCATTTAAAATGCCCAATCCTTAGCCCACTAATTAATGCCAAGAGTATTAAGTTTTTTATTCTGCTGTCTGTGACTCATTAGTCTGAGCTCTGGATAGCAAATTGGCAAAATGGCCTCTTGTCACTAGGAAAATATTCCTAGTGCACAGTGAGAATATATTGTGCTTAGAGGGTAAAGGGGTTGCACATTTTTTTTTCCAGGTGAATCTGGATGTTTTAGGCTGCTAAAGTTCGAGAAATAAGTCCCAAGACACTATGCAATTGTGCTTAACATTCCGATGATTATAGTGGTATGTACCTAGGTAATGTTAGCTGCTGTGTACTTAAAGATATTTTAAGCCAATCAGATATTCATTTTTGATATAAGTTCAAATGCCTTCAGCAGATCAAACTGAAAAAATCATTAAATCAACTTTGTAACACTAAGGACAGGTATCGAAGGCAGTGAAGATACGGATTCGTGTCTGATTATAATTTATACAATGTGCAAGACAAACTAAGGAGTAGAAATTTTGCTATTGCTGTGTAACACACACATGCACAAATAAAACCTGGAAGTTCTTTTAAGCAATATTTAATCTAGCATTGATATACTTACAATACATATTACATAAACAAAATGTAAATATGTTTACATATAAAATCTATACTTTCACATAAAAAGGAAATAATTTTAAATATTTTATATATTTTAAATGTTTTATATAATTTTAATTAAACTTTCAGTAGTATACTGAAAGTATTTTATTTAATACTATTTATTCAGTATGTTTTAAATATTTTACTTAAAAGTATGGTGACAGAATGTTGACTTTTACCCCAGACATTTTTGCAGGCAAAGAATCACCCAACGAAACAATTTAGAAGCAAATGGAGGATCTTTTCCACGAGTAATTAATACCTTTAAAAGCATGTTTGAAATAATTAGTTAAGCAAGGGAATCAATCTCTTTTAAAAGCTTCCAATTCACTAGAGGCTCATTTAGTAGCACACACCTGCTCACCAATAGTCCAATGCCACGCCACCATTAACATGTTTTTTTTCATCCAACCCCCTTTTTCTTTGAGTGGGGGGAAAGTTGGTACGTATTTTCTTAAAAATATACTTGCTTCTTCTGCCCCCACTCCTTTACCCCAAGGTCCAAAAACATGATGCATTCATTTCTCACTCCAAAGTGAAGCGACTAGTGAATATTTAGAAGCTCGGGTTTTAAATTGCATATATTAAATGCACATAAAATGAATATATTGTTTGTGAAATATTAAACCAAGTAATTTTTTCCCAGTTGTTGAGCACAAATGTGGGCTTTTAATGCACTTGTGTTACCTTGGGAAAATCTGGAGCTTTATTAGCTCTTCTTTAAATCATAGAAATTATTCCTTTTAACTGTAAATGATCTCTTCTTTTGGTAAGTTTCCTTAACTAAAGATAACTTCACAAAAGCACATGTCAGCTAACGAGAAATGCAAGGAGAAAGTAACTGTTCAGAGGTGATTTATCTTTTTAAGCATCACTTGGGGGCCATATAAAAGGCAATTTTTAAAATGCAAGTAATCTTTAGGAAAATATTATGAAAGGACACTGTTAGTATTCTGTTGTGTTGTATTAGCATCCGTTTCTTGGGCAAGATGTTTCATTTTAACAATATCCTCCACTGCATGAAAATTAATTTATTTTCTTCTTTGGCACAACTCCAGTCCTTTTTTTTCTTTATCATCCCAGTAGATGAAGTGATTTGAGTGAGCAACATATTTTTTTGAAAGAACAAATGTATAGGTGAAGGTGACCAATGAAAATATTTAGTTAAAAAATGAAAAATGATTGATGCAGATCTTCCTGGTGAGCACTTTGGAGTCCTGCTGATTGGCTATAAGAAACAACCATCTACCCCAACTGTTGAGGGAAATCATTTTAATCCATGAATGCTGCATATTGATTTTGGAAGATTTGCAATGCGGTACATGTAATGGGTATTTTTGCAGCTGGTACCAAATGTATCCAATATTAATATTTATTTTACATTATACATTTTATTCTTGTACTTTCCAATTTTTAGGCATAAAAATTAATACTTACCTTGAAATACTTTTGAAAATCAGTGTTTTTATTACTTGGAAGCCTGAGAATCCTGTTTCTTTTGTTGTTTCACATTGCATTACTCTTCTCTTGCTGTTGCAACAAACTACTGTAAACCCTGCAGTTTCAACAATATATATTTATTATTGTAAAGTTATGGGGCTCACTGAGCAAAATCATGATGTATGCAGAGTTAAATTCCTTTCTGGAGGTCTAGGGGATAATTTATTTCTTTGCTTTTTCCTGCTTCTAGAGGTGGCCCACATTCTTTGGCTGGTGGCCTCTTCCTTTATTGTCAAAGTCAGCCCTGTTCATCCCTCTGGCTCCCTTCCATAGTCACATCTTTCTCCACCTCTGACATCAGCAGGGAAAGGCCTTGTTAAGGACTCATGTGACGAGGCTGGGCCCTTCCAGGTAATCCAGGTTAATCCACAAGCTCAACAACTTTACCCTTTGTGACATCTGCGAATTCCCTTTTGCCAGGTGAGGTCACATATTCACAGGTTCCAGGGATTTGGATGTAGATAAGTTTGGGGTACCATTGTTCTGCTTACTGCTCACAGAAAGATAAAGAATGTCAACAGCAATAGCAGTTACTATCATTTTTTTAGTTGATGCCTCTTTTGGACCCTTTACAAAAGTGATAAAGTACGGTGCATAGTAGCACTCAGTAAGTATTTTTGGGGCTAATGAATGAATGAATTAAGGATAAAACTATTGCACAGGAACAAAAAATATAGTAGGCACTCAGTAAATAGTAGGTATTATTATTATTATATAATTTCTCTCTTTCTTTTTTTTGTTTTTTGTATTTTTTGTTTTTTTTTGTTTTTTAGATGGAGTCTCGCTCTATCGCCCAGGCTCCCAGGCTGGAGTACAATGGTGTGATCTCGGCTCACTGCAACCTCTGGCTACTGGGTTCAAGTGATTCTCCTGCTTCAGCCTTCCGAGTAGCTGGGACTACAGGTGCAAACCACCATGCGTGGCTAATTTTTGTATTTTTAGTAGAGACGGGATTTCACCTTATTGTCTGGCTGGTCTCGAACTACTAACCTCGTGATCCGCCCACCTTGGCCTCCCAAAGTGCTGGAATTACAGGCGTGAGCCATATAATTTCTCAAGTAGCTTCAAATTGTACCAGATGTGTGTGTCTTTTTCCATTTGTGATGCTATAGAAAAACACCTGAGACTGGGTAGTTTACAAAGAACAGTTGTGGAGCTTGGAAGTCCAAGATCAAGGTGCCTGCATCTTGTTTGACCTTCTTACTGTGTCTATGCATGGCAGAAAGCAGAAGGACAAGAGAGCTTGAATGTTGAGTCCCCACATGGAAGAAGAGCAGAAGAGAGTGGATCCACTCTTGCAAGCCATTTTTTATAATGGCATTAATCTATTTATGAGGGTGGAGCCCTCTTGACCTAAACTCTTTCCATTAGGCACCACCTCCCCACACTGTTGTATTGGAGATTAAGTTTTCAACACATGGATTTTGAGGGACAAATTCAAATCATAGCAATAATTTGAATAGCAAAAATACCACTCAGGTAATTAAGAGACATATTTTGGTTAAGAGTTTAGACTCTGCATTTATTTTTTCATTGTTTTTTTACACATTCCACGATTCCCTATTACTAAATATACACTGTGCTACCGGCTGTGAATACAATGATGAACAGAACAGATGTGCTCTCTTGCCTCATGATGCTTTCAATCTAGTGGAAACGGCAAACTATTAGGTAAATAAACAAATTAAGGTTCATATCTTGGTGCCATAACTTGCCAGCTGTGTTATGTGATTCTGGGCAGATGACTTAACCTCTCTGAAACTCGATTTCCTCATCTGTAGCTGAGGTTAATAGGACTTACCTTGAGAGGTTGTTATAAAGATTAAATTACTTATTACACATAAATGTTTATGATAATCCTAGGCACATAAGAATCACTTTTTAAGTAACTTTTAAAAATTATCATTATTAGGCACCTAAAGGAAACTTGGCTCTATTTTTGATGAGGAAGTTTCATCCTTTATAGGGACAACACCAAATAGCAATATAAACTTTAAGAAGGTAAAACTGTATCCTAACTTTCTCTCCCTGATTGCTCATGCTAATTTTTTTAGAAAATACTATTACTACTACTATTGCTACTATACCTACAACTATTAATATTATTACAATACTTACCTTCACTAACTTCTCGTTATGTGTCAGACACTATTCTAATCACCATGTCTGCATTATATTATTTAATCCAGATCACAGCCCTGTAGTGTGAATTGGTTGCTCTTATAGAACTCATTTCACAGCTAAGAAATTTGAGAGAAGAGGGTTAAGCCCTACATCTACAACAGGAGAGTGACAGAGCCAGGATTCCTACTCAGGCATTCTGACTCTGGTGTCAACCATTCTTTGGAAGCCGACAGGATTTGGGATAATTTTCCAATGAGGCAAATTGCGTGGGGGAGGATGGTGTGAAAATAGAAGAGGACTGTAGTGCTGAGAATTTCATTTTGCTCTGTATTTTCTAAGATACAGGATCAAAGAAACATCTAAGATAAAAGAGACATAACTCATTTGTTCATGTATTTATTCTTTGATCAAATATTTACTGCATGCCTACCAGGTAGTGGGTACTGTTAGACATGATTAAATTTGTGTCCTCAAGGAGCTGTCAGTACATTGTTGGGACAAGTAGTCACCATGGAGTTTGCTGCGTGTCTTAGTAGAGGTCTGTGCATATGATACTCAGGAAACTTTGGTACATCTCACCTAGCGTTCTCACCAGCCTTTTCCTGGGTGGCCAGGAGAGGCTACCCAGAGGAAATATATCATGAGGAACAATTCATTTGCTTACTAAAATCTTAGAAAATTACTTACTGCAAGATATGTGGATATGTACATAAACGCATATCACAATGATTAATGATACAGGATTTGGAGTTAATACTGGCTACTTTCAAACCTTGCCTTTGCCATTTATGAACCTTTGACCTTATACCCTTTAAGTCTTAAGAATATCTCTTTCTCTAGGTTGAGATGAAGACTACAGGTAGAGATCTTGGTACAATGTCTGGTGTGTGGTAAATGGCCAAAGCACATTAACGTTGATTATCATCCTTATTGTTGTCACTATCATCATCATCACCATCATCATCATTATCATCATCATCATTATCATTATAATTCTTTTAGAAATAATTCTCAAACAACGTGACAGGAAATGAGGGATTTTTTGTTGCTGTTGCTGAATTATTAAGAAACAGTACGTTGGTCTTAATTTTTAAAGCTGGAAAAATTTCAGACACTTTATAAGTCCCTGTGATCTCATAGAAATATATATTACTGGAATTGATGTGTGGAAAGAGCACAGTTTGTTTTTACCCCAGCTGAAAATGTGCAATGACATAATGTAACCCTTTAAGATAACAGAAGCCAGCTGCCCCGTTCACATTTAAATATGAGTCACCTTCCAGGGAGACTTGCAAGATTCTATGTGCCAAGCTGGAAAAGTAAAAATTGCCAGCAAGGAGGGAAAGAATAAATTCACAATTGGAAGGAGGTATTACAAGCCAAAGGCCCCACCTAGCCAATTCCCTCTCAGAGCAGAAAATGGTATGCTAATGGCCAGAGAGAAGAACTGCCCCACTGTGGCATTGTGGTCTATATTACTGAAACGTAGAGACCTTGTCACATTTAGAACATTCTTTCTACTCAAAAATATTTTGCGTTCTGTTTAAATGGCACATTTGCTCAGGTACAAACACAGTCTGCTGCAATGAATTTCTAAAAAACGCAATATAGTTGTTTATGAATTCCTCCATCCCACAACCCCACCCAGGGCCTTGGCATTGGGTTGGCCAGCCACTTCCAGTGTCTTCCAGTACAGCAGAGCAGCTCTCAGAAGAAAACCGAAGGCCTATAGGGACAAGAAAAGACAGGCTTGAAATTTCAAATGATGTCTCTGTGAGTGTTTGCTGAGAACTTACCAGAAAGAAGAGGCCTGTATGTGGTGCTTGGGACCAACATTTAAAAAATTAATTACATATGTTAATTGAATTGACACATAGGCAATTAGATGAAGTTAAAGGTTAGTTTAAAGGAATGACAGACTGCTAATTAGGATTCCCCTCATGGCTGAATCAGATTTGCTATGGATCTGTCTTGGTGAACTTTTACCTAAATGATAATTCAGTCATCAATGATCAGTTGGTTGACTCAAAACCTAGAAGTTACTTGAATTTTGGCAGTTTGGAGAGGCTAAGGCATAGAGTAATCCATGTCCCTGGAAGAAGTCATGCTCACCAGGCACTGCAGTGGGTGCTATTTTCAGGAATAGAGGCAGACTGACTGGGTGTGGTGGCTCACACCTATAATCTCAACACTTTGGGAGGCTGAGGCCAGCAGGTCACTTGAGGTCAGGAGTTCAAGACCAACCTGGCCAACCTGGCGAAACCCCATCTCTACTAAAAATACAAAAATTGGCCAGGTGTGGTAGCATATACCTGTAATCCCAGTTACTTGGGAGGCTGAGGCAGGAGAATTGCTTGAACCCGGGAGATGGAGGTTGGAGTGGGCCGAGATTGCATCACTGCACTCCAGCCTGGGCCACAGAGTGATATTCCATCTCAAAAAAAAAAAAAAAAAAAAGAATAAAGCAGATTGTTAGAGAAGGTAAAATGGGAAGTATAAAGGCAAACTTGAATTTTGCTTTTCAAGAAAACCTTTTGGAGGACAACTTGATAATATGAATTCTACACTTCTAATTTAATTTCTACCGATTAAACAACGTACTTCAAGATCTTCAAGATGTACATAAGGATTTAACAGTGAAGATGTTCAGAGTAGCATTGTTTATTTTAATGAAAGATTGAAAATCATGTGTAAATATTTATTAGGTTGGTGCAAAAAGTAATTGCAGTTTTTGCCATTACTTCCACTGGCAAAAATTACTTCTAATGGCCAAAACCACAATTACTTTTGCACCAACCTAATAGAATAGGGGATTGATAAATAAATTATGAACATCCATACAATGAAATATTTCTGTGCTGTTAAAAGGGTTGTTTAGCATTATATTTATGGACACACAAAGATGTGATCTATTTATTTTAAGTGAAAATAAGGTGGTAGATCTGATTTTGGTTATGATTTTATATAACTAGCATCTTTTTGTACAATGTTATTTAGGTTTAAAAATTGTAGAATGTCTTTATCATTAGATCTCTTTCCATTTCTATTAACTTAATTATTAAATTTATGTTGGTGGAGTTTTGGCATTTAATTTCTTAGCTTTGTAAAAAGTAATATTTAATTTTATTAAAGATAATTCAGTCTGGTGCAGTGGCTCATGCCTTTAATCCCAGCACTTTGGAAGGCTGAGGCAGGAAAATCACTTGAGCCCAGGAGTTCAAGACTAGTCTGGGCAACGTGGAGAGACCCTGTCTTTAGAAAAAATTAAAAAGTAACCAGGCATGGTGGCATGTGCCTATAGTCCCAGCTACTCAGGAGGCTGAGGTGAGAGGATCATTTGAACCCTAGAGTTTGAGGCTGCAGTGAGCTGTGATTGCACCAGTGCATGCCAACCTGGGCAATACAGCGAGAACCTGTCTCAAAAATAAATAAATAAATAAATAATAAAAAGAGAGAATTTAAAATATATAACCTATTTGTTTTCTTAACTCTATAACTACTTATTCACAAAAAAGCAAAAATAAAGTATTACCCACAAGAATATTCCCACTTTAACCATGTCCCCATAATAATCACAGTCTCTCACATACTCTATGTAGCCAGCCTAATATCAGTGTGACCCCATTGCAGTGTCAAAAAATATATTTTTCAGGAGTAAATGACAAAGGGGCACTCCCAACCTCCTTGAGCAAAAGCCACCCCATTTCTTCTCTCCCCTGTTACCTCACCAGCTTTCTGCAGTCAGAGAAAAAAAAATGGGAGAGTAACACATTGTCCACTAGATATATGTGAAGAAGCACTTTATAATTTCAGTATTAAATTTCATTTGTGCACTGCATGTATGCTACTACAATAGTAGCAAAAATTGGTCAAATGTGAGATTTTGGGAATGCCATAAGTGGAATTCTGGCATTAATGTTATGTTACATATGCATATTTGCATGTATGTTTAAATCAAGGTTTCTCAGTCTTGGCATGATTGACATGTTGGGATGAATAATTCGTCATTGTCGGGGGTGTTCTGTTTATTGTAGGATGTGTAGCACCTGTGAACAACCAAAAATGCCTCCAGAAATTGCCAGTGTCACCTAGGAGTTGGAGGTTAGGGGAATGTAGGGACAAAAGTGCCCTATTTGAGAAGCACTGGCTTAGATTGATACATATGTATTCCAATGTTAATGGGTATTATTTCAAGGTGGAAAGAACATGTATGATGTCCCCTTTTCTTTCTGCCTCTCTTGTTCTACTTTATGTATCTTGACTTGTGTTTCTTGTACATTAAATAAAAAAATCAAAAGACAAAAAATGCATGATAAGCCAATCAGTGCTCTGAAAAGCAGAGCATACAGGGCTGTCACTCATGGTCCTTGCAGTTGTATAGTGCTTTGGAATTTGCAGTTCCCTTCACATATGCTTATCATCCTTTTGGAGCATTCAGATCCTGGGAAATAGATGGATAGGGATTATTACCTTTTTTTTTTCTACAGGGAGAAATGCTGAGGTCTAGATCAAAGTCATTTGGGTGGTTAAATAGCAGAAGTTGCACTAGAGCTGCAGCTTCTTGACTCTTGAATTACATTAACCACTGCTCCCTGATAGGGAGCCTGTAGCCTTTTCCATGCATTACATGTAGGCATGGCTCTGAGCTGTGTTTGTCCTCGGGGCTTGTGTGCATATCACTGTGATCATGAAGACTCGTCAATGGGGGATTTGACCTAACACATAGAAAAGAGATCAGAAAGGCAAGGCATTTCCCTGTTAAAGATGTGAGCAGTGGTGAGGTCTCAGATGGGTGACTCATTTCCTTTACTGAGCTCCCACATAGAGTCCCAAGCCACTTTCAGGTTTTCAACACGCAAGGAGACTGACATATGCCAATTTTGTGAGACATTGTCTATGAAATATTTTATGCACTCAGTTTTTCTGTCCTGGATGCATATATATTTTGAAAAATTTTAATGGAATTAGTTCACTTAATTCCCAGGGAAACAGACCCTTCCAGGTTTCCCATTATACTAAATGTCTGGGAGTCTTTCTTTTTTTCATTGGTGCATTTCCTCTGTAACTATTAACACTGATGGGAATTTAGCATGTGCATCGGCGGGTGGATATACCCACATGTTGGGAATTTAATTTCTCAGTCTAGGTATGTCTTGGATAACGTACAGTGATTATTATTATCCATTAATACCAGAATGCACAAAAATACTCTGAGAAGTAAATAATATTTCACACTCATTGCCCTTTTTTTGATTTTTAATTTACTGTGTGCATAACAAGCAAATTGTACACTTTCTCTTCCTGCAGCCTTAAAATTAAACTCTTTTCCTTTTGGATAACATCTGGTTGGCAAACACTTACCATTTAATTTTCTTACATTGAGTATGGAGCATTCCAGCATATCTGCAAAGTAGTCAACATATAGATATAGGTGAGTGTAAGAAATCTTGCTTTAGATTTTAATTTTAGTTTTAATTTTAAGAGCATTAATATCTTGCCCCAGTGACTACACTTTTAATTTAACCTACTGTACTCGCATTCTCACATTTCAAAACTGACAAGTGAATGGGGAGGAAGAGAAGGCTTTATGTAGTGTTGAACTTGGCATAACTCCTTTAAAAGCAGTAATACCCATCTCTGGATCTTGGAATGCAAAACAAAGAAGAGAGCCCAGCACATAATTTGGTTCTCCAAATAATTCCTGAACTAATCAAAGAAATCTGTACCTCATAACGCCTCCATTCCTCCTCTTCGATCCTGTGTCTGTTGACTTTGCATCCTCTCTTGTTCAGTCCTTGGCTTGACCTTCAAATCTGACCATGTGTCTTTAGGGTTGTGACTTTCTTTTCTATCTGTGACTTACTCAAGTCTAGCAGGCTAAACTGTGACCATGGTCACCATGTATAACATTAACCCCCAAATTTAAAGGTGAGTTTCCCTCATCCAAAATTCCTGTTAGCTTAGATTCAGCATTGCAAACTCAGTTCTGTCCAAGAGTCAGGCGGGCAATGTTGACTGGTGGAGTGGGCAGTGGGCAGGACAACACGGAGTGATGAGGACTGTGGTCAGCTCGAAAAATTTCAGGACTAATCTCAACAGGGAAGTAGCTACTTCATCCCTGCTCAATGTTGCTATTTAGACATGCGTACCTAGAGTTGCCAGGTCTTTTTAATTTTTCAGGAGAAGTCAGAAATGTAGACTTCTGGCTGAAATATCTTAATTTTCAAATGTAGCATAAAATTTCTAATTTTTAAAAACACCATGCATATCAATTACAGAAATTTGAAATGCTATTTGATGATGTCAAGGAATTATTGTTAAATTTTGGTGTGATCTTGAAACTGTAGTTATGTTTTTTGAAATGTCCTTATATTTTAGAAATATTAACTGAAATCTTAACAAATGACTGATGCAGTATTTGAGATATGCTTCAAAATGATCCAAGGGTTGGGGTGAAGAAGAAGATATAAATGAAACAAACAAGGCTGGCCAATAGGTTGATAATTATCGAAGCTGGATGATGGAGGAATATATACATATTTAAATTTGTATATGTTTGAAGTTTCCATAATAAAGAGTTTTAAAAAACCATGGCCACAGGCCAGATTTGACTTCAAGCTACTAGAGTTGTCTCTGATCCATGAATTTGTCTATACACATCCCAATCTATTTATATTTTTAATCTGTACTATATTTGGTTGTAGTATTTTTAAAAGTTTATCATAAATGTACCACTCTAAGGCTATGAGAGCTGTCCCTTATTCCACAATTCGTGAACTTTTTGAACAAGTGCATGTTCATCCCATTTACTTTGTGCATTTTTAAACCTCCAATCTTATTTCCCCTGAGCTTTCATCCTTCCAGAAGAATTTGATATTCTCTCCTTATATAAAAGTCCTGAAATTTATCGACATGCATTTCAGAGGCTTTCCATCGAACTTATCTTTTGTGACCCATTGTGTCTTTTCTAAGGCATGTGGAATTTTGAATAAATTCTAAATAATGTGTTGTTGTGTGCTGGACAAAGGAGAGATTAATTTCCCTTTCAATTATTGTCACCTTCTTACCTATTTCTCCTTCCTTTTCTGTCAGGATCTGAACCATCCTATTTGTTTCTTCCTCTTTGGACTTTGAGATCTTTGAGGACAATTGTAATGTGCCATCTTAGTGCCTAGCCAATACCTAGCTCACAAACAGTCTTTCACTTACTCAGAGATATTGATGAAGCCCCTTCCTTCTTCCCACGACTTCTACCCCACTCCTTTCTTGCTAAAAGTGATGTCTCACTCTTGTGAAAGAAGAGAGCAATATTTCAGTGATCCTTTGGGCAATTTCTGTTTTCTTTCCAGGATTGCTGCAGACTGAGCCAGAGCCCCATTTATAGATTAATCTTGACACCTGTTTTTCTTTCCCATTCTTCTCCTTCTTGCTATACCTCAAAGTTAGAGACAGAGGGCTCCTTGGGATTCCTTTTGATTTTTACTAATCTCAAATTTGATAGCCATCACCATGTGATTGCCCAGCTGGCCTTCCTTTGCTCCTTTATTCAACAAAGATTTACTGAGCACATACTATGTGTCAGGCACTATGTGTCTATATCAAGGATCTATTGGTAAACAAAACAGACAATAAGTCTTTTCATAAATAAATGAAAAGGATGAGTAAGAGGATTTCAGCAACTGAAGGAAAGACTTACGAGCTTCTTAAGAACTGTATCTGTTCATCAACCATTTGGCTACCTTTCAGGTTTTCTATTTTTGTTTTCTTTTTGTACGTAGTTATTTAGAAACAACCTGTCCCCTTCTCCAATTTTCATGACCCATTTAATGTTTTACATATTGTTTCTCTCTATCTCTCTCTCTCTTCACTAAAGCTTTTCTTGGAAATACACTATCGAGGTGGAAAGTGATTTAACAAAGTAAAGTTAAATAATATTAAAATTCATAGTATATCTATAAAAATGTTTATATTTCACATCTAGCACTTCTTATTACATGTTAAAATACAGTGTCATTTAAATTAACAAAAGATTCTCACTCTTGCTACAAGATAAACAGCCCTAGTCCAGATACTCTTCCCACTATTAGGCAGTGTTCAGACTTTATCAGTTGCATATATTTTTCCTATGACAGGAGGCCATATTTTGATGCCAAAGTTAAGTAGTGCTATATTGAAAAAAGTCTAATCTATATAAATGAACTAGTTTAAAAATACGACGGCATTTAGTCAACTAATCAGCTATGAAAATAGCTGCATCCAGAGAAAACATTTATCTGTAAGAAATATCTAATCTATTTGTGTCCCAAAGAAGTCAGGCAGGAATGTATGGATGTGATAGTTATCCAAAGAGACTGTACAAAGAGAAAAAGAAATAGTTTCTTAATACTCCTACTAAATTACCTTCAGAGCCCTTCTTTTCTGTTACTTTGTCACAACATGACCTTGCCCAATTTTAGTCAAGTCAGAATGCAAAATAAATTTTACGGATAATTTTTTTTATTGGGGAGAGGGGGTTAAAAAAGGGGTTAAAAATGATATTCTTTAAATATGCCCTTCTTTTCTATCTTACCCTCTTCCCTCTCTGCTTTTGAATGTTTATTTATCTTCTTTTGAAAGTTACCAGATCCTAAAAGGGTACAGTATTTTTAATTCATTTTAAAAGAATGTTTCCATATACATTTTTTGAATTTTGGATTATTCTTGTGGGACTAACACAACACTGAAAATTTGGCATCTGCAAGCATAATTCAATGAAGAATTGTCTTTGCCTTGTTTGAGGACATTTAGTTTTGAAATAACAGCATTAGAATCTTTTGAAAATAACAGAACATGAACAGAAAATTATTTCCCTTGGAAAAAACTGTAGCTAATTTTTCCTTTGGCTGATTTGCTGCTGAAATCACACATTCGTATAAATGCCAAGCTATACATATGCATATACATATGTATATGGATGAGTGTGTGTGTGTGTGTGTGTGTGTAAAATTCCACTCTACAATCATGCTATAAATTGGGGAATTTGTCTTTTTAAACTAACACTCATTCATATACAGGTCAGGAAGTAATGCAGAATGTTGGTGTTGCTAACACATTTCATCCAAGATTTCAATTAATTAAGTTTTACAATTCCCCCATGCAGTGGGCAAACACTGTCATTTTCTCAGCTTTATTGATGGGAAATTTGAGAGGAAAATCCTGTTCAAGGTCAAACAAAATCCAGGTCCTCAGAGCCAAAGAGAAAGGGAAACTTGAGACATCTATTTGATATTTCAGTTGAAAATAAGTATTTGTTGATGAATGAAATATACCTATTAACAAAAAAGGTTTTGGGATCTGAATTAGTCAAAATATCTCTTCATTTTTTTTCTCCTTCTGAGAAGAATGCCATCTAAACTGTGAATTTAATTGAACTTCATTCAGCCTCAAGAAAGTTGATGAGGAAGAACCAGATACACATATATAAATGTAGCCAGTTGAGGCTTGCATCGCACAGGGGTTGCAAGAGAGAGAGGTAAACAATTTTCGCAATACAGTTTGCTGAATGCAAAAGGATCCTGCCATCATGAATTAGAATGGGCACCGACCTCCTTAGCATAAAGCTGCATTTCTGCTTGACTTTACTTTGAACCTGCAGTTAAAAGTTTGCCTTAGTTTGGGTGCGGTAAAAGTTCCAGCTGATTCAGAACAGATTTGGATATTCCAGACAGAATCACCAGATCTAACAAAAAGGTCCTCTAAAAACTCAAAGGGGTTTCATGAAGCTATGGGGAAAATTTCAGGTTTATACACTTTGAAGTATAGTGTATGTCCTGGACCCAGTTCTAGTCTCAGTCCATAAAAACCCTGTGCTGACTTTGCAGCCACAGTACTGAGAAGTACGAATTTTGCTTAAATGGATATTGGGCAATTGATACCATTCTCATTTAACTTGCAGATAATTGCAGTTATAAAATGGGTCAGCCCCAGGAACTATTCTTGTCCAAAGTTCTTTTATAATTACATTGTCTTGTTTGTTCTTCTATAATAGGGGGCCTTCAATTGATCACTTGCTACTTACTGTATATACCATCGTATGAGTCTCAAATAGATAGGTTCTATTATAATTTTACAGTTTAAGACATCAAGTCAGAGAGATTAAATAATTGACTAAGGGCACACAGCTACTATGAAGAAGAAGATAGATTTGTATGTAGTCTGTAGGATCCCAAGCCCTAAGCCTATAGGAACTATCACTACTCTTGCCAACAGGAAGGTATTAATATATCCATTTTATAGGTTGAGGAAATCAGGGAGGCTAGTTGATCTGTTTAAGTTCACAAGAAGTTAGTTCCAGAGCCTGGGCTATATCTGGTCTCTATTTTTTCTAACAAGGGACTTGTTCTACCAGGCCACAGACTTGTAGGATGATAGAAGTGTGTGCTGGCTAGAAGAGTTTTTTATGTGTTATTTGTAAAGTGACATGTTTATTATAAAATAAATAATTCAACCTAAATCAATAGAAATTTAATTTTAAATCAGAGGATGAGAATATTAGGTAAGCATTTTAGATAGAAATCATAAATTCAAAATTTAGTTCCTGTAGTAGCCAGGGTTATTCAGAGAGAAAGAACCAATGGAATATATAGATACATAGAAAGAGATTGATATGAGAGATTGGCTTACACAATGATGGGAGTTGAGAATTCCTATGACCCGCCATCTGAAGACGAAGGCCCAGGAAAGCTGATAGTATAGTTCTAGCCCAATCCCCAAAGACAGAGAACCATGGGGAACCAATGATGTAAGTCCCAATCTGAGTTCAAACACCCAAAAATCAGGAGTACTGGTGTTTGAGAGTGGGAGAAGATAAATACAGTGGCTTACCAAGAGACAGCAAACTTATCCTTTTGTTCTATTCAGGCTCTCAATGGATCGGATGAGTCTGTCCACCTTGGTGAGGACAATGTTCTTTATCAAGTTTACTGATTCAAATGCTAATCTCATCTGGAAGCACCCTCACAGACACACCAGAAATAATGTTTTACCAGCTATCCGAGCATCCCTTACCCCAGTCAACTTGCCACATAAAATTAACCACCCCAGTCGGTAAGTTCAGTTGGTTGTGGAGGACTTTCCAGCTGTTTTACTGAATGACACCAGCATTTATTCATTGTCCTACAAATATTTAGAATCACGTACTAAATGTTCACTGTTAAGGGTAATAATAAAAAGTTGAAGAAGACACACTGTCTTGAAGATCCTGAGTGTTATTGGTGATAAAGATCTGATATACGGGAATCATGAGTAACAAGAATCTATGAAGTGCTGTGTAATGTATGAAAAAAGAAAGACCTTTGTCAGTTGGTATTAGGGACTCTTCAGGGAGATTGGTGATCTTGAGCTATGTCTTAAAGGAAGAAGAAAATTGAGATTTGTTGAGAATTAGATGCAGATGCAGGAGAATCACTCTGTTAGTGCAAGACTTACTTATTGCTGGAATAGTGAGTGCCCACTTTATGCCAGGCACTGTGCTAGTTGCTAGGGACATGGCTGTGACAAGGACAAAATACATTCCCTTATGGAGTGTGTAGCCCAGAGGGAAACCAACAGTTAAACAAGGAATTATTATAAAGTCTGTGCTGTGAGAGCTTGGAGAAGGGGAACTTGACCAGCAGGAGAGTCTGGGGGGCAAAGCCTCCCAGGGGAAGTGCTATTTTCTCTAATAAATATGAAAAAGTCAAAAGATGCACTAACTGTGGTCGTAGGCACTATAATTCATATACAATAACTTTTAGTCAGGAACCGATCTTTATTTTCCTCTGCCATTCCACCATTTCTGAACAAACTTTTCTGCTATCTATTGATAGATACTTAGACTTCAAATTAACTTGAAGGTCATCCTGGGGAAAATATTATGATGGCTTATTATTTCCATCACCTCCTATTTGCTGGCACAACTTGGGGGGAGATGCTACTGGCATCTGGTGGGCAGAGGCCAGGGATGCTGTTAAACATTCTACAATGCACAGGACAGTCCCCACAGCAAAGAATTATCTGGCCCAACATGTCAAAAGTGTTTCAGTATCCCGATCTAGACATAGAAAACTTGGGCTGAGTTTGGGAATCTGAGCGGTCCATATTAGCAAAGTTTAGAATATGTACATATGAAAGGGAATAATGGGTTAGAAAGGCCATACTGTAAAGGGTCATGGATGTAGGTCAGTGGAAGTCTGTACTTAAGTAGTGGAGAAAAGATGAGAGGAAGAGGGAGTGAGTGGCAGTGGAAAATTATCTGGATATTTTAGATTGGAAGTCATGAGAGCTTAAACTGGAGATGATGACAGTGGAAATGGAGGAAAAAGGACGTATGTCAAGATGCAGACATTCATGCATAAAAGGATATATATCCTGACTACAGGAGGAGAGGGAAGGCCATTCCAAAGGTGATGGCTTTGGCAGTGGTGCTGCCATTCATGAATAATAGACAAGACAGAAAGAGGGATTTGGGGAAGAAAAATGAATTTGGGTTTGCGTGTGTTGTGGTTGAGATACTGACAGGACCTCCAGTTGGGACTGCCTAGCAGGTGAATGCAACTGTGAGTCAGGAGCTCAGAGCCATGACCGAGTCTAGGGACCATGCTAACATCTTTGTTCTAAGCCAGAGGTCCTAAATTGGCAACCTGTGGGCCCCATCTGGACTACAGATGTGTTTTGTTTGGCCTGCATAATGTTTAAAAAATCTTTCAGATTTGTAACAGCATACACATCGAGAGACTGCGTATAAAAAACCATCTTTTTTGCTTGTCTTGAAATATCAGAACATCTGGCAATTCTGGATTCTCGTTTCTGCATGGCCAAAGCCTCAGCTGAGGCTTGGCTGCCCACTTTCCATAGGGCATGATGTCTCCAGGTTGCCTCAATCCCCACCATGCCCTGTTAAATGTCACCTGGCCAGCCCACCTCCCGCATTTGTTTTACCTGCCTAAAATTTGAGTTTGCAACACCTGGGTTAGATTATGACTGTATCAGAGGCTAGCTCCCTCTGCATCTACACACGGCCACATTCATTTCCCTTGTGTCTCCTCACGTTGCCTTATGCCTTCAGCATCTGTGGTTACCCTCTCAGGGTTTTCTTCTGCTGCAGATATGCACAGGTCTCTTGTCACTTGCAACATCTTCACTTAATTCTGCCATCTCCCAAGATCCTTTTTCCTTTGACTCGTTCATTTTGTTGAATGAACAAATGATTCTATGTGTGAACAAACCAGCTGCTTATACTTATGTCTTTGGAACCCTCAGACTCCCCTTCGCTCTCTGCAGTATTTTTGATCCCTGGCCTTAGTCTTCACCATTCTACAGGCAAACCCTCCCCATTGACCATCCAGTAGCCAAATCCATTGACTTTTTCTTCTCTCTAAGCACATTGCAACCCCACAGTCTGTGTACCACTGTTTCCTCTGCCCGTGGTGCTGAGACACCGGCATGGCCTGTTTCCACACTTCATTCATGCCCGTACAAATAATAATATCAGCATGTTAAGGAGGCCACTCCTGACCCCACTGTCTAAGAAGGCCCCTCTCCCCATGGCATGCTCTTTCTCCTTGCCCTGTTTTATTTTCTTCACAACATCTGCCACCACCTGACATTATATTAGGTAGAGCCACATGAGAATGCACATTTTGTAGGTCAAAAGCAGACAAATACTGGCAATTTCTTGTGGTTCGATTTAACATATTAATTTGCTCATTGTTTATCCTGTCCTCCTTATAATGTAAGTTCACTGAGGGCAGACTCTGGTTTGCTCACTGTTCTATCCTCAGGTCCCAGCACAGTGTCAGGCACATAGTGGATGCTCAGTGCATATTTGTCAGACACAAACATTTTGAGATGCTCTTCATGATCTTTCTGTAGCGATCACCAATAACCATAATATTTTTGATATTGCACTGTTCTTCTGTCATTGTGACTTTTATGCTCCCTCTAATGCCTCCTCTCTGCCCATTCTCTGGCTTCTCACATCACTCCTTTCCAAAGGAGAATGTCACAAAACATTCAGGCCTGGCTATCTGTTTCGCTCTGCCATTTCTTGCCTCCTCTGAAAGTTAATCATCCTTGTGTATTCATCTCTGAGTTTGGTGTAAATGACTTCCACATCTGTACTGCAGCCGTGACCTCAGTCCAAAGTGAGCTGTTAGTACTGGCATCAGTTGCATATTGGACATTCTATTTTGGGTAGCCCACGTCTTCAGAAATACAGTATTCTAAAATTTTACATCTTCCTTTATTTTTGAAAATTTGACTTCATCACCTGGTGTCCCTTCTGCCCTTCACTACAAAACTGAAGCACTTGGGAAGTTCTTTGTCTCCTGCTTTGTCTGCAGGGACCCTCTTCCTTCTGTCACCAACCCCCCATTGACTTTCTTTGCAATGCTTCTCACATTGGTCCCTTTCTTTCTCTTGACGAATATCGTGATTAATGCTAGAGCCTTTTATCTCACTGCTTTGTACCTTTTCCCTCAATCCTGCATATTGAGAACAGATTAACTTTTGTATAATATTTGAATAGGTTCATTATTCTACACCAAATATATCTTTAGACCCACCTGCAACTTTGTGAATATTTTGGTCTTTTTCCAGCCTGCTTTTCAAATCCCACTTCCTGTGATGCCTTCTGAACCACTTAGCTCTCCACCCCCATTGGTTTCCTTGCTCTTGCTTGAAGATGCAGCACATATTCCCAGTGGCAGCAGCCCTAGGTGTCCTGGGAGGCTAGTCTTTCTTGAGATCCCCATCAGCTTCTCTTCCTTTAGGTAGGATCTGTGTGCCTCCTCTGCAAACATAGCTGCAAAGTATTACATCTTTGAGCAGCCCTTCTCCGCAAACAGATTTCCATCTCAAGTCCCTCCTACAGAGAAATTCTAGAGCTGCCACTGCATATCCCTGTCTCCATCTTTGCTGACTTTATTTCTTTCCCCAGAAACCCCTTTCTGTGAATCAAATCCTTATCACAGGAGACAGTACAGCAGGGTGGTTCAGAGCATGAGTTATGGAGTCCAGGTAACTGGAGCTTGCGTCTTAACCTTTTACACTCCCTTGCTGGATTACCCATCAGCAAAATTCAGCTGTTTAATTAAGGCAATATTTGTAAAGGGCTTAGCACAGTGCCTGGCATATCTTAAGCATCATTAGCATCAGCATCATCATTCTTCATCATAATTTAAGGCCCACTGTCTACAATAAATCTTTTCCTACAAGGTCAGTCCTCAGATCTCACCTTCTAATTCCTATTTCACTTCTTGTCCGGGCTATTCAGAATACATCCACTTTACATTTCATAATTATATGACTAGGTTGTAAGCTCTCAGAGGGCTGGAACCGTGTCTTACCCTTCTGTGCGTCCAATTCTAAGTGCCAAATCTATACATGGCTTTCCACAAATACCTGTGGGATAAAAAATTATTTGAGACCGTGAATGAAGCACAGAGCTGTATTAAAACAGAGTTCCAGTGCCTTGTCATTTAATCAGAAGGAAAATGCCCTGTGTTTCTGTCTATTGTGCTGTCTTAAAATAGGAATAATGAAATATACCAAGTACGTACTAATTTGGCAGTTATTCTCAGAAATCTGGGACTTGACACTTTAATTAAGCACTTGTAGTTAAGCGTTTGGCCAGAAGATGGTGCAGTGTTCAAGGGATCCTTCTCTCTCAAAGTCAAAACTGATTTTCAAGGAATGAAATTGCAATCCGACCAAGTCTATAAAGAAATGGGAGAAAGTGATGCCAGTTCAGCTTTGACACCATCCTAGGGCTTAGCAAGTGTCATGCTTTCATGTAGTTTCTTCCTTCCTACTGCCTAGCATAATGAGCTGGAGGACTCTTCTAATTAGCTAAATATTATTGTACATCAGAGTGGGGCCATGCTTCCTGTACATTCTTATTTGGGTTTTGCCAGCCAAGGGAAGAAAGCTGTTAGAGGCAGGAGCAGATGTAAGGAAGGCACAAAACATGCCAAGAAGTCATGGCGCGTCTTTGCTATTGGATGAGTCATTTTACTTCACATATTTTTTTTCTGATATTAGTCGGAATTCTTCAAGTCAATATGTCTTACTGGAAAAATCTTTTGTGTGTGGCGTGTGTATGCATGGCGTGTGTACAGTGTGTATGTCAAAGTTTTATCTACCCCTGAAAAAGTTATATAAATAGGATTTTATTGCTACAACATCTAACGTAAAATGCAGACTGACATAATCTTCTCATTATTATTATCTTTAATGCAGTGTAATGTACTGAGCCAGAAAAATAATACTGCAGTTTGATTTCAGATGTGCTGTTTACATTGGTTGGAAACTAATTTAAAGAAGAAGACTCAAAGTTGGTGCTGATCAGCCATCTTTTATCAAGTTTGTGTATCATGCACTTGTTCCATTTTTTTTTTTTTTTGCCATGTAAAGTCTTCTGAAAATTGAAAACTAATTTATTATCATGTAGTTATTAGCACAATCACAAAAGAGGTCACTGGTCTTTCCTTTAATTTCTGTCACAGGCTGCAGGCCGTATTATGCTAAATCAAGGATACGGGGAGATAATTAACATAGCAACTCTGGCAAGTTTAATAGGTGAGTGATGAACATTTAGAGTTTGGCTTCGAAATCCATGTCTTAATTACCATCCGCCTGCGTGCAGTGACGAGGATGGGGCTCTAGCACACCTATTACAGATACAGTCTGTTGGACCAAAGTTTTCATGAGTTGTCCGTAAAACTATTATTAGATTGAGAGACTTCAAGGCAAGAAAGAAAGAAAAGTGCTTTGTGTTTTGTTTCTTTTTTTAGAAAAAAATGTGAGAAATCTTAAGCCATTCCAATGTGTGGCTCTTTCAGAAGCATCCACTCTACTGCAGGAGTTCTCCCTGGGGGGCTGTTGTCCTCTGTGGGACATATGGTACCGTCTAGAGACATTTTTGGTTGTCACATCTGGGGGAGGATGCTATTTGCATCTCGTGGGTAGAAGCCAGGGATCCTGCTAAACCTCCTACAGTGCACAGCACAGCCACCCCCACAACACAGACAATAAAGAATTGGCCCCAAATGTTAATGGCACCAAGGTGCAGAAACCCTGCCCCAGAACCGCCCACTCCATCCCCTGTTATTTTTCGCCGCTGGTTGCCAACAGGTGTCACCGCAGGCCCATTTCTATCTGCAGCGTTATCAAAGAGAGTCCATAAACTCTTGTAACATATGGAACGAAATCCCAACTGCAAAGCTTTTGTGGAAGGCAGTTACATGCTGGTGAGCTGAGGCCTATGTAACCAAAATTGATCAATTACACAAATTAAGCATAGCCCTTAAGGAATTTATTTTATTGGTCTGGACATCTGTTGCAGTATTGTCCAAATCCAAAACTCAAATGGTGCCTCGGGTTGCCAAGTTAGGCAAGAAAATCTAGTAGCTATAAAAGTACAACTGAAAACCCTATATTAATATCACGTCCATCTGCTGAATGTTACATAAATATGCAGACTTTTTATTTTCCTTGGGAATAACATTTATTTTTAAAGTGCCCAGTTTGACATTCTTATGACATTCTGTTCAGTTTATTACATTGTAACTTTAAATGTTTCTTCAAAAATGCATTTATAATGTTGTTGTTAATCTTTTTTCAAGGGTCTGTACCACCTGTTTAACTTATAGTTAAATAGAGAAGTCCTTTTTCTTATAGGAAGAATGGGAAATCTTTGGACAAAGAGGCTCAGAAAAGATTTTGAGTAACACTTGTGTAGTGTAAAGGGAAATTATATAACAGCCATGAATGCTAATATTCCATCCTGCTCTTTTACAAGTTGAAATGTAATCTCCATTTTAAACTAAATTAGCATCATTTCCAAACAGAGTATCATATTTATATCAGATTTATACAACCACATCAGATTACTATTAACATGTAAAATAGTCTCTTTTATGCTGCTGGTAAAAAATAGATTGAAGAGAATGATTTGATTTCCACTTTAATGTCAGGGATTTAAATTAATCTGAGTGGACATGTTTAGGTTGAGAGTTGCTCCAACATTGAAGAAACAGCAGGTAGGGGCGGCTTTACCTTAAGAACCTGTTGTGATCCTGGCACGAAGAAAACCTTGCAGTTATAAAAGTACATCTGAAAATCATGATGTTCCTATCATGTCCATCTGCTGAATGTTAAATAAATATGTTGGTTGGTTATTTAAATATGTTCAGTGGCTAAGCCAACTGGAAAATTATAGGATATGTGTAGGAAAACTTAGAGGACATTTTTCTTCATGTTTTTCCCCCTTCATTCTCAGTCTATATATTCAGGAAAACACTTTTTAGTAGTCAATTATTGAATGAATTCTAATCTAATAATAAGACCATCTAGAAGGGTCAGGGAAACTTAAAAAGCAAAACCAGAACTGAACAAACAAATAAACAAACAAAAAACCCAAGGCAAACAAAACTTGGCACAGGTATCAGAGAGATTTCCTTACGGTATTTTCTATTTTAAAAAAAGAAAAAGATACATAGAATTGTATCGGATTTATTTTAAAAGAATACTTTGAACTGCAAAAGTGGTTCATGTTTACTATGGGACATTTAAGTAATATGAATCTAAAAGTGTATTCAAAAAATTTAATTTTAAAATTTTAAGTGAAAATATATTAACCCATAATTAGATGGGTGTGAGATTCAAAAAAAGGGTAACAATAGGTATTGGTTTTTTTCTTAATAGAAATTCAATGATTCATTGACTGTCATTTGTACCAGAATTCTTATATCCCCTCCACCTCGCCCCCACTTGGAACTAAAGAAAGGAGGGTTGTCTGGATAAAACCCAAAGACATTCACTTTTATGGAAACACATTTCCAGTGTAAAAGAAGATAAACTTTCAGGGAAACGGGGAAGGTGTCTGAGAGTCTGAATTGGTCATGAAGGCAAGAGGAGGCAGTTTCTTGTCATTTATGCATTGGTGGACTAATCCTGTTTGAAATAAGATGAGCTACAGCTGTGCCTGTACTGGAACAGGAGGAGCATAACTCCTCCAAGGTCACCTGCAAAGAATTTTCATGCCAGAGGTTGCCTTATAGAAATGTGGGGTGAAGAACTCATTGAGGTAGGGTGACATAAAGGAGCATCTACCATGTACCTGGGAGACCTGTTTTTTTCCCCCTGCTTGTGCTACTGTCATTTCCAAGTCAAATCAGTTACTCCATTTAAAAAATAACCAACATGGAAACCGTTGCACAAAACAATTTGTGGTGGTGGGGGTAGAGTCTATAAAAAGGTATCCATATCTCTGAATTCAGCACTATATAAATATCTAGGAGGCCTTGTGATTTATATTCATGCACCCAGTTAAGTAGATGGATGGTTGAGAAGAGAAGGTAACTTGCTTTTGGAGAGATAGACTCTAACTGGCCAAACTAAGAATAACTCTTTTGATTCCTAATAGTCTTAAAACCAACAGGCATTTTCTTTTCCTGTTATAGAACCGCTGCATTTATTGAAGTCATAAGCCCGTAGTCTATCTTTAGACTCCTGATGTAATTTCTGAATCACCAACCATTTCTGAGACCACAAGATATTTAAAAATAAGATAAGAAATATTGACTGAGACTCCCTGAAGCCTGCAAGGGAAACCAAGATACCCCGGCAGAGGTTTACAGTGGAATTTCTCTCCTGTAGTTCATGCACATTGAAAATGACATGATCTATCCCAAGGAATAACTTAAGACCTGATCCACTTAAACAGCTCCAAGTGATTTATCATAAATGTGCTTATTTGGAAGATTTAACAGTAACCGCTTATGGGAGGTGGTGGGGTTAACTACCAAAATTGTACATAACTTGGATCCTGTGTATGGCAATTAATCAAGAAATTATATTCTTTGACTTTCTAACAACCCACACGGAGTGCTACATCTGTGGCATGTTTAAAGAGAGAGATAGAGAGAGAGGGATGAAATATTTCTTCTAATAAAATGCTAATGGTTTTGTTTTGGAGAAAAAATATTGAATTATTGTGGTGTTAGATTTATCTGTATGAGGATTTCTCGAGTCACAGTCAGTAAGTACTTCTGACAGAAAACCAACTATGTCCTGAATACAATATCCCAGTCTTCTAAATGACTTCAGGATTATGGAGAGGTCCCTTTATAATGCTGAAGAAAGAACACGGGAATAAATGGTGTGATAGAGAACTGTAGCAGTAGAAGTTATTACTGTGAGCATTTGTTAAATGTTCAAGAGTATTTATTTAACCCAAAGCACGTTGGAATATGTTAATTAAGACAGGTGAGGCATCCCATTGATTTGTGGTATCTCTCGTGGGCATAACTTGCACCTACTTAGTTGCTCTAGTCCTTAGGTTTTCAAGATTTTGGGGGGATGCCTACTGTGATTAGGAACCCAGAGCTCACTTCCCTGGAGGGTTACTTTTACAAATTCAGTATCTGAAAACCTAAAAGTACCATCATCTAAAAAGAAAAATTTGGGTCAACAAAAGTGTCAAAAGTGTAATGTCATTTTCATTCCTATGATCCTTTGTGATGTGGTTCAAATGGCTTATTTTAATATTTCACTTTTCAATCAGTAGCTTTTTAAAAATGACAATTTCACAAATGCTTATGGAGCAACTACTTTGTGCCTGCACTGGCCAAGAGACAGAAAGATGGAATAATACCTGACTTCTACCTTTTATGATCTCATAGTGCAGCAAAACAGAAGGCTGTAACAAATATTTGTAATGTGAAAAGAGCAACACTCATGAAACAGTCCAGTGCTGGACACTTACCAAGTAGAGACACTGCATCAATTATTCTGTTTTACAGACAAGGGAACTGAAGCTTGTAGAGAGGTTAGATCACACAGTTAACAAGAGGAGAGACAAGCATTTACCAGAAGCCGTGTGTGGTTCTGGATACTCACATAGTGCTTGCCAGATGCCTGACATTGTGTTTAGGGCTTTACACTCATGAGCTCACTCAGTCCTCATGACAACCCTATGCAGGGGATACTATAATGATCCCCATTTCACAGATGAGCAAAGTGAGCTCTGAGAGGGAGCAACTTGACCAAGGTCATGTAGGTAATTTCAGAGCAGCAGTTTGAATATAGGCTCTTGACAACTAAACTTTACTGCTGTGAGATATGGAGACATTTCTGCCTGGAGCTGTGGGAAGGTACAGAGATTAGGGCAGATAAATTGTAAGAAGATTAGAAATATGGTCTTGATAAGGACTTTGAAGATAATGCTTATATCAGACTTCCTTCTGATCTGAGTCAATTGAAGGATGTATTTTTGAACCCTTCAGAAATCTCTATAAGTTATAGATCTGAATTTTAGTGAGAATCTATTCCATTCCTTGGAGTGCGAAAATCCAACACAATGTCTGGGAATTCAGACTTATAAAAATCATACAGAAGTAATTCTTTAAAAAAATATTTTATTTTGAAGTAATTGTAGGCTCATAAGAGGTTGTAATAAGAGTTATAGTATGCCCTTCACCCAGCTTCCTCCAATGTTAATGTTTTATATAACCATAGTACATATCAAAAGTGGGAAACTGACTTTGACAAAATACTATTCACTAGACTACAGATCATATGGGGATTTCATTAGTTTTTAGATGCACTCTATTGTTTTGTATAGTTCTTTTCCATTTTATCACATGTATAGATTTGTGTAGCCACCAAAAAGTAATTTGTTTTAAGCTGGCATGAAGAAAAAATAAACTGTTTTGAACAATCTATCATTTTGTTTTAAGGTATTGTTATGTTTAGGGGCTGCTTGCCAAATATCTTACTCTTCTAAAATAATTTATGTTTTAATGGAATATTGCCATGATGTAAGAATGATTATTCATAGTAGAAAAAGGTTGCTAAAAAAAAAAAAGTCCCCTTAGGGTATATAAATTGATTCCATTAAGAAAAATAAGGTTTCCATATATTTATTACTTAAAGCTTACTTGTTAGATTTAATTTTTAAACATTTACAGTGGCAGTGATAGGCTCTTGATTTTTCTGTGTATTTCTATGTATCTCAAATGAGTATGAGCAATACTGTATTGAGGTGTATATTGAAAGACATCGTCTTATATTAACATGGGAAACTGTCTATTGCCATTCAGAGCTTTTTATTTTGTAGCTCTTGTTTCGAAGAAGGATGTAGAGGTAAAAACCCAAATTTTCAGTATGTTCCCAAAAGCCCTAGACGTCTGAGCTTAAAATGGGGTTAAATTTTAATGAAAACATACCCTAGTCAATGTGCTTTAAATTATAATTTTAAAAGCCAATCACTTTCTTTTTTGACTGACATGTGGCATTTTGGATAAATTTTTAAATCTTTAAAATCTGTAAGAAATGAATTTGGGATCTTGTAGGTATCGTATTTAGAACAGGGAAAAAAAGGGATAGCTCATAGTGAAGGGGTTGAATTAAAATCATTTGTAATTATGCATCACAAAGAGGTACAATCACAGTGCATCCATTTATACGTGCATCTGTGCATCTGCCTCTGACCCCAGCTTTCTGGTTTCTGTCTCCTTTCTTTACAAAATCTTCAGTTATGCGTAGATGCACACATTAGAGAGGAAATTGGGGCTAATGATTTAGGAATGTGCTAATTAATTCTCATTATGTTCTATGAACCGAGAGAAATAGTGAAAGGTTGTCTGCATATGCATATACACTATGTATATTTTTCCACACAGTGTTTTCTTCTGAAGGAAAGTTATACTGGGTTTTTATTTTTTTTCTTTTTAGGTTCTTATACACAGTGACAGCTAGCAGAATCTAAAGTGCTGACATTATGACTTAGAGATGTGATAAAGAGAAACATCTATTGCATTTTCTGTAAGTAAATGTGGTGCCGGCATTGAGAGAACATACGTAATCAGATACCTGTTCTCCCTGAGTTTCTTAATTTAAGCCTCGTGATTTCTAATTAGCAGTTAGATTGCATCCATTGTTATTTTGTCTTTGGTTATCAATGATGATCAACCTTTGCTAAACAAAGATATGTCATCATGCTGGGGACACTCATGATTTTTTTTTAAAAGGTTTTAACATTTGATAATAGGTTTTCCAATAGCTTGAAGGGTAGCTTTTAACATTTCTTTTCCAGCTGAAGTATTTCCTGAGTTCTGTCCAAGCCCTCTGTAGTTAAAGAAAAGGCTTTTTGACACTGAATAGACAATGTTGTGGCTTTTTTTTCCTTCTTCAGACAAATGTATAGGCATTTAGACCGCCACGTTGTACTCTCGTAATTGAGACACCTTGCAGAAATGGCAATTATAGAGTGACTCGTGTCAAAAATATTCAGAACAAATTACATTTTACCGATTTTTAAAAACTTTCAAAGGTACTCTCTCCTCTTTCTTTCTCCTCTCTCTCTTCCTTCCTTCCTCCCACCCACTCCTCGTTTTTTCTTTTAAACATTAAGTAAACTATTTGCATTTTTACGTTTCATCAAAGTTGTTCCAGGTTTTTTCTGGGTTTACTAAAACTCCAAATGGACTACTCAGATCAAAACAATTAGTGAAGTCTAAGGTGTTCTTAATTCCTGAAATGAAAACAGAATGGATGTTCAGGACGTTCTGTTTTGCTCTAGCTACCCGCTTGGCTTCTCGCTCAGAATATTCTTGCTCTCAAGTTAGTTCCAGTTCTGTTTATTTTGTCCTGAGCTCAGCGAACTTTCCAAAGCCCTACTCTTCAAACAACACTTTTTTTCCCCGTCCTGTGAGCTGGAGTTTATTTTGTGCTCACCCTTCATTCTGTGGGTTGTGAATAATTTTAACACAAAGAAAAAAAAAATCTCCTCCTGACCACGGAGAGAAGGGGGGATTTTAGAATAAAGGTAAAAATTGTTGTTTTAGCCCCCAAAGCAAAGGACTTGGGAGAGAAGAGAAAAGGGGGGGAGGAATAGAACAGCAAAGGAAGAAAAAAAAACAGAAAAAATTTTTTATAAGGGTGTCAGTGCAAAACAGGTGTTTGATGAAGCTCAAGCAAAACAAATGACAAAGTTAGCATTGAAGGGCCAAATACATGATACACATTTAAACTGCTTAGGTAAATTTATTTATGAAATAAATATGCAGTTTTACAAATCTGAACGTGGAGCAAATGTTTACAGATTGAAACTTATCATTTCTTGATTAACAGTATGAAGTGGGGCAATAGTCCTATTGAAAGCCATTCTTAATTGGGCTTATTATAAATGTTTTGGTTAAAAGAAAAGATTAAAGTGAGCTGTGACCTCTGTGGAATGTTGAGACTGGTGAAATTTCTGATTTTAGCATTATCCTCAAATTGTCTCACAGAGAATTACATATTACAAAGTTAAAAGAAGGCAGAAGATCCCTACTCTTTGTTTCAGGTTTGCCTAGCATCCAGTCAGAGATGGGTGAATAACAAGGACAGAACCATGGAACTCCAGTGTCCTTACTTAGGAGGCCCATACTAATGGCAACAGCAAAACAGTGCTACATAGACATAAATAATTTGTGATTGCAAATGTGCAGGTACAGTGTAACAAAACTGTTCTATCCTTACAGTCTTAGGTGTTGGCACTTTTCTTTTGAGCCCATGTATAGAACAGGACAACATGAAAAGTGAAATATTCAAGCCATGGAGAAAAAGAAAATATATTGCTGTATTTTATTTATGGAATGCCCACAATGTGCTGGTTCTCTACTGGCCCCAGAGAAGTACAGCTGTGATCAAGACAGACATAGTTCCTGCCCCCATGGAGCTTACAGTCTATCGCAGAGCTAGACCAGGGAAAAGAGTATGAAGTGTGAAGAATGAGAAGTAGAGAGTGTTACAGGAGCCCCCAGAAAATGAAGGTTATTGGTTTAGTTGATTTTCCCCCCGCTTTTCTGCTTCCATCTCTTTTCCTCTTCACCCTCTCTTTTCCTCCTCTTCCCTTTCTTTCTCTCTTTCCCCTTTCCTTCTCTCTTTGTTCCTCTCTTTCCCTCTTGATCTTTATTTTCCAAACAGAATTCAGCCAAACTCATTTTTAAAAAGAGAAACAGTCTAACATTATTTAGAAAGAGCAGCATATTATAAGTGGTTGCAGCCATAGGCTTGGAAGGTTGTGACCCAGAAATTGGAATCCTGGCTCTGCCATCAACTAGCCTACATTCTTAGTCAAAAGATATTGTATATGTCTTCTTTTTATTAAAAATAGGGCTAGAAATATGTACTTTTAGAAATTTATAGGAATTTTAGATGTGACCTTGTAAGTAAAGTCTCTGGCTTCTTTCCTGGCAGGTAGTGATCATGCTAAAATCATTAGCTACTACCATATTATTATTATTCCTATTACTATTATTATTTTTCTTTTTATTTTGTAGAAACAATGTCTGTATTATACAACAGCTAAAAAATAGTGAATGATGATATTCATCAATTGAAATAATTTTCTCCAAAAACAGTGACTAGCTTTGGTATTATGTAATTCTTACGTTTTGTTTTGCCTGTTCACAAAAGCTGTTGTTTTTGAATGTTAAATATAAAAACCATTTTCAATAAATAAATCTTTAGATAAGATACTAAAGCCACATTGTTTACAATTGCGTTGTCTTTTCCTCTGAACATTTTTAGGATTAAAGCTTGAGCCAAATTTCAATGAGCCCCTTCAGGAGACAGGGAAATTTATTAATATTTACTTTGATTGAAGAGCGATTGAGACATATTTCTCAATGCACCCATATAGAGTAATGTGATAGATTTTTGTGTGTGTCTTTTGAAATCAGTTGTACTGTATAATAGACAAACCCTATGTAAGTGTGAATATGTATTTATATAATTTGATAGTGGTAAATCACAAATTTATATCATTTGATAGCACTAATTCAAAAATTAAAATTGTTATAAATTTGTCCTTAATCAGGACATTTAAAAATCAGTCTTCATGAACGCTTTTAGATTCTGGAAGTGCTCACACTAAGTCCCCGTGTATAAAAGGTAAAGGTGACATAATCACATGTAGAATTTAGATAGCCTCCTCTCTGTTTGTACATAGTGTGCATGTCCCCCACCTCCAATCCCAGCCTAGGCTTTAGCATCATTGAACATCTGTCTTCCAGGAATGGTCTTTTTATTCTCATGCCTTCTGTTTTGCTTGTGTGGTCTGATCAGCCTGAAATGCCTTTCCCTGTCGGGGTGAAATCTTACTTATATTTTAAGGTCTAGTTCCAGTGTCATCTATGGTGTGATTCATCTCCCAGTACCCCTGGGTGTAATAAACTGGTCCCTTCTTTGTACCCCATAGCTCTTTTTTCCTCTCCTGGTACATGATAGCTGTTTGAGCATCTTTTCACCTCTCCACACCAGGAACTCCTCAGTGAGTTCTTGAGATCTATGCCCTATTCACCTTTCCAGAAAATTTGATTCCTGTCTTCAAGGAGTTTCCAGTCTGGGCAAGGAAGCAAACATGTAAACATGGAATTACGTTGCAATTTGGAAAGTGATGTAAAACAATTATCTAAATTAGTGTACACAGATGAGCACTAATTTACTAAAGAATCCTGCTTTTCTCATACAACAACTGAGCAGTCGGCATGTAGGTGTAGTCTGTTTCTTAAAATAGCAATGTTTTCCCAGTCTTTATATCAATATTTATGTTGTTACTCATGCTCTGTTAAAACAAAACAAAATAAAACAAAATCTCTCAAATGACATTGTATATCTAATGTTCGTGATGGGGAATTTAGGAGTCTGTTGAAAATTGTGACACATAGCAGGACTGATGCTTCGTACTCCAAACCAAATAAAGTTTCACTGGACCTTAACTGTAAGCTAAGACTTTAAGTGCCATTTATTTGTTGAGTTTTGCCACTCTAAATTGTTCAGCTTGGCACAAGACCTTTAAAAGAAATTATAGTTTAATTGGTTTGTGGTTTATTTTCTATTATATTAAAATGACCTGCTTATATTAAAATGACATGCCTTTCAAAACCTACTAGAGCATTAAAACATTGTTGTAGTGATAAAAGATTTCCAAATGTTATTCTGAAAAGCAAGGAAAAGGATTTCAGACAAACACATAGCTCACAGCTCAGTATAGTGGGTTATGTCGAGCTCTTGGATGTAGCTATAAAATCATCTTCTCTTTCATACATGCCTAGAGTTTTGGGCTTTTGGAAAATGTTTTCTATAATTGTTATTTTTCGGTACCCCTTTTTTTTTTTTTTAAATATTCACTCTGAGGTAGTCCTATTACAGTAGGCTCATAACACCATAACCTTATCCATATATAGCCAGGCAAAGCTTTCTGCTGTTAAGTAGAACTTATGAATACTTAAGAGAAGGAAAGCATTGCTATTCTTGAGCAAATTCGGAGAGTTTAGAAACATTATTTTGAAATGTGCTTCCTTAAAGTCAGAAGAACTTAATTAAGTTCCCAGGGTTAATTGTTTCTGAAGTGTTAACATGTCATTTGTCTATTCAAACTCCAAAGCAAATCTAATACGGGATTTAATAACCTGTTTATGTGAATAGAAATTTAGGGTGGGGGTGGCGTGGGAGAAGAAGGAAAAGCTAATAGGCTTTTACCTAGTTAGTGGGTTTAAGGAAGAATTCTTTCTGTCTTTATTTGAAACAAAAGGTAAATCCTATGTTCAAAACTCCTATTTGGGAGCATAAATTGGGATGACAAGGAAGTTTTGGAACAAAACAGTATTTTTACACTTTGTTCATTTCATATTTATCACTAGCTTGTTTGCTAATTTTCATTTGCAAGAGGCAATTCTTCCAGCTAACTGGGTGCCTCAATGGGCCACTGATTTCTTTGAAGTGACAGTCTGTAAATATGCATAAAAAAGGGATGCAATTAGCGTGTGTGTGGTTCAGTGCAGCCTGATTCCATTGGCAAGTTTACCCACAGTGTTGATAAGCTACATTATCTAGAAAATTGGCCGCTGAAAAACAGCACCTCTGATTGCCAGCAAAGGTTCCAGATAACAGGGTGCTGAAGAGAAATATAATTGAGGTTGAATATATTAACCAAGGTGTCACATGCTCCTTAGAAGCTCTAATTTATCAGCATGTTGGAATTTTTATTAACATTTGGAATGCGTTTCTACCACACTAATGAAGTGGAATTGGCAGTTCAGGTTTTAGTTATTGTCATTTCTGAGAAGTTAAATGTAATTTCTCGTTAGACACAGTTATGTAAATATATTTGTTCAGGGGCTGAAAAAAATTATACGTTTTACAAAATACAAATATGTTGTTAAGAGGCAGTGTGACAAATCAGTGGTGGCTCGAGTCCTGAAAATCAGCCATGTATTTATGCTGCATTTTGTACATTACAGCTCTTCTTTGTGGGGGGAATTTGAGAGAAATGAAGGAAGCTTAATTTCATTAACTCTGCAACTGGCTCGCCATTGTGAAAAACAGTTAAAATTAGCCACTGTTTTAGTAGGCTAGCACGTCTAAGAGGATTTTATGATTAAACTATTTTTTTAAATGAAAACTTGCTCAAATTATAAGGTGAATTAAGCTTTCATGGAAGATATCTGCTTTTCTTTTTTCTATTCTTCTTGGAAGTGCCCAAGATTTCTATTCATTTTCTAATTCCAACAAATAGGTTTGAAAGATATTTGTTAACAAGACTATTAATTTCTATTATAAAAATAAATTGAGATGTGCAAATTTGAAATTATTTTAGATTGCATACATATGTGATAACACTACATTTTTTTGAAGCAAAGAAATAAAAATCATAAACTTTGGGATAATGTTTCCTTAGGAATAAAGAGGAGGAAAGAGTCAGAGGTATCAGGGGAACATACACAGGCAGTTTCAGCTGTATATTAATAGTTACTAAGTTAGGTGATAGATTTTTGAGTGTCTGTTTCATTATGATAATTCATAATTATATATATGTAACATATATGTTTATCAGAATATAAAACATTTTAAAAGGAAATAACTCAATTTCTATTGACTCATAAATTTTGTTTTCCCTTGAAATGATTATGAATTACAGTCTGTAGAGCACTGTGTATTCGTAACATGCTTAGTATTAGTTAATTGCACACATCTCCGACCTCAGGGAATGATGCCACATTTTTCCTCCATTAGTAATAGATATGCTGGTCACAAGACATTGGTTCCCTAGAGACAAATGACCCGTGGAAGACATTCTCAGCTTTCCCTTTGCATTCACTCCTTAGCAACTGCCAGTCTTCTACTGTCCTATAGGGCTCCTGATTTCATTCCTTCTTCTCCTACTGGCTGCTACCACTCTTGGCATTCCTTGACCCAGTTTATCCCTGCTACAATACTTCCGTGCATTTCACACACTTATCCTCTAGCCCTCAATGATAAACTTCTCATTTCTATCACCTATCCCATCATATGTGTGTGGGGGAAAGATTTAGAAGGTGGGGGTGGGGAGGAGTGGTGTTCCCTTTATTAGCGGGAACTTCTGGTTGGAACTGAACTTGACACAGGAGATTCTCATGCCCGTTGGACAGTTACTCTTAGGATGCCCATTATGGTAGATGTGCTAAATTGTCACTTAGCACACATTTTGTTTTTCTTCCAATGTCACCAGTTAGATAGCTAAAATCTGTAATTCTCAGACTCTCTTGCAGCTAGGGTTCTGAAAAAAAATTAGGTTCACATAGGTGCATGCAGGTGCTGTTTGAAAGGTAATGTTCTAAGTGTGGTTCACTAAGTCCCTGGGTGTGGAGTGGCAATGTGGCGGCCTTGATTCCAGATCATGCTTATATCACTGTGTCTTTGAAATTAGCTGTTCTATGGGCAGCCTTCAGATTCCTCACATTCTTGAGAAAGCAGATGTGGAGACTCCCCTAGCCTGCCAATTTTTCATTGTGGTTACCTCGATTTACCTGCTTCTTTGGCCCTTCCTACAGTTTTGAAAGCTCTTATTTCTGTGTGTTAAATCCCTTTCTACTCAAGTCGTTTGATTTTAAGAAACTAAACCCTGATCAATACCCCTGCAAATCTGGTTCAGATGACTCCGTAACAGGACCAGGCCCAGAGTAAAGCAGTAGAGACACCCATGGCACAAAACTTAAGTTGTTGGGCACTTTCAGGGTCATGGTAGTGTCTCTTTAAATTTTATGTCCTGGGCAACTCTCTTGCCTCACTTTAGTGCTGGCTCAGTTCAATAAGCAAATAGCAGATGTTATTTATTATAAAAATAATTAAATCACATCTATAACAGATGTTGGCAAAATACAATCCATGGACTAAATCTGACCCACTGCCTGTTTTTGTAAATAGAGTTCAGTTGGAACACAGTCGTGCTCTTCTTTTATGTACCGTCTATGGCTGCTTTTGCACTGAAGAGCAGAATTGTGTAGTTGTAACAGAGAACGCAAAGCAGAAAATATTTACTCTCTGGCCATTTACAAAAAAAGTTTGCAGATTCATGCTGTATATGCTACTGTGGATATGCCTAAATGTGTGGGGTAAGACTGCCTGAGATCAAATTCTGGTTCCTCTGTGAGTCTCTGGCTAAGTTGCTTAACTTCCATGGAGTGGTGTGCTGGAATCACCCAAAACTTATGGGCATCTCTTCTTAACTCTCGGTCCATTGATCATCTTGACAGCCAGAAATCAGCCATGGTGGGAGTATTCCCCCTAGAAAAATTAGCAAATGCTACAAATCAAGGCTTCCCCAGAGACCCAGGAACCAAACACTTGCTGCCTCTATAAGTATGGATGGACCCCAACTTATGATGGTGTGATTCATGATTTTTTGACTTCACAATGGTGTGAAAGTGATATGCATTCAGTAGAAGCTGTGCTTCAAGTACCCATACAACTGTTCTTTTTTTTCCTTGCAGTACAGTAGTCAATAAACTAAATGAGATATTCAGCACTTTCCTATAAAATAGGCTTTGTGTTAGATGATTTTGCCCAAATGTGTGCTAATGTAAGTGTTCTGAGCACACTTAAGGTGGATTAGGATAGGCTATGATGTTTGGTAGGTTAGGCGTATTAAATGCATTTTTGACTTATGATACTGTCAACTTATGGGGGGGGTATCAAAACATAACCCCACTGTAAGTCGAGAGGCATCTGTACTAGATTCTTCTTTTTCCCAATGATGTGACACACACACACTTAGTGCCCCATCTGGAGCCTCTTTAACCATCAGTGCACCCAGCCCCCAGCTGCTGTGAGTGCTGCAGCTAACAGCATATAGCTGTGCTCTCCTCAGGGGCAGTCAATGGCTTGCTGATATGGGTGACGCAAAAGCCCAGCCCCTTTGCACCATTCTGTCATGCAATTTATGCTCCAGAATGCCTCTGTTGCCATGGGTTAGACCACGGCTAGACTTTGCCTGGGATTCTTGATTGGCTTTTTCACCTTCTCTATCTGGCTTCAATTTTCATTACAGGTTTGTTCTAAATTAAGTCCAGGACCCAGACTAGGTGAGGTGAAGACAGCGAAGTGCCTAGAGCACACAGTATCAGGAGGCACTCACTGTCAGGCCAAACAAGTGTTGTACAACCCTTCTAGGAGGAAGAAAACAGGTGCCTCTGAAAATTTTTTGGCTTAACTCTTTCCCTCTCCTTACCCTAGTCTGGTCCCTTCTTGCCCAGATAAATCACATGCACTTGAATTTCTGCTTTAGCCTCTGTTCCTCAGCAACCCAACCTAAGGCAAGTTTCTGTATAATGGATTGTTACCTATTGATTGCTTTAAGGACTAAATGAGTTAAGGTATGGGAAACAGCAATGACTGAAACAATAATGGGGGATGAACAAATACATGTACATATAGAAATAGTGCTGAGACAGATCGCTCTTGTGCCTTTGTGTATACTCTTCTCCCTATCTGCAGTGCATGCTCTGTTTCTATTGGCTTACCTAAATGCCACTCTCCCCTTCTTCCCCGCAAAACCCTATTTTGTCTATAAGACTCTTACTGGCTACAGCATTCTAACTGACATTAATTTACATAATTCTCCAATCCCTGACTCTGTTTTTTGTTTTTTTTAACCAAATAATTTTTTTCCTTCCATTGTGTTTTTGTCCTATAAATCATTATCTGTATAACTTACTTGAATAGATTGACAAATGTGGTAAAATCAATATAATGATATTGCAAAAATGATCCTTAGAAGCGTGAAAAAAAAGATCCAACTGATAACCTTTGGAGATGTGGTTCCTGTGCTTTCTACTAAGTGTTCAAGTATAAGGACAACCCAGGGCCTAGAGCTCACTCCATTTGCAGCCCAGGGAGGTGGGTATTTTGTAATGCCTACAAAAGTTATTTCTTTGACTCTGAACAACAGACTTTTAATTGCTATATTGATAGGTATCCCCAGATATCTTAGTCAGTTTTGTTCATTGATACTGTTACCGTCTATCTCAGCACTCTAATTTCTTCATAGTTTTCTTTGTTGTTGTTGTTTTGGTTTTGTCTTGGTTTGAGATGGAGTCTCGCTCTGTCACCCAGGCTGGAGTGCAGTAGCGCCATCTCAGCTCACTGCAAGCTCCACCTCCTGGGTTCACTCCATTCTCCTGCCTTAGCCTCTGAAGTAGCTGGGACTACAGGCGCCCGCCACCACGCCCGGCTAATTTTTCGTATTTTCAATAGAGACAGCGTTTCACCATGTTAGCCAGCATGGTCTCAATCTCCTGACCTTGTGATCTGCCCGCCTCAGCCTCCCAAAGTGCTGGGATTACAGGCGTGAGCCACTGCGCCCGGCCTCTTCATAATTTTTATCACCACTTATAATTTCCTAATTAATTTGCTTACTGACAATCTTTCATCCTAACAAGACTGTAAGCTCCACGAAGACAGGCTCTTCACTTATTCCCCATTATTTGTAGCCCACCTTGTGCATGGCAGGCACTCAATGAATATATGTTGCAGTGACTGATAGAACAAATGAATTATGCAGACATTTTCAGAACTGGCGTATAGTGACATAGTATGGGTTCAGTATATATTTGCAGAGCGAGTGAATGAATGAAGTCACTTAAAGAAACCTTCTGGCACATGTTTAACAGGCCAGGAGCTTCTCTTATTTGAGTTTGATAAATATTGTTGCACTTTTCTACAAAGTACAATGAACAATCAATAGATATTCACAGGTGCTTTTTCTGAAATTAGTCCTCATGTAGAAAATGCAGGAATGTGACACCTAAAATTAAAAATGTGACACCACAAATTATTGACTCTAGAAATACCCAAGTCATTGAGGAGAAAGATGAGTTTAGGGTAAGGAGTGTAGCCAAAATGATTAGTGTGACACTCAGACAGCTTTCTAGATTGACTCAAAGAGGGATGGGTTCACATAAGAGTGTTTTGCTGTGCAGGTGTAGTGCTATGACTTGGTAATGGGAGGCCCTGCTTTGACTGTTATTCCAACACAGGAACAAATCAATTGATGTTGAAGATGTCAGTCAACTCTGTCCTGGTGTTGGCCTAAGAGCTTCCCTCAGAACTTACCTAGTGGGCTTGTTTGGAGATCATGGAGTGAACAAGGGCAGTGGATATTAGGAGACTCACTCTGGCTCAAATAAGAACAGTGTTGCTTCTGTCTGGTAACACAATGGGAGAGACAGTCTAAACAAATAATCCATATAACAAATAATGTTGATATAATTGTGATTAATATTAGTTAATGAAAGTCCAATGTCTTTAAGAGCATTTCCCAGAAGGAGCTAACCTAGGCCAGGGATTCAGGGCAGTATGGGGAGTGTTTCTGTAGAAACGACATTTAATCTGAGAACTGAAGGATAAACAAGAGTTGGGCTACATGTTGGTGGGGAAGGTGGTTTGGAGAGAAATTATTGCTGGTAAATTCTCAGCCTTTTTTCCTTAGGAAAATGAACCCTCACACTACCTTGGTTTCTGGTCCTTTCCTTGTTTCACACGCACTTATTTGCCAGTGCTTAGGGGGAACACAGTGTAGTCAGTGGAAAAAATGTGGAGTGGTATGAACAGGTGTTTGAACCCCAGCTCTGCTCTTCACTGAGCTGTGTGTTCTTGGGTAGCCTTCTTGTTTTCTCTGAGCCTTATCTGTAAAACAGGACTCTACATGAAATGTAGGGAGGGTTAACAATTACTCTCCCAATGGCAAATGCTGCTATAGAATCTACCATGTACTGTTTTTAAAGTAACTCATTTAATCTTCCTGACAGCCCTATTAGATAGATGTGGTTGCTATCCCCATTTCTCAGATGTAGAAACTGAGGCAAGAGGTTAAATAATTTGCCCAAGATCACATTGGCTGGTGAATGATGGAACTAGGATTCAAATCCAGACAGCCTGGCTCTCAGGTCTCTGTGTTTTGCTACTAATTCTTGATTCATAAAGTGGCCCCCAGGAAAGGGAGCAGAAATAATCTTCATTGTCATTTCCTTGGCTATTGGTGAACCTCAGACCCTAAGGACTTTTGTTGATCTGTAGGACTCCTCAGGGGCACAGGGCTTGGTTATTAGAAGCAAAAGCACTCCCTTTTATTTAAGAGCTCAGGATTGTGATCATTTGCCAAAACTGGCCGTCTTGAAAGGATTGTATCGCTTGCCATTTGGTTTTCATTCTGAGGCCACATGTGACTGTAACATAAATACTTACGGGAGATATCATTATTAAAGTTTACATGTCAGCTCCCTGTCTTTATAGCAACTGCTTTGGGTCATCTCTCTTCTGTTCAAGCCAGGAACTGTGGAAAATCATTCTCATGCACAGATTTCTATGTCACCTCTATCCCCGACTTCTAGCAACTAAGGGAAGGGCTGAAGTGGTTCCACCTTATCCCATCTATATGAGTCACCAAATCTTGGCCGTGACTTGTGTTCAAAGACAGCATGAGGACCTTAAATTATGAGTTGTTCTCCAACAATTGCTGGATTTCTTTGAATGCCTCTGGGTGTTGAGGGCATCAAGGTGGAGGTCTTCTTCAAGGCAGTAGGGATTCATGCCCTTTTTGCTGCCTTCCTTTCTTTCCTGAAGCTTTGTTTGGTGAACTCCTGCAGACCTCAGGTCTCAGTTCTGCATATCATTTTAGAACATCGCCTTCCTTCCTTGACTTCCTTTCCTGCATTGAAATCTGACCTCTTATTATGAGCTGTCATCTCATCCTTAGTTAACCTTCACACAGTGTCTCCCTCTGTACATATATTTTTGCATGATTCATTTTGATGTCTGTCTTTCTAGTGAAACTGTAAGCTGCATCACAAGGAGGAGCTCCATCAATAAGGGTGGAATGAGTGAATGAATGAATGAGTGGAGATGAGAAGCACTTACATAGCTATTATTCCTAGCATTAGCTATTTTCATAATTCAGGCTAATTGGAATCCCAACCAGAGACCTTGAGATTTACTATGAAATATACCAGCACACACACTTTAAGTGAATTTTGATTCCCCATCTCACTCTTCTACCTTGACACTGTCACATCAGGATGCTCATCACACACGTGTTTCTCACTGCTTTTGTGTGTTGTTCTTCACCACCAGATTTGTAAACAAACCTCAGTGAGAGTGCCCTCAGGAACTCATCCAAATTATTTTGCCTGGAGACTGTTTATTAGGGGTTACCTCTAGCCTGCTGCAGCCCTTTTCTAGAATCATGTAAGGGTAAAGTGGCGAACAAGAATGGATTTGAAACAGAAACCACCATTGCAATTGACGCTAATTAACAGAGCTGAGAAAATCTTTCATTAGGAGCGTCTAAATCATGCAGCCTACTTCTACTTAGAAGGGAAAGAAAAGTGGCCTGTGAACCATTTAATAAAATTTGAAGAGATTATTTTTCTTCCTCATTTCTCAGTGGATATACTGGGGTTGGAGAGGATAATTTGTTTAGAAGTAGAGTAATGGGAAAGGGGTACAGGCCCCTTGCCTTTGTGCCTGTCCACACTTCCCATGGTTCCGACCCTTGTGTTGAGTTGCTCAGCCAGGCACTTCCCTGTGTTACCTCCATGACAGCTTTCCCTCCCCATTAATTCTATATTTTCAAATTTTAGAGTCATAACCATGAGACTGACATTTTATTACTTGCAGACAACAACAGCAACTACAAAACGAGACAATATCTATTCAGCACCTACTGTGTTCCAGGCACACTATATGAATTATTTTGTTTAATTTTCAAGCAATTTTGTGAGGTAAGTACCACTAGTATCCACAATTTACAGATGGAAATGGGACTATAGTAGGGTAAAACAACTAATTACATTGACAAAATAATGAATCCTTAGCAAAGGACTACAAGCTTATCCCTCCCGGACACAATGTATACATTAGAATAGCATGTGCTTGGAAACAAGATGTCTTATCTCAAGACTAGGTGGGTGTGGGTGAGTTCTGGGGAGGAATCAGTGAGGGTAGAGGGGAGAGGGTTAGTTACTGTTTCTGGATAAAGAGGTCAAGAGGTCATATTTGGAAGCGGCATGGCTTCAGATGCCTCTCACATCAAGCCGTAGAGTGGGCACCTTTTCCAACTATATACTGGTTTGACCTTAACTATATTTAGTTAATAATGCCTCCTGGGATTGTCATGGGGATTAAATGAATAAGCCCATGCATGTGTAAATTACTGAGGACACTACATTGCATGGGGAAAATGTTCAGTGCATGTTAACTCTGCTGTTGGAACTAAGTTTTTAACCAGCTAAGTTTTTACCAACCTTCCCAATCCTGAAAAAAATATTTTGACAGCAAGAAACAGTTCATAGTTATCTGTTTAATATCCTTCTCATTGGTAAGGGCTGACTACTGAATAACCATGCGAGAATTCTTTTTGGGTTCCCCTTTTTTCATTATCACCTTCATGACTTGATTGCTAGCCAGGATATTTTATTGCCACTCACGACATTGAGACAAACGTAGGGGAGCCAGTCCAGTAAGGCTCGAACATTTGTAAGTTTTAAGACACCCTTCATTTGCTAAATTCCCTCCATCTAGGGGTGGTCAGTGGGACTACTTTGATTTGGGTAAGTTTCCTAATTTGAATAAGTCTTCCATTACCAAGTTCACATTAAACTAGGGGACCTCTTCTTGAAATATTGAGGGAAGTCATTCTTCCTCCCAAACTCCTACCTTTCCCAAATTTTATGAATACATTTTATGTTTCTTCTGGATTTTATTAATATTTTAGTAAGCATAATATGATTATTGTTAGTAGAGCCAATTTAAATACAAATAATTATATAGTGTCAGCTTTTTACAAACTCTACGTTGCAGTTACTATCAGTTTCATAATCTAGTTCCTCCCAAATACAGGAAAGACTAGTGTGAGATGTAGAGCAGAGCAATAGAACAAGTTCTCTTGCAGTGAGATACTCTTTTAAAGAAGTCATAAGCTGATCAACGAGTGAAACCTCAATCACAGCCTATGGCTCTAGGGCTTCTGTTTTGATTTTAAGGAATAAAACAATACTAAGAAGTCTAGACTGTTTAAGAACATGTAATAGTTGGCTGTGGGTTTCTTAAAAGCATCACTTTTCAAGTAAGTATTTATCATGGTCACTGTATTATTTCCAAAAACCTTTTAAAAAATTCTTATTGGATGTGGCAAGTCATTTCAACAAAAGGTCAGTCTGTTATTACTAAGAAAACCAGTGAAGGAAGCAAGTTTTATCTTTGGTGCTGACAAAAATCCTCCTGAGCCTGGCTCAGGGGCCATGGCTTGCCTTCTCTCTTCTCACATCACCATATGTTAAGGTTATACGTGATAGCTCTATTTTGTAGACTCATAGTTATCCTCTGTGGGTGTATCAATCTCTTTATCTTCCGCCTCAAGTGTGAAAATTATTTTCCCTCATTTTAACCAAGACGAATTTGGGTATTTTCAAAAGGATCCATTTCTTAGTAATGAAAGTAAAAGAAAATACATGCAAAGATAGAGATCTGAGCTTTTCCTGCCCACAATTTTACTCTGGCATGGTTGAGCTAGGATAAAATCCACTGGGTTCTCTGGTAAAGCTTATTGGGCAGCCTGCCCTGCTTTCTTTCACCATGCTGAGTTCTGTCTGGGTCGGATGCTAAAACAAGAGCCTCAGACTTCCAACCTGAAGCAGATTTTGGTTACAAGTCCTCCCAGGCCTGGTAAGATTTTTCTGTCTCTTCTAGAACTGGCTTCTTCAAATTCTGTAAATTCAGCCCCCTAAATCTGCGGCTACAGGGTTCTTGAATTATTTCAAATGTCCTTGCTGGAGAAGTCTTTGCATGTAATGAGTTCTCATAGTGATTATGATTAGTTCTAACAACAGAGTTAACATGCATTGAGCATTTTCCCCATGCAATGTAGTGTCCTCAGTAATTTACACATGCATGGGCTTATTCATTTAATCCCCATGACAATCCCAGGAGGCATTATTAGTTTCATTTAGCTGAGGGGAAAAACTGAGGTATAGAAAAAGTAAAGCAACATGCCCAAGGTTGCAGAGCTCCCAGCTGAGCCACAAATACAGCCCACGGCTGTTTGACTGAAAAGTCGAAGCACCATATAACCCCTTTCTGAACCTGAAAGATGCCATCTCTGAGCTTCAGGCAATCTTTAACTGGCCTTTGCTTTCTCCAGGACACTGAGGATTCACTATATTGAAGTTCTCCTCTTGCCCTGGATCTCTGCCATGTTGTTTCTCTGAAATGTTCACAGTGGCCAGTGGTTAAAGGATACTCTTCTTATTTGACCCTGACTTTGTAGCTTTGGGCCATAAATTGTCTTCTATTTTGACCCAGTCTCATCCCAGAATTCTATCTGCAAATAAACATTAGCTTATTTAATTTGATGGAAAATTAACTTAAAAAGTTTCCTGAGAGGTACAAATGTATATTTTAGGAGGAGTAGCCAGTGCCATGCACTTTAGATACATATTATACATATTCTTGCCAACTTAGAGGTCTCGGCCTGAGACCTTTTTCTTTGTATGCACATGAGTCCAAAAGTAGACTCCACCTTTGAAATGAGACAGCTCTATTGACTCAATAATTTTGTGGATTCCTTCCCCAGGGAGGAAGGAATATCCTTCCTCTGAGATCCAAGTGGTATAGCCACGCATGTTCTCATTAGCAGAGACGACACTGGAGTTATTTTCTCACTCGGTAGAAAACATGAGAGAAGAGAAGGAAGGCTTTCCCGTTTAAGAAATGGAGTGGGCTGGGGAAGGCATTATCCTTGTTATTTGTCATCAAAACAGCATTCGGAGAAATGTGCCAAGAATGATCAAAAGAGAACCATGGGCATTTCAGTTCTCCAGAACTTCACTCTCTACAGCAGACACACACCGAGGCAGTCATAGCTCTAAAAGAAGGCAGTATGCTTATTTATAAATAAATATGCATACTAATTTATGCTTGTTTAAGGGGTGTATGGATGAGTTATTAAAGAGAGGGGCAAATGTCAGAAACCTAGCCCATTTTTTGTAGTAAATTAAAAAGATGCTTTATTGTCTGGCATAACTAAAATATCTAGGGGACAGCATTGCTTAAGGTGTGGCTGAATCCAGGGGCTTAACTAATGATACAAACATTTGCCTTCTTTCCATACTTTGGTTCTGCCTTCCTCTGTGATGGCTTTATTCCCAGGCAGGTTTTCTTCACTTAGGGTCTCCAAATGCTCTAGGGTTATAGTTTAGAGTTCATGCAACCTTAGGATAATGATAGCTTCTCTTTTCTAATGCTTCCAACTGACATTCAACAATAGACTTAGGTTTCATGCCAATCCCTGAGTTTGTCTCTTGGGTTAGGATATATGTGTTCTTATTGATTAAACCTGTGCCTATGCCCAACCATGGAAAAGGGACTAGGTTAGTCGTACTAAGTAAGTCACATGGATGGAGAATGGATTAAGGGATAGTTTCAAGGGAAAACCATGATATTATAAGGAAGAAGAGGAAGGCAGAAATAACAGATGTTCACCATGGTGCATCAGCAATGGAAGTGAGAAAGTAAATAGGGATGAAAGACAAGGTATATGGATAAGAGAAAAATGAGAGAAAGCCCATGCAAAAATTGGCTAAGCCCTTCTCTGTTAAATTTGAAATTATTTTAGAGAAGGTGAGACAGCAGCTGAGATGTATATTTGATATGGATGAGTTATTGTCGTTCAGTTACTGAGCCTCAGTTTCCTCTTTTTTGAAACTGTGATAATATTTCTATAACAGTTTTGTTGGGAATTATCAAAAGAGATAATTCAAGGGGTAGAGATTAAACAAGTCAAAGGTATTATAGTAGTTCCTTGGATTCAGAAACTTGCAGGCCTCTCTATTGGTTATGATTTTCTCTATACAATAAGGTAGAGATGATAAGAAAATATGTTATCCCTCAAGATCTCAGATCAGAGTTATGTTGATAACAATGAACTGTGAGATGGGTACTGGGCAAGTGACTAGGCACATTGTGCATTTTCACTCAGAAAATTTCTGTTTCATTTCATGTTTATGCCTCAGCAAAATGATGAGCAGACCAGGGTCTGCTCAGGGTCACTGAGAGTCAAAATAGAAGTTGCTAAATTTAAAAATATGTTTCCTCTGCACTAAAATGGGGCAATAAAAGAGGACGCTTGAAAAAACAAACTGCTTGTTATATTGCTTGCTATAATTTGCTATATTCTGACTTTTCCCAAGAAGATGGGTTTATCTGAGGATCTCTCTAAAAGCCCAGACAGGAATAGAAGAGTTTTACTAAAGCAAGCTAATACATATATGTTGAAAAGCAATCATAATATACTGATTAACATTAATTAATGAATGTACACTATGAGTACAGGTTTTCTGTGCTTAATAGGCATCAACACATGCAATCTTCACAGTAGTTTTATGAGGTAAGTGCAATTATTATCCCCAATTAATGCACAGGAAAACTGAGTCAAACAGAGAAGTAAATTAGCCAAGGTTATTCAGCTTGGACATAATGAATTTAGGATTCAAACTCAGAAAGCCTGTGCTGCTAACTGCTTCACTGTCATAACATGGTGCATTGTGTAGGCAGACAGACAGGGGGTGGGGGTGGGGATGAGGGTGATGAGTGTTGGACTCCCAGCATGACCAATCACCACCATCACAAGTGGTAGCTTGTGTTTCTCCATTGGGAAATGCATGTCAGAACAGCACCTACCTCTTTGGGTTATTTTGAGGAATAATAAGGTGATGCTTTCAAGGTGTTTTGGTAGGGGCCATTTTTTGATGTTTTCAAAAAATATAAATTTATTCTTGTTAATAATAATGATGATAATTTTTGCAAGGTTTAAAAAAAGTCTTTGTCCGGGAGCAACTTTGACTCCCATGGGTCAGTCTTTACAGGCAGAGTGTGGGACTCTGCTTTTGCCAGCCCTGCATCTCTCTCCTTTGATGGATTAAATGCTCCTATTAAGCAGATGGCTGGGTAAATGTCCCCATTTTGCTGGCCTTACTTTTCTTGAGTGATTTCCTATTATAGGAAGGGAGTATCCCATAATAATGAAAAATTGGCAGTAGCTATTGATTAAATTCTTTCCTACCCTCTTTTCCTTGACTTTTCCCCATTCGTTAAATATGAACACCCCAGAGACAAATGTAAAAAGGTGAAGGGAGGTTAGCTGGGATAGGGCTGCTTTCTTTCTTTTTAAGAAAAAAATAGTATTTTGTTTTGTTCAAGTCCAATCTTCCTAAAAGATCAAGGAAAGAGAAAAAGTTTACCCAATTACTGGTAATAAATTATTTTCTTTTCTCTAGGACATATGAAATCTTAGGATGGCAAATACCATCTGAGAAATGTTCTTTTTATTTTGGTAGCACAGCAACTCCAGAAAATAGGTTAATTGGTTCAGAGACTTGCTCTTACTGTTAATGGCATTTAGCTTGTGAAATTGAACAACTGTATCTCAAGACAGAATGTTCATAAAATCGATATTCTGGTTGCTAAGTGTGTGTTTTTAAGATATAGTTTGAATTAATTTATTCAAAGCCAGCTGGTGTTGTTCCCAGTATAACCTCTAGGAGGAAACCTCAACCCATGTTGTGTCTAAAATAATCGGGTTTTCGTTCTCTCTCTATTCAACTTTCATATTGTATCTAAGTTAGTACTTTTGATATTTCCAAGTTTTTTTTAAACATTTATGTAGAACACCACATAATTGCAGAAAAGATAATAGTCACATACCCTAGGGCCTACTGTACACTTATGTTAAAAGTACAGCTTTTATTGGCAACTAAAGTAATAACCTTTCCATGTCAAATTGCTTTAAATTAAACTTAAAAAAAAAAAAAAACCACTGGCTGATACCCACACTTAGTAATTGTCAAACATTAGCATAATGTGGAATTCTAAAGCTGCCTGAATCTGAGGCTTAAAAATAATTATTTACTTAGATAAATTTTGTATGCAGTAGCATATTATTAGAAATCCTTTCTTCCTCCTCCTTCTAAAAACGCAGGATCAATGTATATGTTAATATTATACTTAGGCTTGACATGTAAGTGGGACAGTAACTTATGTTAGCCTCTGAGAAAGGGGTCTCATTTAATCTCTGCTCATCCATCCATCATAGACCACATACAAATGGGGTGAATCGACACTTTGGATGGCTTAGCGTATTGTACTTTGTGCTGGATGACCTAACACGTGACCCAAGGGGGAAAAATGCACAAGTCTATTTTTGATTAGGCTGCAACATGGCACAGTCTGCATAATTTCCAACCATTTCAAGGCACTTGGGAGACGAGGATCCTAAATGATTGTGTGTGTGAAGCCCTCAGGCATAGGTCGCAGCCGCCTTTCACAGTAATGCATTTGTATTTCCCGGATCTCTCCTGGCTCAACCATAGAGCTTTCCACTGAAACAAACTCACAACGGCTTCGGGTTGGTAGGATTCGTATGGTTTTCAGGCTCTGTCCTGAGACCGGGGACTATCTGGGCACATCTGCCTGCTACAGCCAAAATAATTTTTGTCAACTTTATGACACATTGATAATTTGAAGTAAAACTTTATCAGTAGGGACTGACTTCCTGTTGTTCACTGATTTTACAAAATCCCGATCGTAGTCACCTTGAGCAATTCCCTTCCAAATCTGTTGATAAGGCATCTTGAAAGTAACCACTTCCAATATCAAAGAGTGCTGACATATAGGGACAGCCTGATAAACAAGTCTGGCAACATCATAAGCTGGGAGTGACAGGCAAATATTTGGTGATGTCTCCATAAACTAGAGACTCATAGGACAGGCACACAATAGATGCTGGAGGAGCCTTCATTCCTTTAAACTATATTTTTCTAAAAGTCAAAAGGTATGAACTCAAAGATAGCTAATGATAGTGGACAGGCAGGGTTCTCAGAAGGAATAATATTATAATCTCAAATATTTGGTTGAACTCCACATGCCTACATTTTGGAACCCCTGTCTGCCTTCTTTTAGTTCATACACGAACTAAAAGAAATTAAAGGGTTTTTTTAAAAAAACATTTTGTTTTGTTTTTTACTTTCTCCTCATTGAGCCTGAAACCACTAATATCCAAGAGGCATCTAGGAATAAGGAAGTGAAGACCTAGGCTCTAGGCCTGGGTTTCCACCATGCTGGTTAACTTTGACTTGGAAATGAACCTCTCTGGTCTCAGTTTGCCTGTATGCAAAGTGATACTTGCTTTGAAATTAAGCAATGAAATGAGAGTGGAATTAGATGAGGTTTTCAAAGATTATGCTCCTGAAGCTATATATAGAACTTTTAGTTTTTTTTTTTATTTTTAAGTTTTATGGGCACATAGTAGATATATATGTATTTATGGGGTACATGAGAATATACATGATGGACACTTCTGTTTCCTCCAAATATGCCTTACTCATTTCCACCTGTGGATCATCAGTTGCATCATTTTTCACCTGGAATAACTTCTACATTCCATTTCATCATCTTTCTTGATCAAACTCATGCTGTTTTTTTTTTATATAAAGCTTTCCTCTCATTGTTTTCTCATCATTCTAGAATCATATGACATGATCATCTCTCCTACATCATCCATCACTTTATTATATCCTGTTTTGTACTGTTTAATTTCAAACTGCTATTCTTTGTCCCACCCAAAGAAGAATCTTTCTTCTTTGTTCCCAAGCTGGAGTGGTGCATAAACTCGTTCTGTATTCCGTTCAACTCTTATTACATTGCTCAGCACATAGTCGGAGCTTAATAGACACTGGATGCTTTATTTTTTAATTACATGTTCACTTGGTATCTCATTTTATCCTGTCATAAATGGAAATGTACTTTTGTGTATAGATGTGTGTGACCATGATTCCTTTTATTTGTGGAAGAGGTACCTGAGACAGACAAGTTTAGTGATTTGCTTGATAAAGTTCTAAGGGAGGGTCTCCAGATGTGTTGTCTAGTGTGTTTTGTTTTGTTTTTTGTTGTTGTTGTTGTTGTTTCCCACCAGATAAATATTCTTCATATTTTCTTCTGCAGATCAGTGCCAGAGATCCTCAGGGGGCTCTCCTGGGATGGGAGTAGTGAGAACCATGGGAGGAGCAAGGGAGTGGAGTGACCTGAAGCACGGCTGGGTATCTTTGCTGAGCCTCATATTACAAGCCCTTGCTTGTTTCATGTCTCTTCCACAACATTGTGAGCTTCCATAGCTAAAGGGCTGTCTTGTCTCTGCCTTCAATGTTCTTGCCTTCTTCTCTGAATAGCATGGGACAGGGCATAATCAGAATAATGAGCACTGACAGAGAGCACACTCTATGTCAGGCAGTGTGTCAAACATCTTTCATGATAAGTTGACTTAATTCCCACAGCAAGTTTATGGGCAACTGTTGTTATGCCCATTTTGTGGATAAGAAAATTGAGGCTACCAAAAACTAAACAAGAGCTGGAGAAATGATCTGGACCAGCTGTTAAGACTTTTGAGGATGATGCTCTCTTAGATTGTCAATGGCTTGGATTGTAGATCTTTCTGCCTCAAGAAAAGGCAACTTGGTTGTTTGTAGATGACTAAGTGACTTGCTCTGTGTTAGACCTCTGCCATAACCATCTTCTGAATTTAAAAAACTGTCTTTAAGATAATTTCTTATTTACATGGTGCACACGGGGCTCCTCTTTGGAGCGTTACATTCAGTAATGTCCTTCCAGCTGGATGCAAGGGTGTGGTTTGGGTATGGTGCACAGAGATCCCTGAATAGCTTTGCAAAGGAGTCGAGATTGTAAATTCCATGTATCCCATGTGGCGGGGCAGAGTGGGCAGATCTCTTTGGTTCTTTAGTTTACAGATGCAAACTGAGACTCAGAAATACTTCTGAAGAAAGTGTTTGAAATGATGCCTGGAGCAAAACCATATTGGCCTGTTCATTAAAAAAAAATCTGTTTTCTAAAACCAAAGCTTTTTGATTCTTAAATGGGCGATTGAAGTCCTCAGTCAAAGCCCTTAGGTGCCTTTGGGGGATGTTTTGCAACCCCTAACCTTCTGTAGTAAGTTTTCAATGTTTTATGTTGTGATATATGGGGAAACCACAAACCTGACTCTGGGGGCCAACTTTCCTGAGGCTCTGCCTTTGACTTTGGAAATCAGGAACCATCAGCCTGAAATTGGTGCAAATTATATAAAATTCAGATTGTGCACGGCTGGAACCTTTGAATCCTCCTTGAACTCTCCCGTCACCTTCCCTTACCCAATCACTGACTTCATATTCAAAATATCTCTTGATCATGCCTGCTGCTCTCCATCCCTATCGGCTCCACTGTTTAGGCCACCACCAGGATCTCATCTAATAGCCTCATGACATCTGTTCTGAACTCATTAATAGCCTCAGACATCTGTTATTGACTCCTTGCAGTGTATTCTACTCCAGAGTTCAGAGTGATGTTCTCAAAATGTAAATATGATCATGAGCCTCCCACTCCCCCATCCCCACTAAATACCTTTGATGATGTTCCACTCCATTGCTCTTAAGAAGACAAAATTACTTAATATGCTCTGAAATTCTCTGCGTTGTCTGGCTCTTCTCATCTCTCTCACCTCTCCCCAGTGTCTCAGTCCCACCCTGAATGGCCTTTTTCCATCCTGTCTGATTTAAATTGTCCCTTCCTGCCACAGAGCCTTTGTGTTTGCTATTCTCACAGCCTGCAATGCCTATCTCTCTTTAATAAAGTTTTACTTAAATTTCATATTTCAGCTTAAGTGGCCCTTACTGCCTAGTTGGCTAAATGTTACTGAACTGAAGGTGGGTCCACCTATCCTGTGCGGCAAAGCCAGACACTGACATTGAGATGGCAGAAAGAGTGAGGCATTTATTGCAGGCTGCCAACCAAGGAGAATCAGGCAGCTAATGCTGAAGTCTTGAGCTTCCTGACAGGTTACAGGTAAGGGTTTTTAAAGGCGGGGAGTGAGAGGTTATAGGCAAAGTCATACGTCAATACATAGAGTCTGTACATTGATTTCACCTAAAAAGGCAGGGCATCTCAAAGCAGGATCCCACAGGAGTCACAGGTGGATTCAAAGATTTTCTAATATGCAATTGGTTAAGGAGGTGAAACTTTGTTTAAAATTTTGGGGTCAGCAGGAAACAATGTTAACTCTGGCTGGTAAGCATCATCACCTCCAGGCCCCTCAGGAAGAGATTTAGAGCTAAGAATGGAGGTCAGCGTTCAGTCCTCAGTTTTCCCTTATCTTAGGTCTGTGTGCCAGTGGATCCATTTGGTGGAGGTCCAGGTTTCTGAAAAACCACACGAGGATATATGTTAAGAGGTTATCTTTAGTTCCTATAGGGAACAAACCATCTCTTTACTCAAACTTCCTTGGCTGTGTTTTTAAGCTACTGTTACCTTCTTGCTTATCAAGTTGCTCATTTGCTTCTCAGGGCTAGCTAGGTGCCTGGAATTTCCCTTAAAGAAACTCAAGAATTACCTTTATTTCCATGCTTGATGGGAGAGGGAGGTGCCTGACAGGCTCCTAAGAGAGGTCCCTGCTCCATCTCAAATCCTGTATAAGAGACTCTTGTGGAATCATATACTTTTCTTTGTAGGACTCATCACAGTATATATTTCACGTTTGATAGCGTGATTTTAGCATTATGTTTAAAAAGTAGGCTCAGCACCCAGCTCTGCTGATTGCCAGGAAGGGGAACCTGAGCACTCAATTTCTCTTGGCCTCAGTTTCCTCACCTATAAAATATAGACAGTAATGGTTCTTAGGAGTCGTTTTGAGGGTTAAATAAGAAAATACATAGAAAGCGCTTAGACTATTTAATATGTGCCACAGATAAATGCTATATAAATGTTAACTATAATATTCTTGTTAACTATAATATGTCAGTGCTTATCTCCCCCACTCCACTAGAAGTTCTGTGGGGTCTGAGAAAGTAACTAATTTGATGTATGGTTGCATCTCAATGCATATCACTGACACATATAAGATTACTAATCAATAATTAACTACTTAATTGCACTAGTTATCTATTGCTGCATTACCACAAACTTAGAGTCTGAATCTAACACATGTTTATTATTCCACAGTTTCTGTGGACATGAGTCCAGCATGACTGAGCTGAGCTTTCTGCCTTAGGGTCTCTGACAAGTCCACATTCAAGGTATTGGCCAAGGATAAGGTCTCATTTGAAGGTTTTACTGGGGGAGGCCCTTCCTCTAACCTCACATGGTTTTGGCAGGATTTAGTTCCTTGTGGGTCATTGAACTGAGAACCTCAGTTTCCTGCTGGCTGCTGGACAGAGGCCGCCACCAGTTCCTTGCCAGGTGGGCCTCTTCTACTTGGTTGCTTGCTTCATCTAAGCTAGCAAGTTAGACGGTCTTGGCTGGTGATCAACACTGTTCTAGACATACATTCTGTGACCTTGTTACCAGAATGAAGAGCTACATGGACAGTCACAACATGTTGCTGTTAATTAACTGATTCTGTTAATTATCTGATGCCAGTAATCCCAGCACTTTGGGAGGCCAAGGTGGAAGGATACCTTGAGGCCAGGAGTTTGAGATCAGCCTGGGCAACATAGCGGGACCTCTTCTCTATAAAAATTACAAAAGTTAGCTTGGTGCGGTGGTGCATACCTGTAGTTCCAGCTACTCAGGAGACTGAGATGAGAGGATTGTTGAGCCCAGGAAGTTGAAGCTGCAGTGAGCTATGATTGCCCCACTGCACTCCAGCCTGGGCCACAGAGTGAGCCCTTCTCTCAAAGAGAGAGAGAGAGAGAGAGAGAGAGAGAGAGAGAGTCTGCTAACAAGACAAAAGTCACATCTATGACTAATCCTGAAAGTGACATACTATGACTTTTTGGTTACAAGTAGGTTACAGGCCCTATTTATACTCAAAGGAAGGAGACTACACGAGGCCATAAATACCAAGAGATGAAGACCATTGTGGGGGTCATCTTAGAAGCTGCCGACAGAATCAGTTAATTAACAGCAACATGTTGTTATTGTCCATGTAGCTCCTCATTCTGGTAAGAAGGTCACAGAGTGTATGTCTAGAACAGTGTTGATCAAACCCTGTTCTGTGTAACCCTAAAGTGCTATGAGACGTTGAGAGATATCTATGGCCTGGTGAGTTTGAGAAACACTGGATTGAACCATGTAAAACTAGCCTGTGACATTTTCTGAATTGAAAATACAAACACGACCTGTGATCTTCCTGGAAGAAGACATGATCATATGGCTAATGAATCATAAGAGTTGTTTTTCTCCCCTCGCAGATCACATATAAGCATCTCATAACCTAATCTGGGAAATGCTGACCCAGGCACGAATGAGTATCGGGTGCCACCCCAAACACTGGTTTTAACACAGCTGGTAAAAGAGAACTGTGAAAAGCCATAACTCTGGTAGATAATTGTGGGATGAATGAATGAATTTGGAGTTTACACAAAATAGTCAGAATTGTTGTTCAAACAAAGAAAAAACAAAGCCAAGGTCAGGAGAGATGTGGGCCCTAGATGGCACTCATGATTCTGTTTCTTGGCCATGAGGCCTAACCATCCTTTGAAAGCAGGACATCCTTATTCCAAGTGTTGGTTCTTTCTCCAAAGGAGGCTAGGCACAAAATTGTGGATGAACTGGTATAAACCATTACCTGCTATTAGGAAAATTGCTTGAATAAACTTCTTTTGCTATTTTCATAAAGCCTATAGTCTACATATTTCCATTAAATTGTATAACTTGATACGTTGCCTTCTAGCCCAAACCCTAGCTTATTCCTAAGAGGCCCCAAATCAGGATGTCTTTGTATTGGCAGACATTGGGTGCCAAGACTGAAGTCACTGACTCTAAAGGGCTCAGAATTATTATGGCAAATTGAAACTCCAAATACAATTTGTATCATTAACCTTTTAGGGATTATATTTTTGACTTTCTCCTATGTGACATATATCTGGTCACATATTCATTGTGAACCATGGCTTAAAATGCATAATCCTCAAAGGTTACTCGCAATCATTTAAAAGACCCTATATTCATCTCAAAACCCAGAACTGGGAGATAAGGTTTGAGAAATGGCTGAATGGGATACTGGAATAAACAAACCATTTCATAGTTCTTAAAATAAAGCACTTATGGCGCGTATTTTTATCTACAAAGTTTGAGAAATGAATGTATTAATCCTCACAACATTCTTTGTATTATTCTCACCACATAATAAATAGGGAGCAAGGGGTTGAAAGGTTAAATTAGCTTTTTCCCCCCTCCTCGGGGAATGTGATATTACTTTTGAATTAGAATTAAGTCATCTGTGTTCTCCAGCTTTAAGTTTGTGCTGCCTTTGCCAAATTTACCCACTTGTGGGTTTTTGGGGGAGATACAGAAATTATTGCAGGGCAATTTTGCCTCTAGAGTCCGGGTTTCTTTGAGACTAGAGTCCAGATAAAGTCAGCATCTTGTCCAAACCTTCTTGGGAAATATAGAGTTTGTGTGTTGTTTCATCAATGGCAGGAATCCCTGCAAATTGAAAGTGGTCTCACACATCTTGCCTCTCTCCCTTCCCTCCCATCCTGTTCCATTCTCCCTACTGCCACCTGAGTGAGCTCTGTTTCTTTCTTTCTTTCTTTCTTTCTTTTGAAATGGAGTCTTGCTCATCGCCCAGGCTAGAGTGCAGTAACACAATCTTGGCTCACTGCAACCTCCGCCTCCCAGGTTCAAGCAATTCTCCTGCCTCAGTCTCCCGAGTAGCTGGGACTACAGGTGCCCGCCACCAGGCCAGGTTAATTTGTGTATTTTTAGTAGAGATGGGTTTTCACAATCTTGGCCAGGCTGGTCTTAAGCTCCTGACCTTGTGATCCACCCACCTCGGCCTCCCAAAGTGCTGGGATTGCAGGCATGAGCTACCATGCCCGGCCTCCTTTTCATTTCTAAAATTTTACTTTGAAGTGTAAAGCGTACAAAAAGGCACAAAGGATAGTACAATGTATTCCTATGTCCCTATCACACTGCTTAAGAAATAAAATATTATCAGAATGAGGAGAAACTCCCAGGGGATTTGTGCCCCTGTAGTAAAAAACCCTTCTCTTAAGTGTGGCGATTGTTGTTTTCATTTACCTTGCTTTTCTTTACATTTTACTGTATCTATGTGTGTCTTGAAGCAATATAGATTATTACACCCCCTGTTTTCAGACTTTATATGACTGGCATGATAAGGTTTATAGCTTTCTGCAGCTAGTTTTTTCTCTATGTCACTTAATATTAAATTTAAGAGATTCACCTTTGGTATGTGCAGCTCTAGTTTATTTTTAATGCAATTTAATGTTTCACTGTATGAATAGATCACGCTTTTTTGTGCTATTTCCTTTTGTTAGACATTTATGTTATTTATATATATTCCAAATATAAACACTACTTCTATTAAGATTTTTGCACATGTATATTTACACACACATATTATACTTATTTCCAAGGTCTATTACAAAAAGGTGAATTGTTGGATCAAAGGTATTGGCATTTTAAACTTTTATTGACCATTGCCACATAGTTCTCTTGAGTGATTATACCAATTTGCTCTCCCATTAACAGTGTATTAAAGTTCTGGTTGTTCCACATTTTGATTGCACTCAGTATTGTCAGATTTGTGTATCTGATGGGTTTTAAATGACACCTCATTGTGTTTTGACTTCCGTTTTTCCCATTCTTACCACAAGTATACATCTTCTCAAATGTTTCTATGGTCATTTAGGGTTTGTGTTCTAGAAATTTGTCTAAAATTTTTTATCCGTTTTTCAACTGGATAGGCTTTTTATTGATTTATAATTGTTGTTTATATATTCTGGATATCAATTGTTTGTCAATTATGTGTTTTGCCAAAATTATTAATATTTTCTTAAAGCTTGTGCTTTGTTGCCTTCAGTTTGGCCTTGATTTCTCCTGCAGTCTTGTTTCTAAACATTCTCCATCTCCTACTTAAGTTTTGGCAAATACGTCTCATTCCTCCAAGTTCTTGCTCACGTGGTCCCCTCTGCAGTTACCTGCTCTTTGCCTGGTTAACATTTATTACTCTTTCACAACCCAATCTTCTGGGGAGTTTTTGCTCCCCCGCACCATCCCTCTCTCTGTATTTGCGTGCTCATTATGCACACCTGTGAAGACCTCTCAGCTTATCTCCTCCCAGAAGTAACTGTCCTGGAGAAGAACATAGTTTCACATGAGTTTTGCCAACTTCACATATGGCTTTGGTGAAGCCTTCCTGAATGGCCTACCAGAAATGGCTGGTGAAATGGTATTCTAAGGAAATTTTCAGCCAGTGCTCAGTTACAAAGTCCAGGTCCTATATCAACACTCTGATTAATTTAGTTTTGGCAGTATTTTAATTGGGGGTGCATATTGTCATACTTTTTTTTTTTTTTTTGAGACACGGTCTTGCTCTATCACTCAGGCTGGAGTGCAGTGGCACCATCACAGCTCACTGCAGCCTCGACCTCCCAGGCTCAAGCAATCCTCCCACCTCAGCCCTCTGAGTAAGTGGAACTACAAATACAAGCCATAACATCTGGCTGATTTTTGTATTTTTTTGTAGAGACGAGGTTTCACCATATTGCTCAGGCTAGTCTCGAACTCTTGAGCTCAAGCAATCTGCTTATCTTGGCCTCCCAAAGTGCTGGGATTGCGGGCGTGAGCCACCACACCCGGCCCATCATCGTCTTTCAAACCAGCAGCATTTTATTCCAGTTTTCAAAGGCAGTTATCCACTTGAGAGAGTGAAAGAAAAAAAGGCACCAAATGTAGTTTTCTGAAGTCTAGAAAAAAATTTCATAGAAAATTTTCCCTAATTCTTTCCCAAGAATCTCTTCCAAATGGAACTCATCGAAGAACTTCCAATTTCCTGCCTAGAGTGAATGTGAATCTGAGCGATATGTTAATTTACTCTGTTCTCTCATGTGAGTGACAAGGACATGCATTGGGACATCTATTATTTTGAAGCTGGGATCTAGCCCAACTAAGGGGGGAAAAATCAACATACCAAACTGTGTATTATTTACACATTTCAATATTTAATTTCCTGTCTCCATTACACATATTTTAGTATGCAGATTATTTGCCCAACATAATTTATCAGTTCCTTGTTAGATAATATTCTCCTCAGGGTACATATTGTTCATATTTAGAAATTCTTATTAATCTCGAGAATCACATTGTTTATCCAACAAAATTATTACAGCTTTGATGAAGCTTTTAAAGTGTAACATGTAAATCACTATTTTCTCACTTTCATAAGCAGCTGAATTTTTGATCTGGTGGATTATTATGGTTTAGAAGATATTTAGTCTTAGACAGGGAAAATGCACAAGATGGTGCAGTAATGTGTAGATGAGGCTATATAATCACAACTGCTGTTAATGACAAATTGCTATCACTGTAGCTACCCCCTCCTCCAAATTGCCTTTCTTCAACAGATAAATGAGTAGCGCTATCCAATGTTGTCATAAATAAGATGGGTCCAATATTTAAAACCATACATGTTATAATAACAAATGACAGGATGGAAGAAGTAAACACATATTTAGGTACTTGTAATTACTTATTTTCTAAATTTTATGTTGATTATTTTACCTGGGAAAATATTGGGGACATTCTTTATGAAAAAAAAAACTTAGAAGAATTGCATTATAAGAGACATAATTATTATTTGATAATTTACCTCGTTGTTTACATATAGGTTTATTTTGATGCTGGAAGAGGCCATCCCAAGTACATTAATTGTATAGATTAAGGAGTGAGAAAATAAACATGTCTTTTAATTTTGTAGTGTTTTTGAGAAAACAAAGTAACTTCCTTCATTGTGAATTATGATTTTACATGAGACAATAAGCGCTATTTACACTACATGCTAATGTATTTAAAATACCTTACATCTGGAAAGCCTTTTACCTCTTGCAAGCATATTTATATCTATGGTTGCATTTTGTCCTTCCAGTATCCCTGGAATGATAGAATTCCTCATTTGACTCATAAGGAAAGAGACCAGAAAGATTAAGTGGCTTAAATAAAGCTGAAAAATCAATTAATAACAAAACTAAAATTATAATCCCCTGACTTCACAGATAATGGCTTCTTGCAAACATAGATGAAATATAGATGGTTGAACAATGATTATAAGTTATGAGGTTTTATAATACAAGTTATGAAGGTTTGGTGGAGTCCCAATGTTGGGAACAAATGATCAATTCCCTGGTTATATCCACTGGTTTCTGTCTTTAATATATTTTCAACATTTCCTTTGTGTTCTTGACTTAGGTCTTTTCCTTCATAGTTAACATATAACTGAAGTCCAGTGAGCATTCAACTGAGGAAACACGCTTGCCATTTTCAGGATGTTTAGAGATTCCATCTTAGTCTTATCTGAATAAAGTTTATAAGCTCTACACATTTTTTTTTTTTACTAAAATCAGCAATTTCTTCTTTTCCTCCTTTTCTCTATTCTTAGCAATAATAATACAATTTTCAAACAAATTCCCATAAGCTGCTACCCAGATGAAATATAACAAAGCCATCATGAAACTGTGAGGAATATCTGTTCATCAGCTGATGTAAAAATACTTCAATTTGGCATCAAAAAACTGTTTTAACTGTGAACATATAACATACTGAAGTATGATTCTTATCAAATTTGAAGACCATCTGTAGTAATTTTTCTAGGGACGTCTGGGATTTTTCTGAGGATCCCACTTTGTAGTTGAATGGAAAGACCATTGGAGGAGCATCTCTAGTCTCTAGTTCAGGCCCCTTCTTTCCCAGATTTTTCATTCCTCTTTCACCAATGAGCTGGGTGGCAGGGGTGATATCATGTCTATTCTACAAGGTAAACTGGGTAAAGGAGGGAGACTTCATCACTGATCTTGTACGAACAGCTCCAAGTTCAAGCTCACAGTCAGTGAGCTTAGAGAGTCAGCTCCTGGTTCAAAGGATTGCATGTTGTCCCTGGTCTCTAAATACATGCAAACTGGGTCTCTGTAGTCATCAGGAGAGAACGGACATAGAGAGCAAAAGTTAATGGATGTATTTGGTTGTTCCTTGGGCTTTGATTGCTCTGCTCCTCTCTTTGCTTTGGCCCAGCCTCATTTCCCTTTCCCTCTCTTATGTACTGTGCCTCTCTATTGAGAAGAATGGTGTGATTAAAGGGAAGCAGACCAGCCCCTTTGATAGCCAATTTGGAAAACTTTCTACCAAAAATCATTTTTCTATTTCAGGGATTGCAAACTCAAATGCACACTGAAATAGGTCACATAAATAAGTAAAGCAGGCCAAGGTTGGCACTTGAGTGATGTGGACTCTGGCAAACTGGCATGCCCCACCTAAAGGAGTGGCTTCCACCAAGCTTCAACAAATTGGTACCGTGCTGGAGTGCAGGCCCACGGTTACCTGAGTATCTGAGGTTTTTCAACAAAACCTCCAAATCTGGATTTTTATATGAAATCTCTTGATTTAACAAATTAAAAAAAAAAAAAGCAAACCATCATGTAGGCCAAACAAAATATGCCAGATTGCAATCAGTATTTCCATGTGAATGTGGAGACCAGATTGAGGGAGAGAGAAGAAACAAAGGCTATGGCAATGTTTCCCAGTTTACATAAGTTACCTGCATCTAGATGTATGAGGTTAATGCCAAGCCGAATGATTTCCTGTCATATAGACGTGGCAGAGCGAACGTCTTATCCCAGTGTATACAAAATTTGCACATCTATACATTTTTATGGTGAAAACGTCAATGGCTTTTATTAGATTCTCAAAAAGTATGTCACCCTAAAAGATTATGAATCTCTTCAGTTACATCCTTGACAAGTTGTCATCTAGTTTCTACTTGAATTCTCCTGGGAGCAGGAAACTTACTACTGCACAAGATAGCCCACTCCTAATTTAGACAGCTCTGAAGATAGAAAACTTCTTATTGGCGAAAATTCTTACTCAACTCTTTTGTTATTGGCAGCTAAAAAAGGCATCTAATCTTTAGCTAGGAAAATGCACTTGAAACAATCATCTTAGAAATTAAGAGGTTGCTATAATTTCCTGTAACTATCACCCATTCTTGCAAAAAATGAGCGTTATTAAATTGTGATAGTTACTAATGGAATTTCTAATTCTTTTACAATTAAGGTCATTGAATCTTTATGTCTTGCCCTTCATCCTGAGACTATTTGCATGAAAATAAAGTCTCCAAGTTTCAGCATGTTCTATTGATTCATTTAAGCTTTTTTTTTTTTTTCCTATCATAGATTTCTAGAAATGTAGACTCGGAAATGATCTAAGCTTCTCTGGTAGAACGGAAAACCCAATGGTGTTCGAGTCAGAAGATCCTGGATTGATTTTTCTGCGATTTATTGATTGTATGATGTTAAACTGGGAGTCTTGGTTTCCTCTTCTGAATGTGAGAGTCCAGTAAAGTCTTCACAGGACTTTTATATTTGTTAAAAGCAAATACGAATAGGCAGTTTAGTGTAGCAATCAGCAGAACCTCATTTTTTTTCTACGCTGCAATACTGTGAACTAGTAACTTAACTTCTCCAAGTCTCAGTTTCCACATCTGTAACATGGAGCTACCAGTTCCTGCCTCCAGGAATATTTTAACCAGTGAGTGAACTCATATATGCAAGGGATTTGCAGAGTGCCTGACAAGCAGTAGATATGCAATTAATATTTGCTATTGGATGATGCTAATAGAAGTAAAAACCCTAGGTAATACGTAAAGTTTAAAACTATTATGGTCACTGGAACCCTTAATTCTGAACATGGAGAGGACACCCCCAAGGGAAAAGGAGCTGGATCAAGGTGTACCCCAAACCATGTCGGACCAGGAGCTTAAAACTCCTGAGTGCCAGGAGCTTAAAACTATTTTAAAACGTCTTTCAAATGAACATGCAAAACTGTTATAAATTTTTAGGACACTTCAAGAGATTCCACAGAAACTTGCTTTTGTGGCAGTCAACATAAGCTGGGTGTCAAGGCTTGGGGTATGTATCTCTATGTATGGGTATGTTGGAAAGTTAGAAGCTCAATTACTTCCAGACCTTCGTTTTTCACATATGGCTCTCCCATGGGAAATAATCTGACAAATTTTAGGATTCTGTTCCTTTCAATGTGAACTTCTGAACAGAAAGACTCCTTCAAATATAGGTTCTCAGTAGCCTCAACTATTCTATTTAAAGTAGTAATTATGTGTAAATTCAGGGGGGAAAGCAGTTAAAAAAAAAAAAAAAAAAATCAACATTGGGAAAGGAAACAAACATGCCTAACCCAAGCACTTTTCTCAAGGATTGCCATCAGATATAGAACCTTATTCAGGGAGAGATTTTTTTTTTTTTCTCCTTCCATAGTCTCCAGACAGAATCAAGGGAAATGTAACCCCAATGTTAAAGGACAGGCTGAAATTATAGGAAAGTAATCTTTCCATTGACTAATTCACTTTGCTTTCCTATTGTTAAAGAAAAAGTTGTTAGTTTTATACTTTCCTAAAAGCAAAAGAGACGTAAAATAGCAATTATTTTTCACCATTAGTCTGCTTTTCTTTGTGTTAGGGGCATAGCGCCACACAATAACCGTCTGTGATTCAGAAATAATGAGCGGGGAGAAGCTGGAGGTGGAGTTTATACATCAGTACTTTTACAGCGAGTACATAGAACAGTTTTATTTGGGAATTGAATATTTGAGGGCTAGGGGCCCCTCCCTCTGAAAGTGCAAAGACCCTGAAGCGTGACTGCTCCCTCCGTTTCAGTATTTGAGTGGCATGTCGAGATCTTTCCAGCACGAGGTGCATAATGTATTGTGCAGGCTGACTCCCATGTGGAAGAGAGCACAAAACTTCCTTATGCATGAGGCATTTTTAGCAAATTGGACCCCATTTCAATCTTGATGAAACTTGATGACATTTCCAACTTGCAAGTGCACAAAATGAAAAAGCAAATTTTTAGCTATTTATGTGTCAGAACATCAAAAGCTCAAAAGCCATAATTAAGGGTGTCAGCGTGGCAGGGAGACTATATTTCTAGTCTTCTCAGGGGTCTTTTGGGCCTCTCCTTAGAGGTGAGAGAAGCTTTGTTTCTCCTTGAAGACTCGACTCAAACAATTTGGATTTCATGAGCCCCACCTTGGAAACCTCCTCTTCATTCCAACCCTGTCATGTTGATATTTAGTGTTTTTCATTTCTTTCATGAAAAGAGAAATTTCAGGAATAACGATATAGTTGGTGCTCCCTACTCCTCAACACTTTCTCTTGGCTGCTTTCTGGAAGTCTGAGGGCAAAAAATGCAAGAAACAGTGATTTGAGATGTTATTTTAATTCCTTTTAATTCTTGTTTTCATATTATGTGCAATTAACTTCTTGACTTTAAATTCTACTAAATACACTGAACAAGCTCTTCTGATATATCCACCGAATATAATGTATGGACAGAATATATTTGGACCTAAATATATGTCCAAATAAATGGACACTGAAAATTTAGTAAATTTCCTTTTAAACATTTAAACCAGAGCTTCTACACTTTGTGTGTATTTGTTAAAATGCAGGCCTAATCCCACCGGTCTGGAGGGCAGCCTGAGAATCTGCCTTTTTTTTTGTTTGTTTTTAAAGAGACAGGGTCTAGCTCTGTTTCCCAGGCTGGAGTGCAGTGGCATGATCATAGCACACTGTAGTTTCAAACTCCTGGGCTCAAGCAATCCTCCCACCCCAGTCTCCTGAGTAGCTGGGACCACAGGCACATGCCACCACACCTGGCTACTTTTTTTTTTTTTTTCTGGAGATTAGGGTCTTTGTATGTTACCCAGGCTGGTCTCGAACTCCCGGCCTCAACCTATTCTTCCACCTCAGCCTCCCAAAGTGTTGGATTACAAGTGTGAGCCACAGCGCCTAGCCAGATTTTGCATTTCTAACAAGCTCCCAGGTGGACCCCATGCTGACAGTCTCTGGACCACACATGGGGAGGCAAGGCTTTACAAAGCTTTTAAACTAAGGGACGACTCTTAAAATTCAGCTGTGGTCATTGCAATCATCAACAGGTGCACTTGTCTGGGATATACATGTTTTGGTTAAGATAGCCTTTGAATTTTGTAACAGAAATATTATTAAAATTAATCCCCAGTACTGCTGCTGCCTGTTAATGATTCATAAAAGCCACTGCCTAATAAGAGCTATTTTCTGAAGAGCTCACATTGAATTGCAAATACTACTTCCAATTTGAGTGACATCCACAACTCACTTACATTGCTGGAGCTGGGGACAGAGCAGCTTCTGCAAGTATTGGACACCCAGTGTATGTAATGCATTGTCTTGAGAGCTATGTGGAAATAGAATGTTGAATAAGGCATAGATATGCCATCAAGAAGTTTAAACTACATAGAGGGGGACCGGGTAAAATGGAGACTAAAGTGATAAAAGACAGAACCAAATTAAATGTTACTTGGATTCAAAAGAAAGGGAGGGAAAGCTCATTTGATGGCAGAGCGCAAAGAGAGTCCTAACAGAGAAGACAGCATTTGAATTAGGCCTTGAATTAATTACCCGGATTGGGCATGTAGAAATGAGGCTGTAGGGTATGGAACAAGGTAAGAAAATATAAAAGGGAGGGAAGGTTTGAGAAAATATATGAAATGGGAAAACTAGCTTATGTGTCATAAATTGGGAGTGGTCTCGATTTGGCTGAAATGAAGATTTCATGCAGAGAAATGGTTGCCAATAACTGTAGAAAGGAAAGTTGGGATTGCAACAGGAATGACGTCAAGAGCTGGGGAAAGCTGTTTGGACTTAATTTAGTAGAGAGCAGGGAGCTGTTCTTTACTCAACCCTGTTGTTCTCAGTTCTACTTTCAGAATTTCTTCCTCAGTTTTTGTTTTTTTTTTTCTAATTTGAATTATTTGTGTGTGAATTGACATTTTAATCCTTCTCAAATTTCTTTTGGTAGTCTATAAAAGAGATCATAAAAGGAAAATGTATTTGTCACATGAATTAAGAGGACATAGAGAATGAGGGGGAAAGAGGATTCTACATACCAGCCTCTGAAAGGTGCTTCTGTCTTACAAATTGCAATGAAGGGACCCAGATACATGGAGAATTTTACCTACCATGTATTTGGATTCATGCTTCTTAAATTGAAGACATCCTGCAATGTGTTAGGTGAGATGGGAAGGATACACCTGGTACATCTTCCTAGATCATCAGTCTCATTCAATCATAGTTTCACTCTATGGTGTATAATTTAAAGACTTTAAAAATATAATTAGAAACCATTATATTTAATCTTCAAGTTAATTTACACAGTAATTAATAATCATCTAAAGTCAGTCAGAGGTACCATTTTGGATTTAGTCGTGTTTTCCCCTTGTCCTTTAAACATGAATGTTTAACCAATGCTGATTGTGTAGACTGGTTTCTTGAAGAGCTCTATCTCATTTTTTTTAAGAGCTATAATGAAATGTAAAAATCATCTCTCTGTTAACGGGAAGCCCAGCTGCTCAAGCCACATGGCTCTAATAGCAACAAGGCACCCTGGTGGCCGCCTCTGGAATTGCAGGTATAAGAACATGGGGAAAGGGATGACTTGTGGAAGGCTGGGTTTACGCAGGCAGGCAATATAAGTGCTACAAATGAGGTCAGCCAGTAGCAAGCCTGGCATAGCTTATCCTTGTTACTGTTTCACAATTCTTGCGGGTTTTTTTTTTTTTTAAATCATAACTCACCTAAGGAGCTGATTTAGACTTGTTTTTCCCTAATTGCTACTTTTCACCTATTATAATTTAAAACCACATCGTACAGGCTGAATGTTTGTGTTCCCCTCCACCACCCAAATTCATATGTTGAAGCTCCAATGTGATGATAGTTGGAGATGGGGCCTTTGGGATATAATTGGGGTTAGATGAGGTCTTGAGGGTGGGGCTTTCACAATGAGATTAGTGCTTTCGTAAGAAGGGACACTGGAGAGCTTGCTCACTCCCTGCATGCACACAAAGAAGACATCCTGTCAGCACGCAGTGAGATGATGGCTGCCCACAAGCCAAGAGAAGATGCTCCGGAATGAAACCCACATTGCTGGCATTTTGATCTTGAACTTTTCAGTTTCCAGACCAATGAAAAGCAATTTTTTGCTGTTTAGGCCGTCTTTGCTATGGATGTTTGTTATGGCAACCTGAATTGAATAATATACCACAGATATACTATGTATCTGCTTATGTTCTGTGGCCAATTGGATGGCTAAAAATCATTATAGTATCTAAGATTTTAAACCCTTAAGGAACAATTTTTGTCCCCTTGGAGTGATATTGGCCCCATTGATGATGCATGAACAAGAGTTTTGCAGCCTCTCTTTCTCTTAGAGTAAGATCTTATTCTCATACCCCTGTAGCAGTTCTAAATTGAATCCTCTGGAACCACCCTTCTATCAACCAGATATTTGTCAGAGTCACTTATTGAGACATCTGCTATTGAAATCACATGTTCCTTTACTGCCTACTCACATAAACACAAGTCTACCTGTGTCACCAAAATAATGTGTCCTGGTAATTGATGGACCCTTTAGTCACTCTCCTAGACTGGACTCCTACCATTCCCAGAGCTCTCCTCTTAATCATTTCCCATAAGCCCCCAATTGTGTGGAACCCACTTCCATCCCGGCTACAAGTCCTTGAGTTCTGCATGCTAAAGTTGGCAAATAGCAGATACAGAGGTGCTTAAAGCTGCATTCTTAATCCCACCAGCCAATTTAAAAATGGCACAGAGAGAACATGCAGGAGAAGAGCTTGGCCTCTGAGGTTCTGCAGTTTCATCCTCTTTTCTTTCCCTGAAAATCAGACTCTACCTGGTATGAGTGTGTGTGTCCTTTTGGATACTCTTCTGTACATCATATTCACAATAGCTCTGTGAGATATTGATCAAGAGCATCTCCACATTTCAGATGAAGATAAGATTGTGTCGCTGATATACGTGGGATCCACTCTGTGCTTTCAGGCATCTCTGGCTCCAAAATCAGTGTTCTTATCTTGTACATTATACTGCCTCCTTGAAAGATCCTCTAAGTCCTTTCCAGATAAAATAAATGACTTATTCTTTCTTCTGTCCTATTTGTGTACAGGTACCTTCATTTGTTTATTCATGTAGTCATTTGTTTAGCAAATATTTATTGTGCAACTGCTATTTCATAGAAACTTTGCAATTTATTTGGGATACTGTGGTGAAAAGCACCATTTCTGTTTCCAAAGAGCTCACAGTTTACAAAAGAGGTGGTCCAGTGAATAGATAACTTATACACAGTGTCTGATATATTAGTGATCGTGATAACCACAGGGTGCTGTAGGAGAGGCACCCAACCTAGTCTGGCTAGTGGTGTGGAAGTGGAGAAACACAGAAAACTTTCTTTGAGGTGGTGAGTTATTTTGTATTGCATCATATGTTCATGTGTCTTTCTCTCTACTCTTTTACTCTGCAAGATACTCCAGGGCTGGAACTGTCTTTTTAGTATTTGATTTTTCAGCACCAGCTATTGTTTGGCACATTGTCAGTGCTGGACAAATGCTGGTTGTCCTAGAGCTCAGAGTATTTCCCTTGCTATCTGCCACAGATTCTATTTGTATCCCCAGGGTAATGTCTTAGGATTTTTCTTGTTGCAAGACATGGCAGCCAATTCGATCTAACTCAAGTGAAGATGGGTGATTTATTATAAGGATATAGTATGGAAATCAGTGTAGAAATGCAGCTGGTCCTCAGGAGAAAACTAGAATAGGAAACTGGTCCAATGTCAGAATTCTTTTTCATCCCTATCTCTCTTTCAGAGCTGCTATATCCTTCTCTCTCTCCACGGTGTGGAATCCAGTCACCTTATACCTTGCAGGTTTAGATACTGTAGGTCCAGCCACAACTTGAATTCTGTCTCAATTCTAAATACCCTGAAGGGAAAATGAGATCGGCCCAACTTGGGTTAGTGAAAATATGGCTGTGGGTGACCCATTGTTGGGGAGATGAGGGCGGTGGTAAAAAGCAGTTTCCAGAGAAAGGGTAAGTTATTGTGAAGTGAGTAGACACCTGAAGGTATGCCACCTACTTGAAAAGTTGAGAAGACGGTCCTCAGGATGATCTTAAGTGTGACAAGACACTCCTCCCAGGACACAAGAAATTAGAAACCAGGGACAAATGTTTCTCTGATCAAATTTAAGACCCTGTGTCTAAAGTCATTTGTTCAAGATGCTCCAGGCTTGCCTGGGGGCCTCTGTTCCTCATTAGGTCAATTATTAGCCAAATGATGGGAAGGCCAAGTTATCAATAAAGGCATGCCTCTTGGTCCATTGAAAAATGATGTCCAAATCCGTTGGTAAATGATGATTCTTCCCTAAGACTAGCATGTTATATTGTTCTTAAACCTTCACATAATGACACGGTGGTGGGATGTCTAGCTCTTGCAATGCAATGAACAGTTAGTGAAGGTGCTTTCTGACCCCACATAAGAACACACGATAGACTAGATAAGAAAGAAACAAATAAAATACTTTTTAAAACCAATTTGTGGTTGGGTTCAAAGGAAATAAAAATAAATATCCAAGTGATTTATAAATACAGGGAATCATATCCAGAATAATTATCAGGATAGCAGACATATGCATAGTTTTTAAAGACTGAATTCTTAACACTGACGTGGAAACTTAAGATGCAGGATAGATCACCTATCAGACCAAATAAAAAACTGTAAAATAGAATTGTTTCCGTAATTCATAATGCATAGGACTCCCATATGAAAAAATAACCTCAGCTGATGATGTGTCCACAACATAAAAATTACAAAGTACGTGAGGAAGTGATTCACTATTGGGGAGAATCAACTAAGTTTACAAGTAAGAGAACTGATACTGAAATGAACTTGAGCTTATAAAGAGGATATTACATAAGTAATTTTAAATTTACTGAAGACTTCATAAATGAGGAAAGAGAGTATAAATAAAAGAACTGGCAATTTTGGTTCCAAATCAGGAGTTCCAGAAACAAAAAATGTTGTAATATAAACCTCAATGGATAGGTCAAACAGCAGATTAGCTATATAGAGGGGAGAGAGGGGAGAGACAGAGAAAGAGAAAGAGAAAGAGAGACGATCTAAAGAAATAATATTGATTGCTGCCCAGAGTCATAGAGAATTGGAAAATAAGAAAGGGACATTAAAAGTCTTGAAAGGTAGAATGAGAAAGTCCAAATAATTTGCTAGATTTTTTCTGAAAGAAAGAATAGAATGAATGAAAGAAAAGCTATATTATAGTTGATAATGTGAACTATTAATGAAAGATACGAATCTTCAGATTGAAGAATTACATTGACTCCAAAGCAGGGTAAGCAAGAATAAATAAACAACTAGAAATACCACAAATAAACTGTAGAACACCAAAGATAAAGTGAAAACCTTAAAGATGGCTAGAGAAAAAAGACAGATTACATATAAAGGAGCAGTAATTCCTCCAAGAGTAGAATTCTCATTAGTAATAGCAGGTATCAGAAGACAATGGAATATCTGTACAATGCTGGGAGAAAGAACTATCAATGTACAATTACGTACCCTACAAATCTACTATGCGGCAGTAAAGGGTGAAGCCAGAGAGCGTGTTTCTCTCATAGAACCCTGCTAAAATAATCACTAAAGGAGGGGCTTCAGGTAAAGAGAAAAATGAAAATCTTGGAAGGAAAGGAAGATTGGGACAGAAGAAGCAATTGTGAGTCAAGAAATTGGAAAATATATGAGTTAACCTGAAAGGATATTGATATGGGAGAAAAGACTAATGGCAGAGGGTAGAAAATAGGATAGAAGAGCAATAGTCCACCCTGGTGCCATGGATGTATAGGATGCAAGTGCTCTTGGGTACATGTAGAAGTTTTCTTTACATTGTTGAGAAAGCATGATAAAAATCAATTAATAAATGTAAAATAAATTGAAATATTTAAATAATCACAGTAAATATGAATGAATAAACTTGCCACTTAGAAGTCTGATATTTAAATTCATTTTCAAAAATCCAATGACATACTCTTTCAAAAGACGGATTTTAAATACAGACACTTGCTTATATAGCAGACTTGGTTTTCTTTTTATCTCTTGAGAACCCAGAGTTCTTCGAATGAGGTCACTAAAACTCCATTCTCACAATAGATGCCAAAACTCACAGGAACATATTCTGGCGTATTGAGTGCTTTCTATGAACAAGATATAATAGCAATTGAACATGTCTGGATCTAGGATCCCAAGTATTTTAACGCTTTATAACATCAAATTGAAGAACTGCTGATCCATGTTTGCCACAGGATTAGTTTTCACAGATGGCTGAGAATAAAACATATGAAAGGACATATATATATCTCCTTTCAGAATAAAATGGGCACATATAACAGCATATGGTATAGTTATTTTAATTATGAAGTTTTATCACACCATAATTAATAATAAAATAGAAATTTAAAAGACATGAAAGCATTAATTTGCGTTGTAATGCTATGATATAAATCTCTTTCTCTCTTATTTTCCCCAAATCAATTTTTCCATGTTATTAGCCATTGATATTTTGATCATGCACATAGTTTTTAAAAGCCAGAGTAAATAATGGACTGGATCAAGTTCATGTAACTGCATGTAAACAAATGTTACAAATAATTATATACAAGCAGTCTATTTACAAAGGCAAAATTAGATGGCTTTAAAAAATTTAGATAATCAAATCTCACTATGTATTTGTCTAAAGACACTATTATTTATATTTTATTTGTCCACTGATTTAAATAGTAAAGGCAGAGCTTGCCTTAAGGGACTTAGTCCAGCACACTCATAAATGTAAAGTGATGTGTACAAGTTTATCCCCTGCTATGAATTTTGGAAGTCATATTTGGTACACTGACACATTGAAACAAGTATTATGGACTGTATTTTTATGTTCCCTTGACCCCTGCCCCAAATTCATGTATTGAAGCCGCAACCCTCAGTTGATGGCGTTTGGAGGTGGGACCTTTGGGAAATAAGTAGGTTTAGATGAGGTCTTGCAAGTGGGACCCCCATGATGGGATTCCTGTCATTTTAAGAAGAGGATGACTATTCATATCCTTTGCCCACTTTTTGATGGGGTTGTTTGTTTTTTTCTTGTAAATTTGTTTGAGTTCTTTGTAGGTTCTGGATATTATCCCTTTGTCTGATGAGTAGATTGCAAAAATTTTCTCCCATTCTGTAGGTTGCCTGTTCACTCTGATGGTAGTTTCTTTTGCTGTGCAGAAGCTCTTTAGTTTAATTAGATCCCATTTGTCAATTTTGGCTTTTGTTGCCGTTGCTTTTGGAGTTTTAGACATGAAGTCCTTGCCCATGCCTATGTCCTGAATGGTATTACCTAGGTTTTCTTCTAGGGTTTTTATGGTATTAGGTCTAACATTTAAGTCTCTAATCCATAGACATTTCTCAAAAGAGGACATTCATACAGCCAGCAGACACATGAAAAAATGCTCATCATCACTGGCCATCAGAGAAATGCAAATCAAAACCACAATGAGATACCATCTCACACCAGTTAGAATGGCAATCATTAAAAAGTCAGGAAACAGGTGCTAGAGAGGATGTGGAGAAATAGGAACACTTTTACACTGTTGGTGGGATTGTAAACTAGTTCAACCATTATGGAAAACAGTATGGCGATTCCTCAAGGATCTAGAACTAGAAGTACCATATGACCCAGCCATCCCATTACTGGGTATATACCCAAAGGATTATAAATCATGCTGCTATAAAGACACATGCACACGTATGTTTATTGTGGCACTATTCACAATAGCAAAGACTTGGAATCAACCCAAATGTCCATCAGTGACAGACTGGACTAAGAAAATGTGGCACATATACACCATGGAATACTATGCAGCCATAAAAAAGGATGAGTTCGTGTGCTTTGTAGGGACATGGATGCAGCTGGAAACCATCATTCTCAGCAAACTATCGCAAGAACAGAAAACCAAACACCGCATGTTCTCACTCATAGGTGGGAACTGAACAATGAGATCACTTGGACTCGGGAAGGGGAACATCACACACCGGGGCCTATCACGGGGAGTGGGGAGAGAGGAAGGATTGCAGTGGGAGTTATACCTGATGTAAATGACGAGTTGATGGGTGCTGACGAGTTGATGGGTGCAGCATACCAACATGGCACAAGTATACATATGTAACAAACCTGGCACGTTATGCACATGTACCCTAGAACTTAAAGTATAATAATAAAAAAAAGGATCCTTAAAAAAAAAAAAAAAAGAAGAGGATGAGACTAAGGCTGTCTCTCAGCCACGTGAGTACACAGGGAGAAGGCAGCTGTCTGCAAGCAGGAAGAGGGCCCTCACTAGGAACCAAATCAGATGGCACCTGGATCTTGAACTTCCAGCCTCCAGAACTGTGAGATATAAATATCTGTTGTTTAAGCCATCCAATCTGTAATATTTTGTTACAGGAGCCTGAGCTGACTAATGCAATAGGGTTCCCTGACAAGGTTGGAATTGACAAGTGGGTCAAATTGGAGGTGCGATTCATTCTTCTCAGTTTTGTGCCCTCCAGAGGAGCAGGTCAGAAGGAAGTTTGAACCTTGAGTAGCCTCTGAATCACATGAGCCTAAATCTCTGGTGTGTGCCAGTTTCCTTATGTGTGTTTATAATGAGAATGTTTAAAACAAAATCCTACTTTATGTTTTGTGGAGCATTGCAATGAGTAGATTACCCTGTGTGTACAAGGGTCTAGATCTTGTACTCTTGCCAGATGTTTCTTTTGGCTTTTGGTAGAAAATATTTGATAAGTTTCTTCCTCAACGAAATCTCTTTGTCGATAGAGTAAAATATAAATCAACATTGAAAGTGAAGTAGACACACATAAGTTGTTTATGCAAACAGGCAATAAAACACACCACTCAAAGGCATTTTTAGTAAGTTTTCTATTTACAGTATTTGTCAGGAGACTCATTTATGCTAAAGTAGGGTAGAAATCATTTAGTTTTACACAACAGTGTTTATATCTGGCTGCACCTTTGTGCCTCTGTTTAGTCCATTCTTGTGATCTCTGGACCAAAAAATAAAATTATGGAAAAGTAGAATTTTTGAGAAATGAAGACATTGGGCCAAGAAAACATCTTCAATAAAGGCCAAGTAGAGATGATACACAGTGAATCTCTGTGAGAAAAATATCCCATGATGATTCAATTATAATATAGGATTCAACGTATTACTATATATGAAGATCTCAATTATTCAAGTGAGATTTCCAAACAAATTCAAGTTTTATTTAAGATATAGCTTCCATTGGGACATTCTTTTAGCAATGCAGGAAGTACTTTATTTTCATTTTCTTTTGCTGAGCATTTTATAATCACTTGGGGGAAATTGTAGAATCATGTATATGATGCTGGATTTAAAAGGGACCAAATTTTACATCAGACCACAATTTCTCTTGACTTAGGTAAACTTTGACAAGATTGCAGAATATGACTTATTACTTCAGATTATTCATTAGAATAATTCACTATTCATCAGCACATATTCATTAAGTGCCTGGTCTGAAAATTTTGATGTTTATTTTCTTTGGCCATCTCAATAATCTATGAGGTAACTATTATTATTGTCTCCATTTTGGAAAAAAAACCAAAAAATAAAGAAAAAAAGCAGAAGACTAGAGAGGTTAAGTTAAAGCTTTCTAGTAATTGGCTGAGTCAGAATTTGAACCCAGGCCTCTTAGATCTTAAGGACTATGTGTATATTCACTACATTAGGCCTACTTTAATTTTCTCAGTAGAAAGATTTTCAAAAAGGATTCTAAAACAAAAGTTACCTCTTCAAAGACGTTTCATGAGTATTTTCACAGAAAACATTTCCCCAATATTCATGTCTTAGACATACTTCCACAGCTAATTAGGATACAAGCATCCACATCTTGTTTAGAGAGTCAGAGATACTGATTAAGGGCCAGTGTGGATTCTCTTTCTTTTGTTTTGTCATTAAAATCTTTGTCATTGTAATAAACTCAAAGTACTTTATAAAGTGGAATGAGGGAAATTAGTAGACGAAGGCATTTGTAAGAATTTTCTTCTTGCCTCTATTCTATGAGTCTACAGATATAGGAATTTATTCCCTTATTCTTGTCCCAACCTAGTTTCTCATTGAAATGGATAAACAAATGCTTTCTTAAACAACATTTGAAAAAACAAACAAAAAGACACATTGACTCTAAAATAATATTCAAAAGAAATCACTGACTGAATTTGACCCCTCAGGGTCTTCAGTTGCATCTCAACCATGTCAGCTTTGATTTGTGAGTTAAGTTGATGATATTTATTGGATGGGAACTTCCAATTTATCTGTTATTGAACTCAGGAACACATCCCATAAGTCTTGTGTAAGTTTGGAATAGGTACCAGAATTCTACATGTAAAGTCTTCCAGTCAAAAGTTTCATTGCAAAAGTTTTGCACAAATCTAATCACTCGGTTAAATTTGTGACACCCTCTTCAATTTTAAGGTTGGAAGATTTAACGAAAGCAACTAAATTCATGGCAAGAGAAAAGAGAGCAGGGAGATATAAAGAATCTAGCATTTATCTGAGTACAAATACTGGAAATTATTGCAAAGGGGATATAGAAAATGACTAAGTTAATGACTTGTTTTCAAGTTCTAGGAGAAGGGCGATGCTTCTTTTTTTTTTTTTTTTTTTTTTTTTTTTTTTTTTTTTTTTTTTTAAAGGAAATAGTCTGCATTGCCCTTTTTCATTTTGTCATATTTTATTTTGATTTAAAATATTTTCTGGGATTCTATAGTTTTGCTGTATTCTGTGCACTTTCCAATAAATGATCTATTTATTTACAGGAAAGGCAAGATTCTGCAATGCAAAGGCAACACGAGAGACTTTTTCCTACCAATTTTCTAATGAAAGCCAATGACAGTTTTTTTTTTTATTTGGTTCTAAGTTTCATTTGCTTAAAATGAAAATGTATTCTTAAAACTAAATAAAAAATATCATATTATCAGTATTTCTGGCTGCAAGTGAATGAATACTTATTCTGAATAGACCCGGCTGAATGGCCACTCTATAACTACCGTGTTTTGTTAGAAAAGTATATTAAAAAGTAGAAACAGCATCATGAATGAAGAAAGGGGATAGAAACAAAGTATAAAATATGTAATCTTTTAAAAGGACCTTATCAAGGAGAATCTTAGTGAAACTTTAAATGGGAGATTCATACAATCCCAAAGCTTTCTTATTTCCTATTCAATGAATAATTTACTTTTTAGATGAGATTCACTAACATTATTGCAGAATAACTGTAATTGAAAATTATTAAAGCTCTATCTTTATTGCATTTTAAAACTCGGGCATTTGGTGTTTGACCAGGTCTGCCTCATCATTAAGAATTTTGAAGAAACGCAAAATCTCTGTCTCCTGAAGAATAAAGAGCAAAAACCTTAATTGCTTTCTCGTTTCCCACAAAGATGCTAATATGATGAACTGAATGTCAGGAATAATAAGATAAAATGATGGTGTACACCCTGGGAAGAGAAAATAAAACATCTTTTTATGTAAACTGTCACCAGAACCTCAAGGAAACTCTTTGCTCTTTCTCTGCCCTGATTTTGAACTGCTTCATTAAAAGTAATTTTGTTTTTCAGAAGGATAACACCCACATTATTCTATTAAAAATTTTAAGAGAAATCTTCAATTAAGAGGTTATTGTTGTCTGAAAGATTTTTCCATAGTTGGTTGGTAGCTGAAAATGTGATCTTCCCAAATTTGAATGGAAATATGACATTCATCATAGTTTAAAATAGATAAATGTCTTGTCTGTTTGAAATGCCAATGAACTTGATATTATTTATCAGATCCTTTGAAAATGTTGTAATTTTCAGAGGAGAGAATTTTAAAAAGGAGAGAAATGAATCATCAATTCTTCTTGCCTTCAATTGATTGAAAAGTTAAATTATACAGAGATATTTATAGAGCCCTTGTTCCATGCAGTATTTTGGCTTTTAAGAGTTGAAAATAAACAAGAATCATGGGGCTCAGTATAACCCCTTGAAAATCTTCCTTGGGGTTGGTCTGGCGAGAAAGAACATGAAACCCACCTAATTGGCCACCAATATCTTACCCAGGGCTGGTCCTGATCTCAACTTAGATACCTACTTGATAAATGTTTAGATACATAAATACATTTAAACCACTTATAATGAAATCTAAATCATTAACAAATTCTATCTATGAAAAACATTTCTAGCCATTTATTTACCTAATACTTTTTTTTTTTTTTTGAGACGGAGTCTCACGTCTCGCTCTATCGCCCAGGCTGTGATGCGATCTCGGCTCACTGCAAGCTCCGCCTCCCGGGTTAACGTCATTCTTCTGCCTCAGCCTCCCAAGTAGCGGGGACTACAGGCGACCTCCACCATGCCCAGCTAATTTTTTTTTTATTTTTAGTAGAGACGGGGTTTCACCATGTGAGCCAGGATGGTCTCGATCTACTCACCTTGTGATCCGCCCGCTTCGGCTTACCAAAGTGATGGGATTACAGGCGTGAGCCACGGCGCCGGGCTAGATACTTTTTTTCTTAATATGCACGGATAAATACACTTGGTTGCCAATTTAGACCATGAAAAGCCCTTTGCAACTGAGGCAGCAGTGACCTGAATTACCAGATAGTTTCTCCATTGTTGTTACATTGTCTTTATGCCAACAAGTTCAAATGTACCATTAAAAAGTTTCTGTTGACCTGAGATGTCTGTTAGAAACGTTTTTTCTCCCAACCTTTTATTTTGCACCCAAAATGTGTTCTGAGAAACATTAATCCCCAGAAACACTCATCATAAAAGGGTTTCAGGTCAAATAATTCTGTGGAAATCTGAATACTGAATTATATTTGTGACTAAAAGGATCTGTGAGCATGGGAAAGGCTCTGAGAAGCCCTGCATTGTGTTCTGTAAAAGAGAAATCTGTTCTGCATTGTTCAATGTCCCACCTCTCAAACGGATTTAACCGTGGCACCCCAAGCCCTTTTTTGGCATCCAACATCTACTTGCTTCCTTTCAAACTGATGTTGTGGGGAGCTTGCTGTGGTAAATACGTCTCAATTAAACAATCTTTGTGAGGTAGCTGTTACCCCTGTTTTACAGGCAAAGAAACTGAGGCTCAGAAGTAACCTGCCCACAGACAATACAACTCTTAAATGATATAGCTAAGATGTGAAGCCTCAAGTCTGAAGCTTATCCTATAATCTGGCAATGTGACCAGGAAATATGAGGAGATAGATTTGTTTGAATATATGGACTATTTCCAGCTACGCTTAGCAATTTTATCGATTCTGCTTTTCTGTGCACTCCCTCCTAGATTTCTTTTCTCCTCATGTTCATGTCATGGGGTTTTGTAAGAAAACTACTCTTATTTATTTATTTATCTTTTGAGATGGAGTTTCACTCTTGTTGCCCAAGCTGGAGTGCAATGGCGCGATGACAGCTCACTGAAACCTTCGCCTCTTGGGTTCAAGTGATTCTCCTACCTCAGCCTCCTGAGTAGCTGGGATTACAGGTGCCTACCACCACACCTGGCTAATTTTTGTAATTTTAGTAGAGACAGGATTTCATCATGTTAGCCAGGCTGCTCTTGAACTCCTGACCCCAGGTGATCCACCTGCCTTGGCCTCCCAAAGTGCTGGGATTACAAGTGTGAGCCACCACCCCCCGGCCACTACTCTTACTACATACAGTATATTTACTTAGAAAAAGATAATTGAATTCCATGTAATACAGTAATTAGGACTGGGCTGAAATAGCACATAGAACAGAAAATTTTATAATAAATATATAATGGCATAGAGGGAAGAAAAACATGTATGTTATCTCAAAGCTGGGAATGACATTCAGGAAAATACTGTGAGTCCATTGAGCAACATGAAATGCAGGAATCCACTTTCCTGGACAGACCATTTAAGCAAATTTCAGAAATATTTAAAAGCTTCAATTTTACATGTAATATTAACATAAAGGTTATATCAAAAAAAAGTTTAAACACATTAAAAGATTCTTCTCATAGTGAAAAAAATGTTTTTAATTTGTGTGTAAACACATTATCTATGTATATATCTTTATTCTCTATATATACATGTGTATTTTTGTGGTAAGAAAGCATGCACAGGAATATACAAATATGCATCTATATATGTAACTAATAAAAACAACCTTGTATTTGAATTGTTAAAATATCCATTTTGGTTATTTTAAATGTAATATAATTTTAGATTCCTTTAATAAATGCCCAGTGGATAGATTTATTATTATTATTATTTTTAATTTCCTGCATCAGATCTAGGTCTTTGATAAATACCACAGACAACCCCAGAACTGTAGGATGGGCTTGACAGTTCTTCAATAAAGGGCTGTGTGGTTTTTTTTGTCAGTGTCTTCCTTCCAGTGACAGCTGCTTTGTTCTTTTCTAGTCAGATTTTCTAGTTAACACATCAAAAGTGTATCTGTGTACACGAAGTACGAAGAAAACAGTTCAAAGAGGTAAGAGATTCACTTTTAACTCTTCACCACATTTTCCCCACACTTGTCACAAGAGACATTTCATATGGGGGCTTTGGAATAAGGTGAGCAGTTCAGAATGGAACCCAGGGATGTATGGCATTTGGTGATTAGTATTTTAGAAGGCGAGTTGGTCAGCCAATGCGCTGAGAGAACCCCAAATTAGAGCTAATCTAGGATGAAGAATTTGAATTTTTTCAAGACAGTCAAGTCCATGCATTTGATTGGATGCAGGTTTTTATATTCAATTCATGTCAAAGGTTGGTTTCTTCTTGCCATACCATGATGGCACACCATGATGACAGAAGCTGCCTGCTTCACGCATGTACTCTGGAGTGTTGCTCTCACCTCTGCCAGCAGGAGGAGCTCTTGCACTCATGTGAGAACTGAAGTCAACCATGCCTGCATGCTCAAGCAAATGTCCTTGGAGGTGAGACTCCAAGATTGTTTTTGACTGAGGCGACTAAACCTGAATTGGTAGTGAAATTTTAAAACCTCAGGAGAGTATCCTCTAGCACCCAGTCTTCTCTTGCAGCTCTCTCAAGTATCTGCTGAGTCAGGGATGCACTGAAGCAATGATCATGTAGAACAGTGGTCTCCAAACTTTCTGGCACCAGGGACTAGTTTTATGAAAGACAGTTTTTCCACGGACTGGCCGTGTGGGGGGATGGTTTTGGGATGATTCAAGCACATTACATGTATTGTGCAATTCATTTCTATTATTTCATTGTAATACACAATGAAATAATTATGCAACTCACCGTTATGTAGAATCAGAGGGTACTCTGAGCTTGTTTTGCTGCAACTGAATGGTCGGCCCCATGTGGGGGTGGTGAGAGACAGTGACAGATCATCAGGCATTAGATTCTTATAAGGAGCATGCAATCTAGATCCCTTGCATGTGCAGTTCACAATAGGGTTCACACTCCTATAAGAATCTAATGCCACTGCTGATCCGACAGGAGGCAGAGCTCAGGTGGTGATGCAAGCCATGGGGAGCAGCTGTAAACACAGATGAAGCTTCTCTTGCCAGCTCACCTCCTGCTGTACAGCCCGATTCCTAACAGGTCACAGATCAGTACTGGTTCCTGGCCCGCGGGTTGAGGACCCCGATGTAGAAGGCAACCTTTCGTCTCCTCCTCTCAGTCATACCTAGCATAAGCCCTGAGTAGGGGGATGTCTAGAAAGAACCCTCCATCATTTGAAATTGGCCCACACATTTACTTTAAAGAATTTTTACATTTGACCTTTTAATAAAGCATCAGAAGAGTCATCATGAGAAAAAGACTTTGTTGGACTTTGTTCAGCTTCCTTTATAGTTGAGCATGGTTTTAAAATTTGAATTATGTAAGCTTTTCAGTAACTCGGGGCTTTGAAAGTCTTAAGCTGGCCCAAGCAAAAGCCAATACACACAGCAAACAAACAAAATAGTGCTGCATTTCCTGAGCATCCACTGTGTTTCTGGTGCTGCCTTAGGCGTGATGGAGACAGGACAGTGACAGGGCAGGGATGAAGACTGGTGGCCGACTGCCTGGAGTCAGCCGAGTCAGCTACATGGCTTAACTACTTTATGCTTGCATTCTCCCATTTGAAAGTGTGGATTCTAAGGTTCCCACCTGCACAAAGCTGTTGTTGTGTTTGAAGGAGGGTGTTACTTGGCACAGTCCAGGCACTTGACATGAATCTCGTAAGAGACTCAGAGGGACAACACCATTGACCAGGGTCTTGACAGACCTGGGATATGATAGCAAGTATTGATTTGGTGCCAAAAATTATCCTATTACAGTGTTTGTGTGGGACATTTACTTTGGAATTAATAATAAGAGGAAAAAAGTTTTAGTTGTTGAGAATTTTATTTTCACTAATACTATGCAGTCTATAATCAAGAATGTGATGGTCTTTATCATTTTATCTCTTTCCTATTAATTTTCCTTTTTTCTTCTTTGTAAGACAAAATCTCTCTCTGTCACCCAGACTGGAGTGTAGTGGTGTGAGCCTGGCTTACTGCAGCTTTTACCTCCTGGGTTCAAGCGATCCTCCTACCTCAGCCTCCTGAGTAGCTGGAACTACAGGCATGTCCACTAAGCCCAGCTAATTATTATATATTTTCTTTGTGTGTCTGGAGATGGGGTTTGGGGTTTCACCATGTTGCCCAGGCTGGTCTCAAACTCCTGGGCTCCAGAAATCCACCTGCCTTGCCCTCCCAAATTGTTAGGATTACAGGCCTGTACCATTGCACTCAGCCCAATTTTCAATTATTAAAGAACATAAAGAATATAGATATGCTTAACAAATATAAAATAACATTATGAACGTTTAAAACAGCAATAATTGAAAGTAATATTAACTGTCAATAGGAAAACAAATAGTGAAAAAAATACCATGTTTTTTATTTAAGATAAAAACTGAAACAGAACATTTTTCTCTATTTCAGGAATGTATTCCTTAAATTGTTTCTAGAATAGATAACTTTGAAAGATTAGTTTTCTAGGTCTCAAAATAGGATTGTTTTGCAAAATAAGTTTTTTATCCTATAGTGTAACTTTTGCATGTACTGTAATTAATAGCAATGCTTTTCAATTTTTAAATTGTCTGCCAAATTTTTCTAAACTTACTGTTCTTGAAAGTTTTCTCTTTTGTATACCATTTACCTCACTGCCCTAGGACATTCCAAAGTGTGTTTTTTTGCAGTGAGGAATGCTCTCCTTGTGGTTCCCAACTCTCTAGACTTCTAAATTACCTGAAATACTTAAAAATAGTCCCTAGCCCTTACCTGATAACTCCTAGATAAATAGTTACAGCCTCAGAACCATTCAGAGGGCTTGTTAGAGCGCAGATGGTAGGGCTACCTATAGACTTCTCATTCAGTGGGGTTGGGGAAGGGGCCCAAGACTCTGCATTTCTACCAAGTTCAAAGATTCTACTGATGCTGCTGTACTGGGGGCATACTTTGGTAACCTCTATATTGGATCATGCCTTGCTGGTAAGCTAGTTTGTTTTGTTTTATGTTTTTTGAGATGAAGTCTTGCTCTGTTGCCTAGGCTAGAGTACAGTGGTTTGATCTTGGCTCACTGAAACCTCTGCCTCCTGAGCTCAAGCGACTGATTCTTGTGCCTCAGTCTCCCAAGTAGCAGGGATTACAGATGCCTGCCACCACGCCTGGCTAATTTTTGTATTTTTATGAAGACGAGTTTTTGCCATGTTGACCAGGCTGGTCTCGAACTCTTGAGCTCTAGCGATCCACTTGCCTCAGCCTCCCAAAGTGCTGGGATTACAGGTGTCAGCCACCGTACCGTGCCCAGCCTGGTAAGCTAGTTTTAAAGCGCATTCCCTCTCTCCCGACCCCTGACCAGGTGATTATGGCATTCAGCCATGCTTGAAAACCAGTGTTCTGGGAATAGTTTCCATGGCTTTGTAATTGCTCACATGTCACCTGGGCAGGGAACTGAGCCAGGGAGAACTGAGCCCCTCTCAGAGATGTGCAGATGTGTTGGGGGCAGGGAGAATGCAGGAGGGTAAAGCCTTCAGGCTTTTGCAGGGCCTTTGAGGATTCCCTTTCCAGAATCGTTTTAAGGTATCAGAATGAAATGGAGTCATCATGTGTGAGGATAAATGAGCACCCAGCACAGGAAGTAGCATAGCGGGAATGCAGGGAGTGACAGCCATTTTCAATGTTGTAACCTCTGAACAGATCTGGAAGACAGATTCTAGGTCCAGCTTCCTCTCTGACTAACTGGGTACCCTGGGAAAGTCACAATCTCTCCTGGCCTTGGTTTCCTGAACATTCTCTTGCCTCTTGAATTGGTCAGTGTGATTATTTGATTGTCTATCTCCCAGGTTGTACTTTGTCTTATCCACTACCATATCTCTAGCACATAGCACAGAGCCTACCTCTCAGAATTTATTAGATGAATGAGTGAAGTTAATGAATATGTTTCTCTTCAACGTTCTATGAGAGTACTTGGCTCAGAGTAGGTAGTCTATAAGTAACTACTGAATGAACTAATGAATAAACTTACAAGTTACAGGTGTGACTAATCACAGGTTTTCTTAATCATTTGTGGGAGAAGCGTGTATTTTTTAAAAGCTTGTCCAGTAATTAGGTACTAGGGAATCACATATACAAAAACTTTCCAGATGTTCTAATTGTTAGTTGATAACATTTTTATGTGACATGTAAGCATTCTTTCATTATTAGACTTAAAATACTGTACTCGCAGCCGGGCACAGTGGCTCACACCTGTAATCCCAGCACTTTGGGAGGCCGAGGTGGGCAGATCACGAGGTCAAGAGATCACAACCATCCTGGCTAATACGGTGAAACCCTGTCTCTACTAAAAATACGAAAAAAAAATTAGCCAGGCGTGGTGGCGGATGCCTGTAGTCCCAGCTACTTGGGAGGCTGAGGCAGGAAAATGGCATAAACTCAGGAGGCAAAGCTTGCAGTGAGCTGAGATGGTGCCACTGCACTCCAGTCTGGGCAACAGAGCAAGACTCCATCCCCCCCCAAAAAAAAGAAAAAAAAGAAAAAGAAAATAATTGATTATATTTGAAGAAAGTCATTAAAATACATGTAATATAGTTCCAATACACTGATTTAAAGGCATACATATTTAATTTTTAAGTATACTTTCAAAGCTGTTATGGACAGTTCCATAGTCCAGGTAGTCAATTTCTTCTTATCCAAGTTGGAAAGCACTTGAAAGATACAGGATTCAAAAGAAACCTTTGTTAATTTTTAACACTTTCTTTTTCCTTCCTTAGGATCTTGTTTTGGCCTAGCAGATCGAGCAAATTGAACCACCATGGGTTTTCCAAAAAGCACATATCCATTAGCTTCCTTTAAGGCTTTTGCTGCTGCTTTTTCCTTAGGAAGTGCAGTGAAAGCTTGTCCTTTCATACGACCTTCTTTCATCAAACGTATATCAAACGTGATCCACTGTGTTTCTGATGAAAAGTCAACATATTTTCCAAAAATATACTTAAGGTCCTTTTCTTGAACATGTCTAGCTAAATTCTTTACATAAATTCTACATTTTTGTTCACCAGGTTCATAACTCCTGAAAACTGAAAGTGTTTCCATTTCTTCTCTAGAAATTCTGTCCTTTTCCAGTTCCCTTCTAGAAACACATTCTGATGGCATTTCATCAGAGTCTTCTTTAATCTCCTCTGTGATGTTCCAATTAGGTTTGGGAAAGATTTTTCCAAATCCTGTATTGGATGCATCAACTTCAGTAGCAGGTAAATCATAGTTTTTTTCTCACAATTTTGTTTCTTCTCTAAATCTTTCTTAAATGCAGCTGGCATGTCGGTAGATATATGGAATTCAATTCTTTTATTACCTACAGGTTGTGGTTGGTCAAATACATCTGAAGGTAACAGCACTGGATGTAAACTGCTGTGTGAAGGACACAAAAGTGTGCTCAACATATCCTTTAATTTTCTCTTTTTTTTTCACATGGTGCTGCTTTATTGTTTTGGGTCTTTTGAGCTGAAGATTTGCTAGTTCCATTGGTTTGTTCATTCTCTGTCAGTCCTCATCATCACTGCTTTCATATTCTAATTCTTCACTAGATAATTCCTCATCATCGTCTGGCCAAGGAGGTTCCTCAGGTGGCTGAGGAGATGTGGGTGGAAGAGGTGCATGCAATGGCATATGGTCTTCATACATGGGAGGTCGCACAGTAATTGGTCTAAAAGGTGTGGGCAAATTCATTTTATTCATAAGATGAAGGACCTGTACATAGAACTTAGGCATGCTTGCCAAAGCATTTACTCTGTTTGCTAGGATTGTGCTGGAAGGTGGTGAATACATATATTTGAGGCATGAATTAGGAAAAGTCAGCCCATGGTTTGGTGCAATTCCATTTTCTACTGTTAAATAACCAAGTTCTTTCTTTTCTTTATCATCTTTGACAGGGTCATCAGAATTTTTTTTTTTTTTTTGAGACTGAAGTGGGACCTGGGGAGTGAGCTTGGTCTTTCTCTTTTGCAAATTCAATGACTGATGGAGTCTTGTCAATGCCTTTATAGCTGCTTTTTAGAGAATGTGGCAAAAGCTGCATGTTTCAGCTGCCCCTTGTCTGACAGGACATGTACCAACTGTGCCTTGAAGTACTTCAGCAAGTACTTCAGCAAGTCCTCTTTCTCAAGAACTCAGTGGTCAGCTCAGCTGGCAGGTGCCTCACCAGAAGGGTTTGGTCGCCCTGAGGCAGGGAAAGTGAGGAGGAGCTTGTGCATCCCCTTGATGTTGCAAACAGCTGCTAGAGAGCTGCCATTTTCAAGCAAAAATTGGCCCAGAGATGTGTGGGACTCACTGTTTTATATGTCAAGATTAATTGTGGAAAGCTGGGCAAAGCTAAAAAGTTAGGTTTTTTTTTTTTTTCTTTTCTTTTTTGAGATGAAATCTTGCTCTGTTGCCTAGGCTGGAGTGCAGTGGCACAGTCTCTGCTCACAGCAACCTCCGATCCTCCTGGGAGGATCAAGTGATCCTCCCGCCTCAGCTTCCCTAGCAGCTGGGATTACAAGCATGTGCCAGAATGCTGACTAATTTTTGTATTTTTAGTAGAGACGAGGTTTCACCATGTTGGCCAGGCTGGTCTTGAACTCCTGACTTCGCCTGATCTGCCTGCCTCAGCCTTCCAAAGTACTGGGATTATAGGAGTTAGCCACTGTGCCTGGCCAAAATTAGGCTTTTAATCAAATAAAATTAAGTGTAACATTTTGAACTGTCCAAGATGGATAGCATATATTATACTTTGTGGATGAATGTTTTAAATTATGACAAAGGCTGTACCACTTAAGAGCGTGGGCTTCTGTGTTTCAGAGAAATTGGTATCTAATGCAAAGCTCCCAAATAATGATATAAGATATCATTTATTTTTTTTACTCCAAAAGGAAGAATAACATGTTTATATCCATACTTTATCGTCACTATTATTATTTTCAACTTTCAGGATCCTCTTACTACATTCTTCCTTCTAGGGAAGACATCGGTACAATCCCCAGCAAACAGCAGCCCAAGGGTTGCTTATCAGGGTCAGGATCATAAACTGTCAGAACTTAATGAGTCCCTGGTGCTGGATGGCAGACAAGAGGCCATATGTTTTCATTCTCCACACCTAAACTCTAGGCAGACCAGGGAAGTTGATAATGGCTCCATTTCCTATCCTACTACCAATGAGATAGAGGATCTCATGTCTTCGAAAAAATTATTTTTATTAACAAATATAGATGGAAGCTACTAGGATTGATCAGCCTCTGTAAGTGGAATGACTCCTATTTGCCATAACTAAATTAGTCCATGCCCCACATTTTGTTTTATTTTTTTGAGACAAAGTCTTGCTCTGTCGCCCAGGCTGGAGTGCAGCGGTGTGATCTCGGCTCACTGCAACTTCTGCCTCCCGGGTTAAAGCTATTCTTGTGCCTCAGCCTCCCAAGTAGCTGGGACTACAGGCACATGCTGGCATGCTCGGCTAATTTTTGTGTTTTTAGTAGAGATGAGATTTCACCATGTTGGCCAAGCTGGTGGCTAACTCCTGACCTAAAGTAATCCGCCTGCTTTGGCCTCCCAAAGTGCTGGGATTACCTCATGAGCCACTGTGCCCAACCATGCCCCATATTTTGTAGATGATAGTTCATACTCTGGAGTACAAGGATTAGTAAGGACCAGAATAAGGATAACGTTCCTGGGTCAGGCATCATTTTACAGTTCACATGTTGAATTAATGGAATAGCCCGCAGAAGTTGGTAAGATGAAAGGAAATAGCGTAAAGTGATTTAAACGTATCTGGGGGAATATCCCTCTTCCTGTTCCCAGTTTCTAGGCATTCTTGCCTTCCTGCTGATCCTGACATTTGGAGTGCTGCAGTAAGTCACTCCATCTAAGACTGTCTACCCAAGAAGTGCCTCAATTCCCCTTATTCCTCTCCCAAACCAAAACTACCATTTCTCCATCTGAATAACTGCCAAGAATGTGTATATTACTGATAAGTTCATTCTGACAGTCCCTGAATGTTCCAATAAATACTAGTCCAACCAGAAAAATAAAAATGAGTTTCAAGGTTAAATATATACTTCACAGACCCTTCTTGGAGATTCCCAACAAATATTAGCTCTGAAAAGTACCAGGGCAAGTTGAATATTTTAAATCATTTCATATTTTTAAAGGTAGCCTGATAATTCAAAAGACAACAGTTGAAATAGGGACTCTCATGATTGGAATAAAGACATCATATGATTAGGGGAGATTTCCCTATCTCTCCTCTTTCAGGAATTTTTTTCTCTTATTTTAGAAACTCTTATTTGAAAGGTTGCCCTTTCTTATTCATCTTTCAATTGTCTAACTCTTTAAGAAAGGGAACCAATCCTTGGCTATGCTTTGGGGGTGACATGAGGCTGAGAGGTCCAGACAAGGAATTCTTTTCAATTAGGAGCAAGATAAGAAGCATTTGGGGCATGAAATTAACATTGTGGTTTATTACTAATGATGTCTATTAATAACCCTCAGTATCTCTCTTAAACATTTTCGCCTGGTATATCTGGTAGTGCAGAAAAGTGAAAAGTATTAAAAATGTAGAGAATTTATAGCAGTGTAGAAAGTAATATTTCATGGGGTAGGTAAATATAGTAATTTTCAATTCTAAAAACTGCCTTATAAGGTTTATGTAAGCATCAAATGCATATAAATCTTTAACACCCGGTCTGGCACCAATAAATATTTTTTATTAAAAATAACAGAAAAGAGCAATTTCTTTTCACATTTATTGGATACTGGGATTATATGTATCTGGCCTGTGTCTCTATCTACTGATTTAACATTTTGATAAAAGTAACCTCTTTTGTAACTGATGAGCTTTCCAAGTGGTCAAACTGTGTGGTTATCAAATGTGACTGAATTTTCTGTTAAATAATGGACATTTATTAAGTACTTACTGTGTTCCAGGTTTCATTTTAAGCTTTTTGACATATATCATTTCATTTCCATAACAACCTTAAAAGATAAACATTGTTATGATTGTACTCATTTCCCAGATGAGGACACTGATGTTTAAGCAAAATTAAGTAAACATCAGATAAACAGCAATTGGTGGAAAACATCTGAGCATCTTTTAAAATAAATGAGTGATAGTATATTTTTGACATGGAAACAACCTTAGGGATGGCCTATTTTAAATATATCTTTCATAAATAAGAGTGATGAGGCCTACAAAGGGACTGAATCTTATTCTTGATGACCCAGTTGGTAGTCAGACTCAGATCTTTCATCCAGCGAGTGCATTTTATGCAATGATCCTGGGACTGCTTATAGATTATAGTCTATAGATATGAAGCTAACCCTAATTAAACATATCTCTGAGCTAGTTGCAGCAGATTGTATTTTCCATAATGAATGAATCTATAGCTATAGCTATATATTCCATCCCACATTCTCTTTTTAAAATATGATATGGACAGTGTTCCATCAAGAGATGGGGTCTGTGTTCTGCCACTTTGAAAATGATTAGACTTTATTTTATTTTACTTTAAAACATTATTTATTTAATGTTACATATGTAAGCTGGACAACATGATGTTTTGATATACTTTATACATAGAGAAATGGTTACTATACTCGAGCAAATTAACACATCCATTATGTTACAGAGAAGTAACCCTTTGTGTGTGTGTGGTAAGAGCCCCTCTAATCAATGGAATGGCAATGTACACCTGTTTGAATTTTAGAACTGTGGTGAAACAGTGATGACAGTCTGTCTCCCATGCCCACTCTTTATGAAGAGGGCTGTACTTAGCAGGGAGTCTATGGCTGTCCCACCATTAAATGTTGAATGTTTCTGGAATAGATAAATTGTCTCATCGATTAACAATCTTAAGATGGAGAGGAATATAGTTGAGCAGCTATAAGTCAAAGAATTGCATCTGAAGAGCCACATCTGTACCTGGACCTGAGGTGACTGTGGCAACAAGATCGTGGACTTTGGGCTGATTCTGCAATAAGACTTGAGGGTTTCAAGAGAGGAATGGTATATTTTGCATGTGCTAGGGTTGTGAATTACTGTGGCCAGAAGCAAACTGTGGCAGATGGCATTTCCAAAGTTGGCCATACAAATATACATCCCATGCTGTATGCTATTCTTACAACGTGATAATGACATTTCTTTGTTCCCTCTGCTTGAAACTGGATGTAACTTGGTAACTGTCCTGAGCTATAGAATGCAATGGAGGTGGCACTGGGTGACTTCTGAAGTTAGCACATCAAAGGTGATGTGGCTTCTGCTTGGCCTTCACTCCCTCTTGGGATGTAGACCTGTGGAACCAAACCCAGTTACCATGTTTTGAGGAAGCCCAGGCCACATGGAGAAGCCAGGTGAACATGTTCTAGCCAACACCTTCAACTAGGTTCTCAGCCAATAGCTAACAAAACCATGCGGGTGGATGAACGTTTAGATGATCAAGCCCTCAGTCTTCAAGGACTCTAAAGACTTCAAAGATTTTTAGGCCTCCATCTCAGACCTCACATATCATGGAGCATAGACATGCTATTCTCTCTGTGCTCTGTCCAAGTTCCTGACCTACAAAATCTGTGAGTACAATAACTGGTTGTTTTATGCCACTAGGTTTGGGGATAGTTTATTACTCAACTATATTAAATGAAACTCTGGTCAGTTAAGAATGGTATTGACTGCCCAAATAAGTATATAACCATTGATTGGTTACCACTGGTATAAAATAGGGTCTTTTGACTGCAAGTAACAGAAACTTAACTCAAGCCAGTTTTAAAGATAGAAGATATATTATCTCACTTAACAGCCCAGAAGTCAGACGAGCTTTATGTCTGGTATTCTGAGTGGCTCAGCGATACCATTGAGGAAATCAGACTCTTTGAATTCATAGAGCATTCTCAGGATAGCATTATTTTAGCCTAAAAGCAGGATGCTTTTGAAAGTTAGTTGCAAGTGTCCTATACAGTCACAATTATGTCTAGAAGAGTCTTCTGTGGTTCTTTCTTAGGAGTAGAAAATTTGCTTAGCAACAACCCCCCACCCCATGAGGTTTTCCCTGCTATCTCATTGTCAGCTGAAAATTCTTATTTACTAGACTATGAAATGAACATGATTGGCTCAACCAGTTGTCTGGGGCAGGGTGAATACTGGGAAGTTACCTTCATATCCATTATTTCCTTCTCTTATTTATCTTACTCCAACATGAACAGGAAGAACAGGGGTTGGTTAATGCAAGGCAATAGAATTTGCAATTAAAAAAATTAGACAGAGGGTCTCGCTCTGTTTGCTGGGGCCCAGTGGCATGATCATGGCTCATTGCAGCCTCAACCTCCTGAACTCAAAGGATTCTCCCACCTCTGCCTCCTGAGGACCTGGGACTATAGGCATACCCCACCACACCCAGATAAGTTTTAAAAATTTTTTTTAGTAGAGGTAGGGTCTCACTAAATTGCTGGTCTCAAACTCCTGAACCCAATTCATCCACCCACCTCAGCCTCCCAAAGTGTTGGGATTACAGATGTGAGACGCTATGCACGGTCAGGATTTGCAATTCTTGACCGTGCTTACAAGTAGCCTACCTATAATCAGATCTAGAGAATAAATAGGAGATGACATTGAGAAATAAAAATAAAATTCCGAGCTTCCCAGCGAACTGAAAGAACCGCCTCTTGGCCAAGGGGACCCTAGAGAAACCTTAAAAATTGAGTTCTTAGCCATGGCAGGGTGGGAAGTCAGACACACCTCATTATATCCCCTCCCTCACTAAACACCGTTAGGCTTTCTTCCCTAAGGGTTAAACAAAACCAGTGCTTTTGAAAGACTGGGTCCTCCACTGATATCAACCAACTGCCTGATGCTACCCCTCCTTTTTGTGACTTCAATACAGCAGCCAACCAGCATTTCTTCCTGATAAAAGACCGTTGACCATGGGATGGTTCTGGACAGTCTTTGAAGGCTATGCACAGAGGGCCTTTGTGTCCTCTGCTTCACATTTGGCCTTATAGGGCCTAATTGTAATACATTTAAATGTTAAGTCTCCACCCCAAAGTGAACATGAGCTACATGTTGTGTACATGTTAGCCTACTACACATGCCCATGCCTCCCCTTCACAAATGTTCACAGCTCCTCCTATAATCTGTGGGATATGTGTATTTGGCCACTCCTATCAACATATATCCTTGTCTTATTCTTCCCAACCTCAAGATGCCTGTTTTTGGCTTCTGGTGGGAAGCTACATTTTCCAGCCTGTCAGAATGGCCATCCTGCAGGCTGCAACCCTTTATGAGAAATAAAACTCTCCTTTCCAAATTTAGGAACCTTGGGTTGGGTGTGGTGGCTCATGCCTATAATCCCAGCACTTTCAGAGGCAAAGGCAGGTGGATCCCTTGAGCTCAGGAGTTTGAGATCAGCCTGGGCAACATGATGAGACCCTATCTCTAAAACAAACAAACAAACAAAGAAAAACAACAATGTATGAACGTTGTCATTCTTCAGTTGACAATGTGCAATGTTTGAAATTTCTTTAAAGATGAGCTTTGTAAGGCAGATCTTATAAAGGCAAATGTACATTCCCATCGCTGACTTAGACATGAGAGTTTGCTACCAGGTGAATGGTGTCTGTTAATGGTCTCACCTGTGAATAAGTGAGAGAAACAAGTATATAGGGCACTGTGATATTGTGATTATAATATTATATTATAAGAAATATATCCTCCCAACCCCCATTTTCTAGTACACAGCTTCTACAACCTCTGGAATCTCTGAAGTGATATGTCCTTTTACATGCTGATGAGATGACTAATGGCTGGTGGCCCCTAGATAGCCTCAGGGTAGGGGCTGGTTTCTAGGGGAACCAATCATGTGATTAGAAAGTTGTAACTTTCAGCCCCACTTCCTGACTGAAGGTTGAGTTGATTACCAATGGCTGATGATTTAATCAATCGCACCTGCATAAGGAAGCCTTGACAGGGTTCAGAGAGCTTCCGAGCTGCTGAACACATGCAGGATGACCTGCTGGAGAAGGTATGGACACTCTGCCCCCGTCTCCCATGTCTTGCCCGAAGTATCTCTTCTGTTTGGCTGTTTCTGAGTTGCATCCTTTTATAATAGACCATAAATGTAAGTAACATGTTTCCCATAGTTCAATGAGCCATTCTGACAAATGATTGAGCCCAAGGGGAGGTTTTGGGAATCCTTCAGTTTATAGCTGACACCAGTTAGAAGCACAGGTCACAGTCTGGGGCTTGTGACTGGTATCTGAAGTGAGGGCAGTCTTGTGGGACTGAGCTTTTAACCTGTGGGGTCTGACACTGTCTCCACATAGATAGTCTCAAAATTGACTTAAGTTGTAGGGCACAATTGAGCTAAATTTTAGGCAGTTGGTGTCTGTCAAAGAATTGGTGCGTACTGAGGGAGTGTGAGTAAAGAGAGGAAAAACAGTTGTTTTTTCCTTACTCAGTCATAAATATATGATCCACATGTTAATTGATTTTCTGAGGTATAGCAGGTGGGAATCTAGGCTTTGGGTTCAGACCGATGTGAGTTTCCTCATCTGTAAAGTGAAGATAATATTTTCTACCTTGCTAGGTGGTTGTAAGATTAAATGAAATGGGCCAGGTGCAGGGGCTCACACCCAGCCCTTTGTGAGGCTGAGGTGGGCGGATCACGAGGCCAGGAGTTGGAGACCAGTCTGGCCAACATGGTGAAACTTCGTCTCTACTAAAAATACACACACATACACACACAAAATTAGCTGGGCATGGTGGCAGGTGCCTGTAATCCTAGCTACTTGGGAGGCTGAGGCAGGAGAATTGTTTGAATCCAGGAGGCGGAGGTTGCAGTGAACTGAGATTGTGCCATTGCACTCCAGCCTGGGTGACAGGACGAGACTCCATCTTTAAAAAAAAAAAAAAAAAAAAAAAAGATTAAATGAAATGATGTATGTGAAGAAGTGTGTGCCCAGTAGTGTTCCTGATATGTAGAAAGTACTCAATAAATAATTTTTTTTTACTTTTTTTTTTTTAATACAAAGTACTCATCATGACCTATGAATTGGAGAAAAGTTTTAAGTACTACATGGAGGTGTCCTTGCATTTCAAGTGTTTTTGTTGACTAGAGTTGCAATGATACCATATTTGCCAACCAAATAAAATATTTCCCAATGGATATATACTGAAAGTAACAAACGAATAAAATGTAAACATATGACTTAACTTGCATGCTTTACATACAAGCATAGTTATATTTAGCTTAAGACATAATAAGGTATTTCATTCTTTAAATGTATATGACCTAACAATATATTACAGTGTATAATTTAATCTCAATAAAATAGAAAAGCATTTTTATGACATATTTCTAATTCATTGTTATTTTATTACTTATACATATGATACATATTTATTTCTAAAACAAATATATCTCTTTGGCCACCTATTTTATTTTCTTAGGATACAGGCGGTACATTACTCATGAATGGCAGTGTGTGTCAGTTATTTATCTTTCCAAAGTATCTAAAAGTGAATGAAGCTTGAATTGGGCAAGGAAGTATCATAAATTAAAAAGTGAATCTCTAAGAAATGCTGGAAAAAGGTTTGAATAAAATTAAAGTACATTTTGCCATAAAATGTAACTGTCAAAGTGGCATGAACCCAAATATGAATTAGAATTGAATTGAATTTGTATTTTTATCTGCACTAAAGAATCATTTTGAAATCATTGATCTTGGCCAGCTTAAATCTTTATTTTTCTGATAACATGTCAATCAGGTATAAAGGTGGTGAGAGACAATTTAAGCCTGTGCATTTATTTGTCAATAAAATGTGTGCTCTATCGGTTTTTTCTCAGTTGCATTGTTTTATCATGTCAGTATTTCATAAGATTATATGACTGACTAATGGGAATAGCTATTACCACTGTTGATGTACTTTGAAAATAGCAATCTATATTTTATGGACCGGAAAGAGACAAAATCTGTACCTTTGACCTTATTGAACATAAAGATAAGTTAATGTAAATGAAATTTATCTATTATTTCACCTATTCACAATTAGCTTCTTATAGCCTCAGGAATAAACATTATAATGGGTTACTTACCCTTTTTGGGTTTGTAAGAATGACTTATGAATCTCAAAATTCTTCCAAAGGCAATTTAGGGAACAGAAATACCTTAATGCAAGCCAGAAGAAAACAGACAATGGGCATTTTTGCATAAGTCTTTTTCTCATTAAAGTGACTGATTCATATTTGCTGTGGACATCACAGATAAAAATACATAAGCCAAAGGAAAGCAATCCTGTTCAATCTAAATGTCCAGAGACACCCACGGTTAATATCAGTGCATATCCTTCTAGTCTTTTTTCCATACCTAAAATTCCTTTTCCAAAAATATATTCTATATGTTATGTAATAACCTGATATTTTACCAAATGAAATTCTGTACTTTCTATGTTATGTATACACTTTGTCAAGAAACTAGTAAGTTAAAACAGTTCATTTTTACTATACCGTTTTTCTCCATCTAATGCTTTGCTTCTTGTGTTTAATCACTTGAGCATGTGGCTTATGCAGCTAGGTAATTTGCTTTTATAAAATATCCTGTGTTCTCTAAGTGTTTTTTTTTTTTTTGCACTGATTTGTCAGTTGTTATAGTTGAGTTGTAGTTTAAATATACTTTCAATATAATGTAAAGGTTTTTTCCTGCAATACATCTCCACACCAAATTGGAATATTTTAATCAGATTTTTATTTGTAAAATATGGTTAATTGTTAGATTTAAGGCCATGCCCATAGCTATCTTGGTGAATATGTCTGGGGAATGTGTGCAGTAGCCAGCTTCCAAGATGGTGCCCAATGATTCTTGCTTCCTGGTATTCACACCCTCGTGTAGTCCCCTCCCACGCTGAATAGAACTGAGCTGTTCACCAGAAAGTTATTGTGGATGTGTGACTCCCAAGTCTAGGCTATGAAAGGCATTATAGCTTGCTTCTACCTTCCTCTCTTTTGTACCCTCATCCTGGGGGAAGCCAGCTGCTATGACATGAGTACATTGAGTGGATCTATGGAGGGGTCCATGTGTCAAGGAACTGAGGCCTTTGCCAATAGCCATCTGAGTGAACTACTTGGAAATGAATCCTCTGGCCCCAGTCAAGCCTTCAAATGATTGCAGCCCTGGCTGACAGCTTGTCTGTGCCTCTTGAGAGACTGTGAGCCAGAACCAACAGCTGAACGGCTCCTGAATTCTTGATGTACAGAAACTGTGTGAGATAGTAAATGTTTACTTTTTGCTCCAGGCCTTTAAATTTTGGGGGAGTAATTGGCCATGCAGTAGTAGATAGCTGGTATAAACTGAAAGTAGAGAAATGTATTAAGTATTTTCTGAAATAAAACTAGCTTAGGAGAATACTGTATTTTATCAAGAGCTCAGATAAGGTTTAACTATTTATGCTTACTAATGCAAAGTGTAGAATTTGAAGGGTAACAAACAATATCTTCAACTTAAGATATTTTATGTCATTGAAATTTTGTTTTGATCTAAGTTTTTCTCATTAGTTTTTATAGTTATGATCAACAGAAATCATATTCAAAGGAAATAAACAATAATATCAATATTTCAGTAAGAGTCTTTATGTGTACATAATAAACTTTTTTGAAATTTATGTACCTTTTATTTTATCACAATATTATGAGTCATACCTAATTGCTGTCATCCAGGAAACCCACAGACAAAAAACCAAAAGCTATAAATTTTTCTTTTTTGTCTCCCATCTTATGTCCATTGGTAACAGGTTAGATAAACAGTTGGTGTGTATCCTTCCATAGCCCTTTGGTCATATAGAATTAGGTAAACATATAAACTTAATAATTTTGCCTTTTTTACAAATGCAAAATAATGCTCTACATACTACTCAGCAATATATTGTTTAGAGAAAGTATGTACAATACAGATAGGTCTAATTTATTTTAAAATAACTCCTTGATAGTTTATAACAGGGGTTAGCAAACTATGGCTTATGGACTGAGTTTGTCCTGTTGCCTATTTTTATATATTATGAGCTAAGAATGGTGTTTACATTTTTGAATGATTGGGGGAAAATTAGAAGAATAGTATTTCTTGATGTGAAAATTATATGAAATTGAAATCACAGTGTCCATACAAAAAGTCTTATTGGGACATAATCATGCTCATTTTTTTACATGCTGTCTCAACTTGCTCGAGTAGCTGCAACAGGAATATTGCAAAACCTAAACTATTTCCTTTCTGGCTCTTTACAGAAAACATTTGCCAATTCCCAGTCTACACTCGCACTGTCCAATAGAAATACAATGCAAACCACAAGTGTAATTCTAAGTTTTCTAATGGCCACAGTTTTAAAAAAGTAAAATAAATGGGAATAATTAATTTTAACATTTTTGTTTTAGTTAACTAGAGCATTATCATTTCATCATGTACTTAATATAAAACATTATTGAAATTTTTTTGCACACTTATTTTTTTACCATAAGTCTCTAATCTCCAGTATAGATTTTGCACTTCTAGCACATCTGGGATAGCCACATTTCAGATGTGACTAGTGACTACTGTATTGGGCACTGTAGTTCTGTAGTGCAGATATGTCACAACTTTTTAATATATAGCTTGCTAATATACATTCATGTTGTTCCAAGTTGCTATTGTCATTATAAGCATGGCTATCCTTATAAATATTTATTTCTAAGAAATATAGAGTCCCAGAAGAGGAGTTACTGAATAAAAGACGTGCACTATTAATTTTAATAGATACAAGACATTTGTTTTGGGGATGAGATTCAAATGCAAAAGCATGCTGGCTGTAGTTTGTCACAAGAAGTTGTTTGTTTTGTGTTCTCTATAGAAGAAATAACATTTTCATTGGCACTTTAAAATCTGTATTAAATGAAATCCCCATTTTTTGTTTGTTTGTTTGGTAACTAGCTTAGTCTGTGCCGGCTGCTATAACAAAGCTATCATAAAACTGGGTAATGTATAAACAACAGAAATTGTTTTCTCATGGTTCTGGAGGCTGGGAAGTCCAAGATCAAGGCACTGGCAGATTCAGAGACCCACTTCTTAGGTGGCTGTTTTTTCCCTGTAACCTCAAGTGGCAGAAGAGGTGAGAGATGTCTCTAGAGTCTTTTTTGTAATCCCATTCATGAGGGCTTTGCTCTTATGTCCTAATCACTTAGCAAAGTCCCTACATTTTAATACTATCACCTAGGTGGCTAGAATTTTAATATATGAAATCACGGGGGGTCATAAAAATTTAGTTAATTGCATTCTGCTCTTGTTCCCCCCAAATACATGTCTTTCTCACACACAAGATACATTCAGGTCATATCAATAGCCCCCAAAGTCTTATCTTATTCTAGCATCAACTTAAATGTTTAAAGTCCAAAGTCTTATCTAAGTATCATCTAAATTAGATATGAGTGAGACTCAAGGTATGATTCATTCTGAATCATATTGCTCTTTGGCTGTGAATCCATGAAATCAAACATATGATGTGCTTCCAAAATATAATGGTGGGAGAGCAAACAACATTAAATCTAGAGTCTTTTTAATTGAAAAAATTTTTTATAGACAGAGTCTCACACTGTCACCCAGGCTGGAGTGAAGTGGTGCAATCATAGCTCACTATAACCTCAAATTCCTAGGCTCAAGTGACACTCCTGCCTTATTTGAAATTGTGTATATTAATACATTTTGATATATCTTCATTACAGAACTACACTGTTCAATACAGTAATCACTAACCACACTTGAAATGTGCTATTCCAGATGTTCTATAAGTATAAAATCTATACTGGATATCAGAGACTTAGTAAGAAAAATAAAATCTGAGTAGCTAGGACTACAGACACATGACACCACTAACTTTTAAATTTTTTGTAGAAATAGGGTCTTGCTCTATTGTCCAGGCTGGTCTTGAACTCCTGGCCTCAAGTTATCCTCCCACCTTGGCCTCCTAAGGTGTTGGGATTATAGGTATGAGCTACCACACCCAACCAAACCTTAAGTCTTGAGAATAATTTTCTTTGGCTTAATGTTCTTCACTCCAGAACCACTGGGACAGTGGTACTGTCTTCAGGACCCACTGTGGTTGCAGCCCCATGCCCATGACTCTGGGTATACCTACCCTGTGGCTTTGCTGGGCATTGTCCTTGTTGGGGCTCCTTGCAATGGCTTTTCCTCACAGACAGCGCTCTGTCTGGGTCCTGTGGCTCTTTGGGGCATAATTTGAAATCTAGGTGGAAGCAGCCATGCTTCTACAGCTTTGCTGTGTGCAGCACATGGAGTGATTGAGGAGCATGGTTATGGAGTTTGGGGTAAGGAAGCCCGTGATGTGATGTGCTAAACAGTAGTGGCCCCTCATTTGAAATTGCTCGGCCCCCTGGACATTTGAATTCTTGTCCTGTGATTGTAAGTATAGCCTTGATGTTCTCCAAAATGTCTTTTCAGTCATTCTTCCATTGTATCGGACGATAGAGTGTGCAATACATCTTATTTGGACTTCTATTTAGATAACTGACTAATCTCCCCATTGTCCTGATGAATAGCACCTGGTTCCCATTGAGATAGCCAATCCATGCTAATTTCCTTATCAGATTTGGTCACACCCTTCATGTTCTCTTCTATACAGGCTTTCTCATTTTTTTTCTAATATGGATAGGCTGAGAATTGTCTAAATCTTTAAGTTCTGCTTCCCTTTTGATTAATAATTATTCTGTGAGTCATTTCTCTCCGCTCACACTTCACAAGGAGCAATCAAGAGAAGCCAACTGTACTTTCAACACTGCTTAAAACTTTCCTCAGCTGACAAGTCCTTCTTGATTCTGAAGTGGATTAGGTGCCGCTGTTGCAGGTTGAGTGTGTTGAATTCAGAACCATAGCCAGACGTGGAACTGGAAGATGAGTGAAAGATGCTGACCAGGTCCGAAGATCTCATGGAGGAGGAAGAGCAAGAGGAGGAATTACTGGATCCCCTAACAACAGAAAGAGAGCAATGCAAGCAGCTGGAGAAATGTGTAAAGGCCAGGAGCGGCTAGAGCTCTGTGATGAGTGTGTATCCTTTCAGTCACAAAGAAGAGGATGATATGGAGGAGCTCTTGGACTTTTTGCATGCAAGGGACCACTGAGTGACCCACAAACTCTTTAACAGCTTGAAATAAATGTACAGACATATTTACTTCAGCCTTCATCACCTCAGCATAAGGATCTTTCCTTATGGTTTTGAATATGCCATTTGCTTCTAATTTGTGTAACTGTAAGTTTATACGAACCTCATGGATTTTGGCTTAGACAAGTAACTTCTATGTAATTAGCAGTGATTCTATCTTAATAAAGTTCTGTGAACTATGAAAACAAGATTTCCTCAACCAAATATACAATTTCATTGCTCACAAATTCAACCTTCCACAAAACACTAGAACATGAACACAATTCAATCAAGTCATCTTCCAGTTTATAATGAGAATTGCCTTTCCTCCATTGCCCAATGACACGTTCCTCATTTCCATCTGAGTCCTCATCAGAATGGCCTTTATTGTCTGTATTTCAACCAATGTTCTGTTCATGACCACTTGGGAATTCTCTAAGAAGACTGAGGTTTTCTCTACAGCAAACTTTCCTCCTTTCTCTCTGGGACCTCATCAGAATTGCCCTTCATGGGACATTCATGGCAATGTAGGCTTTTTAAAATTTTTTAATTTTTAATTTTTTTTTCTAGCATGAACCTCGAAACTCTTCCAGCCTATACCCATTACCCAATTCCAAAGCTGCTTCCACATTTCTAGGCATTTGTTACAGCAACATGCCCACTTCTTGATACAAAAATCTGTGTTAGGGTTCTTCAGAGAAAAAGAACTATTAAGATATATGTATATATAAAATATTTATTATGAAAATTGGCTTACACAATCATGAGGCTGAGGAGTCCCATGACCTGCCATCTGCAAGCTGTAGGCCCAAGGAAGTCAATGGTATAAGTCCCAGTTTGAGCCTGAGGGTCTGAGAACCAGGAGTACCAATGTCCAAGGGCAGGAGAAGATGAATGTCCCAGCTCTAACAAAGACAGCAAATTTGCCTTTCCCCCAGCTTTGTGTTCTATTTGGGCCCTCAACAGATTGGATGATGCCCACCCATGTTGATAAGTGATCTTTACTCATTCTACTGATTCAAATGCTAATCTCTTCTGAAAACACTCTCATAGATACCCCCAGAAATAATGTTTACCTGCCACCGTTCATCCCTTATTAGTTCAGTCAAGTTGACACATAAAGTTAACCATCACAGTAACCAATTTCAGTAGTAAAAATAGTGTATGTTTTTAAATGCCTTACGTTTCCCAAACAGTTTCAAACATATTATTTCCCATGATCCTTTGTCAACCTTGTGTAGGATTGTTTTCTGTTTTTTTCCCCTTATTTCATAGCTGAAGACACTGAAACTCAGAGATGTTAAGTGACCTCCCTGAAGACAATACACAGCTAAAAAGATAGAGCCAGGACACAGGATAACTTCTGCATTAGAGTAAGATGTCCTTCCTAGTCATATGTTGCCTGTCTAGTTCATTTGTTAAACTATTAAAAAAGTAAACATATGAAAAAATGCTCAACATCACTAATGATCAGGGAAATGCAAATCAAAACCAAAAGGTGATACCACCTTACTCCTGCAAGAATGGCCATAATAAAAAAAAGAAAAAATAATAGATGTCGGTGTGGATGCTGTGAATAGGGAACACTTCTACACTGCTGGTGGGAATGTAAACCAGTACAACCACTATGGAAAACAGTGTGGAGGTTCCCTAAAGAACTAAAAGTAGAACTACCATTTGATCCAGCAATCCCACTACTGGGCATCTACCCAGAAGAAAAGAAGTCATTATACGAAAAAGATACTTGCATATGCATGTTTGTAGCAGCACAATTCACAATTGCAAAAACGTGGACACAACCCAAATGGCCATCAATCAACGAGTGGATAAAGAAACTGTGGTGTATATATATATATATATATATATATATATATATATATATATATATATGATGGAATACTACTCAGACATAAAAAGGAATGAATTAATGGCATTTGCAGTGACCTGGATGAGACTGGAGACTGTCATTCTAAGTGAAGTAACTCAGGAATGGAAAACCAAATATCATACGTTCTCATTCATAAGTGGGAGCTAAGCTATGAGGATGCAAAAGCATAAGAATGACACAATGGACTTTGGGGACTCAGGGAGAAAGGGTGGGAAAGGGGTGAAGGATAAAAGACTACAAATTGGGTGCAGTGTATACTGCTTGGGTGACGGGTGCGCTAAAATCTCACAAATCACCACTAAAGAACTTACTCGTGTAACCAAACACCACCAGTTCCCCAATAACCTATGGGAAAAAATCTGATAAAAAATAAATGTATTAATTTCATCAATCAAAAAATTTCTTCTTGGTATCTGTTGTGTGGGAAGCACTGTGCTCATTCTCAGGGTTTCAGAGTGAATAAGACCAGTGAGCTCCTGCCCCAGCCAAATCCTGAGGGATATAAAAGGTGGCAAATCTGTGAAGCACCTGTACAAAAGAAACATAATTCAATTGCTCTAAGCATACTTGAGTCCCTATTTCACAGAGAAGAAGCCTTTCATCTCATTAGAGGGATTGTGATCAAGTGATGATAAAAAAAAAAGACAAGGACTCAGAATGATCTCAGTTTGCCTTCTGAATGAACCACTTAAAGCCTGAAGCACTTTAAATCATTGAGACATTTAGCTTCTTTCAGGGATGAATGATCAGATGTATTTATGGGATTTCAGAATTTTAGACTTGTTGCTTGACCATTTGCTTTCCTAACTCCAAGCCCAATCAATTAAAATAATGGTCAAATGCAAGTATAGTTCTTGTAACTATACTTGTTAGAAGGTAACATAATTTCTCCATATGATGAAACATCTGGGCTTGGAATTCTGATGTACAACATCAGTCTTTCAACTGGCACTAGGAGAATCAAAGGCTTGAATTTTAGTGAAAAAAAAAAAAAAGCACACGAGACTTATAACTATCTTCTCCATAAGAAGAATCAGGGTATATATGTGTGTGATGGCCAGTGGAGGTGGAATTATTTCAATTATGAAATGCCCAATAATAATTTTTTTTTTCATGTACCCATTCTCAATGCTTTCAGTTGTCTGGCCATCCCTCACCCTGCCAATCTACTCTCTGTTCTTCTCTACCTTGTTCCTGGCTCCAGGAGGTTCACCTTTGTGGGTCAATGCATGTCATCCTGTTGGGTTTGGCCAATGGGGGTTGCCAGCAGAGAGTAAGAGTATGGAAGGAGAGTGAAGTAACACCCCAGAAGTTTGCTGGGTGAGAGTAGAGGGTGTTCTCTTCTTCAACTACAGCTACTTTGGAAATCTTTCCTTCCCGGTAGTCCTTCAAGTCAAAGAGTGAGCTCCCTGCAGTTACTAGCATTGGTGTGTCTCACCATTCTTTGTTGATTTCCCTGAACCCTGACCACATCTTTGTAAATAATTTCTTTTCAACTCCTCTCAACATTCCTTTGATGTAGCAACTGCTTTCTGCTGTCCTGTCAGGACAGCATATGATAAACCTCTTATTTTGTGAGAAGTTATTGTTTATTATTATTTGTAGACCTTTATAAGTACACAAGTGGCAGACCATCATTATGACTCTTGGAAAACATTTTTGAAGATAACGTTGGATTCCTATCAAAGTACACTTAGATATTGTTAAGCTGCTGGAGTATGCATTGTATGCTAACTATGCATTTAAAAACAGCTTTCCTTGGTAGAAGAACTCATCAAAAAATATTTGGAAAGGGCAATGACCTTTTGTAAAGACATCCCATTTAAATGTTTTATATTTTTACCTTGACTTTTTTTCATTAAACAATATGCATTATTTATTAATAAGGCCATTCACAGGGACAGGCAGCAAATTGGCAAATTGGCCTTTCCATCAAACTTTTAATGTTAACTTTATAATGAGTATGCTGAACTGCTATATATAAAATAATTCTCTCTCTCTTCTTTACCCATACAAAGAAAAACTATAGTAGGTCCCAGTGCTAGTGTGTATATACAAGGTATATTTCTTTCTGAATGCTTTTCTCATCTAAATTAATAAAATTCACCCCTTCCAATGCTGCTGTCATCAGATTCCCAAGTCCATTCATTAGAATTATGTATTTATGTATTTCAAGTTCATGTCTCCCCCTGTGGAATCCTGAACTTTATCTAAAATGTCCTCCAAAATATACTTAAGAAATAAAAATCTGATTATGTTACTGATATGGTTTGGCTCTGTGTCCCCACCCAAATCTCATCTTGTAGCTCCCATAATTCCCATGTGTTGTGGGAGGGACACAGTGGTAGATGACTGAATCACGGGGATAGGTCTTTCCCCTGCTGTTCCTGTGATAATGAATGGGTCTCACAAGATCTAAATGGTTTTTAAAATGGGAGTTTCCATGCACAAGCTCTCTCTTTGCCTGCTGCCATCCATGTAAGATGTGACTTGCTCCTCCTTGCCTCAGCCATGATTGTGAGACTTCCCCAGCTATGTGGAACTGTAAGTCCAATTAACCTCTTTCTTTTGTAAATTGCCCAGTCTCGGGTAAGTCTTTATCAGCAGTATCAAAACAGACTAATACAGTTACTGTCTGCTTAAATGTCTCTTTTTGCTCCCCGTTGCCCACCAACTAATTCTTGGGGCCACACAAGTATGTTTAGAATCTGTTACCCATCTTTCTCCCTTTACCTCCTGCTTTGCTCCCTTCTTCTTCATTGTTACCCAGGACTGCTGCAGCCATAGAAAATCTCAGGTCACAGAAAATCCAGTGCTCTTATTATCCTCCAGATGCCCTCACATGCTGAATTCACCTAACAAAGAATTTCAAAATTCCTGAAACAAAAACTGACAGAAATGAAAGGTGACAGACAAGTCCACAATTGTAGCTGGAGATTTTAAACCTCCTCTTTAAGTAATTGACAGACCTAGCAGACAGCAAATCAGTAAGGCTGCAGAACTGAACAACACCATTAACCAACTGGAAACAAATTGATGTTCTTAAAACCCTCCATCAAAAACCAATGGAATAATAGCCTTTTCAAAGTACGTAGAGCATCTTCAGGACAGATCATATCCTGGGACATAAAACAAATCTTAGCACATTTAAAATAGTTAATCATTAAAAATGCTCTCTGAATACAATGTATAAAACCAGAAATCAATAAGAGAAAGATAACAGAAAAAACTCCAAACGCTTAGAAATTAAGCAACACACTTCCAGATAATCCATAGGCCAAAGAGAAAATCTCAGGAAATTTGGAATATATTATGAACTAAACAAAAATAAAAACAAAACATAACAAAATTTGTGGGTTGTAGTTAAAACAGTACTTAAATGAAAATTTATAGCATTAGCTGCTTATGTTAGAAAAGAAGAAAGATCTCAAAGAAGTAATCTTACCTTCCACCTTAAGAAACTAGAAAAAAAAAGAGAAATGTTAACCAAAATAAGCAGGAATAAGGAAATAATAAAGATATGAGAAATCAATGAAATTAAAAAAATAGAAATAAAATTTAAAAATAACATTATCAAATGAAACTAAAAGTGGATTCCTTGAAACTATCAATAAAATTGATAATCCTGTAACAAAACTGACAAAGAAAAAAAGAGAAAAGACACAAATTCTTAACACCAGGAGTAAAATAGAGAGCATCACTATAGACATTAAAAGGATAATAAAGGAATACTACAAACAAAGCATACCAATTCAGCAAAATAATTTACCTTTTCCCCAAAAACTATAAACTGCCAAAGCTCACCCAGTACAAAGTGGGTAATTTCAATAATCTTATACTATTAAAGATATTGAATTGATAGATAAAAACTTTCTGAAAAAGAACTCTTCAGACCCAAATAATTTCACTGGATAATTCCACTAAACATTTAGAGGAGAAATAATCCTAATTATACCCAATCTTGAGAAGAGGAGAAAATACCTCCCGACATGTTTTGTGACACCAGAATGCCCCAATATTAAAATCAAAGACAGTACAAAAATAGAAAACAATAGGCAAATATCTGTCATGAACATAGACACAAAAATCCTCAGAAAATACTAGCTAATCATATCCAGCAGTTTATAAAAATTAATATACCATGACCAAGTGGGATTTATTCTGGTACTGCAAGGCTGGTGCAATATTTAAAAGTCAATCAATGTAATCCACTAAATTAATAGCCTAAATAAGAAAATCCACATGAATATATCAATTGATGCAGACAAATGATTCCACAAATTTCAAAACTATTGGTGACAAAATCTCCCAGCAAACTAGAAATGTGAGAAAATTTCTTCAACCTGATAAAGAAAATCTATTTTTAAAAAAACCTACAGCTAACAACATTCTTAACAGTCTGTCTTATAGAGGAATGTTGTCCCTTTAAGACAGGGGACAAAGCAAAGATGTACACTTTCCTCACTCTTATTCAACATCACACTGCAAACGAAGCTAGGAAAAGCCAGTACAACCAAGCTAGAAAAAAGAAATAAAAGGCAGTCATATTGGAAAAGAAGAAATAAAACTGTCACCTATTCATAGATGATATAATTATTTATGTACAAAATCCCAAGGAATATCTAAGATAGTCTCAGAAACGAGTGAGTCTATCAAAGACAGGATCCACAATCAACACAAAAATTAATAGTATTTCTAGATACTATCATTGAAAAATAGGAAACCAAAATTTGAAAAATTACTATTTATGATAGCTGCTGCAAAAGGAAGTACTTGGTTACGAATCTGACAAAACATCCTTGAAATCTATTTGCTGAAAATTATAAAACACTGATGAAAGAAATAAAAAATGAACTAAATAAATGGAGATATATCTGGTGTTCATGAATTGGAAGATCTATACATAGGGAAGATATCAATTATTTCCTAATTGATCTATAGATTTAACAAAATTTCATTTGAAATTCAAGAATAATTTTTTTTGTAAGAATAGAATATCTGATTCTAAAATTTTTATGAAAAGACAAGAGATTTATAATGGTCAAAATCAATTTTGAAAAATGAATAAATCGAGAAGAATCACTCTGCTCAATTTTTGGACTTACTGTATAGCTACAGTCATCAAGACTGTGTGTTACTGTCAAGGGATCACATGTAGATGACTGGAATACAGTCCAGAAATAGACCCACATGAGTATACCAACTGAGTTTTTTAATAGATGAAGCAATTACTTGGAGAAAGGATAGTCTTTTCAACAAATAGTCTTGGAAAAATGGAACATCCATGTGCCATAAAATAAACCTTGACCTAATCTCACACCTTATATAAACATTAACTCAAAACAGATCTTTCATCTAAGCATAAAATTATAAAACTTTTAGAAGAAAACATGGAGGAAAACTTTGTGACCTGTGGTTAAGTGAAGAATTCTTAGGCATGGCACCAAAAGATAATCAGTCCCTAAAAGAAAATAATTATATATTGAACATCATCAAAATTAAAATCTTATGCTCTTCAAAACACATTGTTAAGAAAATGAAAATCAAACTGCAGCCTGGGAGAAAAATATTTAAAAATTGCATTTCCAACAAAGGACTTATAATCTGAATTTATAAAAACCCTCAGTGTGGCACCAAGATGGCCGAATAGGAACAGGTCCAGCCTCCAGCTCCCAGCATGAGAGACACAGAAGACGGGTGATTTCTGCATTTCCAACTGAGGTACCAGGTTCATCTCACTGGGGCGTGTCGGACAGTGGGCACAGGTGCAGCCCAACGAGTAAGAGCCAAAGCAGGGCGAGGCATCACCTCACCTGGGAAGCGCAAGGGGGAAGGGAATTCCCTTTCCTAGCCAAGGGGAACCATGACACACAACACCCGGAAAATCAGGTCACTCCCACCCTAATACTGTGCTTTACCAAGGGTCTTAGCAAACAGCACACCAGGAGATTATATCCCACGCCTGGCTTGGAGGGTCCTACGCCCATGGAGCCTCCCTCATTGCTAGCACAGCAGTCTGAGATTTAACTGCAAGGTGGCAGCGAGGCTGGGGGAGGGGCGCCTGCCATTGCTGAGGCTTACGTAGGTAAACAAAGCAGTCGGAAAGCTCGAACTGGGTGGAGCCCACCACAGCTCAAGGAGGCCTGCCTGCCTCTGTAGACTCCACCTCTGGGGACAGGGCGTAGCCAAAGAAAAGGCAGCAGAAACCTCTACAGATGTAAATGTCCCTGTCTGACAGCTTTGAAGAGAGTGGTGGTTCTCCCAGCACAGAGTTTGAGATCTGAGAATAGACAGACTGTCTGCTCAAGTGGGTCCCTGACTCCTGAGTAGCCTAACTGGGAAACATCCCCCACTAGGGACAGACTGACACCTCACACCTCACAAGGGCCAGTTACACCTCTGAGATGAAGCTTCCAGAGGAACGATCAGACAACAACATTTGCTGTTCAGCAATATTCACTCTTCTGCAGCCTCCACTGCTGATACCCAGGCAAACAGGATCTGGAGTGGACCTCCAGCAAACTCCAACAGACCTGCAGCTGAGGGTCCTGACTGGTGGAAGGAAAAATAACAAACAGAAAGGACATCCACACCAAAACCCCATCTGTACGTCATCATCATCAAAGACCAAAGGTAGATAAAACCACAAAGATGGGGAAAAGCAGTGCAGAGAAGCTGGAAATTCTAAAAATCAGAGCACCTCTCCCCCTCCAAAAGAACGCAGCTTCTCGTCAGCAGTGGAACAAAGCTGGATGGAGAATGACACTGACAAGTTGAGAGAAGAAGGCTTCAGACAATCAAATTTCTCTGAGCTAAAGGAGGAACTATGAACCCAGCACAAAGAAACTAAAAATCTTGAAAAAAGATTTGATGAATGGCTAACTAGAATAACCAAGGTAGAGAAGTCCTTAAATGACCTGATAGAGATGAAAACCATGACACAAGAACTACATGACAAATGCATAAGCTTCAGTTACCAACTCAATCAACTGGAAGAAAGGGTATCAGTGATTGAAGATCAAATGAATGAAATGAAGTGAGAAGAGAAGTTTAGAGAAAAAAAGAGTAAAAAGAAATGAACAAAGCCTCCAAGAAATATGGGACTATGTGAAAAGACCAAATCTACATCTGATTGGTGTACCTGAAAGTGACGGAGAGAATGGAACCAAGTTGGAAAACACTCTGCAGGATATTATCCAGGAGAACTTCCCCAACCTAGCAAGGCAGGCCAACATTCAAATTCAGAAAATACAGAGAATGCCATAAAGATATTCCTCGAGAAGAACAACTCCAAGACACGTAATTGTCAGATTCACCAAAGTTGAAATGAAGGAAAAAATGTTAAGGGTAGCCAGAGAGAAAAGTCGGGTTATCCACAAAGGGAAGCCCATAAGACTAACAGTGGATCTCTGGGCAGGAACTCTATAAGCCAGAAGAGAGTGGGGGCCAATATTCAACATTCTAAAAGAAAAGAATTCTCAACCCAGAATTTCATATCCAGTCAAACTAAGTTTCATAAGTGAAGGAGAAATAAAATCCTTTACAGACAAGCAAATGCTGAGAGATTTTGTCACCACCATGCCTGCCCTATAAGAGCTCCTGAAGGAAGCACTAAACATGGAAAGGAACAACTGGTAGCTGCTACTGCAAAAACATGCCAAAATGTAAAGACCATCAGTGCTAGAAAGAAACTGCATCAACTAATGAGCAAAATAATCAGCTTACATCATAATGACAGGATCAAGTTCACACGTAACAATATTAACCTTAAATGTGAATGGGCTAAATGCTCCAATTAAAAGACACAGACTGGCAAATTGGATAAAGAGTCAAGACGCATCACTTTGCTGTATTCAGGAGACCCATCTCATGTGCAAAGACACACATAGGCTCAAAATAAAGGGATGGAGGAAGATCTACCAAGCAAGTGGAAAACAAAAAAAGGCAGGGGTTACAATCCTACTTTCTGATAAAACAGACTTTAAACCAACAAAGATCAAAAGAGACAAAGAAGGCCATTACATAATGGTAAAGGGATCAATTCAACAAGAAGAGCTAACTATCCTAAATATATATGCACCCAATACAGGAGCACCCAGATTCAAAAAGCAAGTCCTTAGAGACTTACAAAGAGACTTAGACTCCCACACAATGATAGTGGGAGACTTTAACACCCCACTGTCAGCATTAGACAGATCAACAAGACAGAAAGTTAACAAGGATATCCAGGAATTGAACTCAACTCTGCACCAAGTTGACCTAACAGACATCTACAGAACTCTCCACCCCAAATCAACAGAATATACATTCTTCTCAGCACCACGTCACACTTATTCCAAAATTGACCACATAGTTGGAAGTAAAGCACTCCTCAGCAAATGTAAAAGAACAGAAATTATAACAAACTCTCTCTCAGACCACAGTACAATCAAACTAGAACTCAGGATTAAGAAACTCACTCAAAGTTGCTCAACTACATGGAATCTGAACAACCTGCTCCTGAATGACTACTGGGTACATAACGAAATGAAGGCAGAAATAAAGATGTTTTTTGAAACCAATGAGAACGAAGATACAACATACCAGAATCTCTGGGATACATTGAAAGCTGTGTGTAGAGGGAAGTTTATAGCACTAAATGCCCACAACAGAAAGCAGGAAAGATCTAAAATTCACACCCTAACATCACAATTAAAAGAACTAGAGAAGCAAGAACAAACACATTCAAAAACTAGCAGAAAGCAAGAAATAACTAAGATCAGAGCAGAACTGAAGGAGATAGAGACACAAAATCCCTTCAAAAAATCAATGAATCCAGGAGCTGGTTTTTTGAAAAGATCAACAAAATTGATAGACCACTAGGCAGATTAATAAAGAAGAAAAGGGAGAAGAATCAAGCAGATGCAATAAAAAATGAGAAAGGGGATATCACCAGCGACCTGACAGAAATACAAACTACCATCAGAGAATACTATAAACACCTCTACGCAAATAAAGTAGAAAACCTTGAAGAAATGGATAAATTCCTGGACACGTACACTCTCCCAAGACTAAACCAGGAAGAACTTGAATCCTTGAATAGACCAATAACAGGCTCTGAAATTGAGGCAATAATTAATAGCCTACCAACCAAAAAAACGTCCAGGACTAGATGGATTCAGAGCCAAATTCTACCAGAGGTACAAGGAGGAGCTGGTACCATTCCTTCTGAAATTATTCCAATCAATAGAAAAAGAAGGAATCCTCCCTAACTCGTTTTATGAGGCCGACATCATCCTGATACCAAAGCCTGGCAGAGATACAACAAAAAGAGAATTTTAGACCAATATCCCTGATGAACATCGATGCAAAAATCCTCAATAAAATACTGGCAAACTGAATCCAGCAGCACATCAAAAAGCTTATCCACCATGATCAAGTGGGCTTCATCCCTAGGATGCAAGGCTGTTTCAACATGCACAAATCAATAAATGTAATCCAGCATATAAACAGAACCAAAGACAAAAACCACATGATTATCTCAATAGATGCAGAAAAGGCCTTTGACAAAATTCAACAGACCTTCATGCTAAAAACTCTCAATAAATTCGGTATTGATGGAACGTATCTCAAAATAATAAGAGCTATTTATGACAAACCCACAGCCAATATCATACTGAATGGGCAAAAACTGGAAACATTTCCCTTGAAAACTGGCACAAGACAGGGATGCCCTCTCTCACCACTCTTATTTATCATAGTGTTGGAAGTTCTGGCCAGGGCAATCAGGCAAGAGAAAGAAATAAAGGCTATTCGATTAGGAAAAGAGGAAGTCAAATTTTCCCTGTTTGCACATGACATGATTGTATATTTATAAAATCCCATTGTCTCAGCCCAAAATCTCCTTAAGCTGATAAGCAACTTCAGCAAAGTCTCAGGATACAAAATCAACGTGCAAAAATCACAAGCATTCTTATACACCAATAACAGACAAGCAGAGAGCCAAATCATGAATGAACTCCCATTCACAATTGCTTCAAAGAGAATAAAATACCTAGGACTCCAACTTACAAGGGATGTAAAGGACCTCTTCAAGAACTACAAACCACTGCTCAATGAAATAAAAGAGGACACAAACAAATGGAAGAAGAGTCCATGCTCATGGATAGGAAGAATTAATATCGTGAAAATGGCCATACTGCCCAAGGTAGTTTATAGATTCAATGCCATCCCCATTAAGCTACTAATGACTTTCTTCACATAATTGGAAAAAACTACTTTAAAGTTCATATGGAATGAAAAAAGAGCCCACATTGCCAAGATAATCCTAAGCAAAAAGGACAAAACTGGAGGCATCACGCTACCTGACTTCAAACTATACTGCAAGGCTACAGTAACCAAAACAGCACGGTACTGGTACCAAAACAGAGATATAGACCAACGGAACAGAACAGAGCCCTCAGAAATAATACCACACATCTACAACCATCTGATCTTTGACAAAGCTGACAAAAACAAGAAATGGGGAAAGGATTCCCTATTTAATAAATGGTGCTGGGAAAACTGGCTAGCCATAAGTAGAAAGCTGAAAATGTATCCCTTCCTTACACCTTATACAAAAATTAATTCAAGCTGGATTACAGACTTAACTGTTAGACCTAAAACCATAAAATCCCTTGAAGAAAACCTAGGCAATACCATTCAGGACATAGGCATGGGCAAGGACTTCATGTCTAAAACACCAAAAGCAATGGCAACAAAAGCCAAAATTGACAAATGGGTTCTAATTAAACTAAAGAGCTTCTGCACAGCAAAACAAACTACCATCAGAGTGAACAGGCAACCCACAGAATGGGAGAACATTTTTGCAATCTACTGCAAAAATCTACAAAATTTTTGCATCTGACAAAGGGCTAATATCCAGAACTTATGAAGAACTCAAACAAATTTACCAGAAAAACCCCATCAAAAAGTGGGCAAAGTATATGAAGAGACACTTCTCAAAAGAAGACATTTATGCAGCCAACAGACACATGAAAAAATGCTCATCATCAGTCACCATCAGAGAAATGCAAATCAAAACCACAATGAGATACCATCTCACACCAGTTAGAATGGCGATCATTAAAAAGTCAGGAAACAACAGGTGCTGGAGAGAATGTGGAGAAATAGGAATGCTTTTACACTGTTGGTGGGACTGTAAACTAGTTCAACCACTGTGGAAGACAGTGTGGCCATTCCTCAAGGATCTAGAACTAGAAATACCATTTGACCCAGCCATCCCATTACTGGGTATATACCCAAAGGATTATAAATCATGCTGTTATAAAGAGACATGTACACGTATGTTTACTGTGGCACTATTCACAATAGCAAAGACTTGGAACCAACCCAAATGTCCATCAATGACAGACTGGATTAAGACAATGTGGCACATATATACCATGGAATACTATGCAGCCATAAAAAAGGATGAGTTCACGTCCTTTGTAAGGACATGGATGCAGCTGGAAACCATCATTCTCAGCAAACTATTGCAAGAACAGAAAACTAAACACTGCATGTTCTCACTCATAGGTGGGAATTGAACAATAAGAACACTTGGACACAGGAAGGGGAACATCACACACCAGGGCCTGTTGTGGGGTATGGGGAGAGGGGAGGGATAGCATTAGGAGATATACCTAATGTAAATGATGAGTTAATGGATGCAACACACCAACATGGGACATGTAAGAAACCTGCACATTGTGCACATGTACCCTAGAACATAAAGTATAATAATAAAAAAAGAAAGGTTAAAAAAACTCTCAAAACTCAACAGTGAGAAATTTTAAAATGGGCACAATCTGGACAATTTACCAAAGAGGATACACAGAAGGCAGACAGGCATAATGAAAGAGGCTCAATATCATTAAGGAAATGCAAATTAAACCCAAGGTCAGATGCCAATATACATTTTTTGGAAAGGCTATAATTAAATATACTAATTATACCAAGCACTGGTGAGAATGTGGAGCAACTGGAATTTTCAAACATTACTGATGCGAATGCCAAATTACATAGCCACTCTGGAAAATAGTTCAGTGGTTTCCAGTAAAGTTAAATACACACTTACATAACCTAGCTATTCCCTAGTAGGTATTTACCTTAGAGGAATAAAAACAAGTTCACACAAAAATGCTATACATGAATTATTACCCTCAGAATGAAAGTACGTTTTGTCATGAAAGGTAATTGGTTTCTTATTCTTGCAGATATTCAATTACAGAATTAAAAAACTTGTGCAATAGCTTGTAGAAGTAATTTGTCTTAGCCTGTTTGTGTTGCTATAAAGGAATACCTGAGACTGAGTAATTTATAAAGAAAAGAGATTTATCTGGCTCACTGTTCTGCAGACTGTGCAAGAAGCATAGTGCTGGTATCTTGTGAAGGCCTCAGGCTGCTTCCACTCATGGCAGAAGGTCAAGGGGAGCTGGTGTGTGCACAGATCACATGGCCAGAGGGGAATCAAGAGACAGAGAAGGGAGAGGTACCAACCAGCTCTCAAGGGACCTAGTAGAGCAAAAACTCACTCACTACTTGGAGGGCAGCACCAAGCCATTCGTGAGGGATTCATTTCCCTGACCCAAACACCTCCCACTAGACCCCACCTCCAACACTGGGTATCAAATTTCAACTTGAGGACCAGGAGAACAAATATCCAAATGATAGCATGATTCCTGCGGAAAGCGTGATGTTTTGGATTGGATTTCTGAGATTACGCGATCTGAGATTTGGTGAAATACCAGGAGCCAGAGGGATGTGAATGCATCTATTATGGAAGGCGAGGAAGAATGCTGCTTGGCTGAGTTGTGCAGTACCCTGGGTCTCTCACAAGGAACAAGTTCCATCAAAATTATTCTAAAGACACCAGTTTTGGACCTTGATCTATCAGGCTAGTTAGAAGGTCTGAAAATCGTTCCTCAGCAGAAGGTCAAATGTGGTGAAAAGAATGACTCCTGGTTTATTTATTTTTAAAATCTTTCTTATAGCTATTTCTAATAGGTGTTTAGTTTACAAAGCATTTATGTTGATTTTGATGTAAAGCTGTTAGTCTCTTTATATTCCAGAAAATTCCTTAAGCTTGTCTGGTCTATTAGGCGACAAAGCAGAGCTAGTAACCCTGAAGCCCTTTTCTAGTTTGCTAATGTAAAGACGCACACCTGCTTCTACAGTTAGCAGTGGCTTAGAACAGTCCTTAACCATGCGTTTGAGCCAGTGGTTCTTAGTTGATGGCTCAGAACAGCAGCATCAGCTTCAGCTGGGAGCTCATTAAAGATGCAAATTCTCAGGACCCACCCCAGACCTACTGAATCAGAAATTTGGCAGGGGGTAGCAGGTGGGGCAGGCAGAAATCCATGTTTTAATAAGCTTTCTAGATGATTCTGATGCAGGCTAAGGTTTGGCTGATGGATGCTAAGATTTGACAACTATCATGCAGTTAACTTTGCTTTTGATTTATTTCAAGCAGGGCACTGGACAAGCACCCACAGGTGATTTTTAAGCCACTGGGAATTTGCATTATGCTGTCCCAAGCTGTCTTGTCATAGAAGTTCCACTTGGCCCACTACTGGCTTAATTCAACATTAGGCATCAGAGAAATCAAAATTCCATCACAAGTCCGTCCATTTCCTACTTACAAGCTGTCTTGGTTTGCAGCTCCAACCCCTGATCAGAAAGAAGAAACCAAACATACACTACTCTTCAGCTTCTTATGTGATTGGCTCATTATTAGCCCATTTAAGAAGGCATACTCTAAATTGTATGTCCAGCTCTTTCTTTCAAAACTTAATCATTACACTCTCACCACTCCTTTTTTCCTTTTTTAAATTTCCAATTGGTAGTTATTGTCTCGTGGTGCTTGCCAGACTGAGTTTAAAACTTCACTGTCTGTTTTAATATCTCAGTTGGTTGCCATAATATGACTGTAGAGGTTTTTCGAACCAGAAGTATGTCTGCCAAGTAAAGCTTTCTGTCTGAAACTTGAATGTGACATGTTTCCTCATCATTTAAAGCACTGTTATAATTAAGGATTGGTGAACCCTTTTTCAGTTTCAGTTAGTTGAATGTCTAATGTTTATTCAAACATCCTGGTTTCAATAAAAGCTCTAAATGTGAGTTGCCAGCACTTTTTCCATTAACTTTTAAATCCCTGTGTGTTTCAAGGGAAATACAGTTCGTATGTTTCTGATTCATTTACACTTAACTCATCAGAATATTATTTTGCTAGAACTAGGTCTTACCCAAGTATCACGTACCTCTTGAAATCTATAGAAATATGATGTTAGTTAAAATACTGCAAAATACAGACCAAGCTGACGCTTAGAGGAGTTGAACCATAGTTGGCTTTGTTTCTGAATTTGGCCCCAAATGCCATATGTTTAAATTTGAAATAGCAGGATTCATTCTATTATTCTAGAAAAAAAATAGAGCTATGTACTTTGTACCCTGGATGTAATCACATGCAGAGTATTATTAGAGGTAACTGTAAGATTACATGAGTGACAATAAACTACATGTAATACCATTGTTTTAGCTTCAGTGATGAGGATGCCTCACTTTCTAAAATGTACATATGAAGAGAAGCCATGTGCCCATTTAACATGGAGCCTGGGAAATGTGGAGGGAAAACAATTGGCTAGCTGCCATCCCCTTAAAGGCTACAGATAACCAATATCCAGGAATGCAGAATTGTGTGAATAAATGTTAAATTTTTTGAGTCAGGCTATACTAAAAAATGTGACATTCTGGGTTATCAGATTAACAGAACTATACATATCTATATAGAGATACACACAAAAATAAATGTTTTTAAAAATATATTGTTTACATGTTTCTATTAGCGTCCAGCCAGGAAAACAGACCCACTTTATTTCAACAGAGAGAATTTAATGGAGAGAACTCATGAAACAGGCATGAGAAGTCTCAAAAAGCAAAAGGAGAAAACTGAGGTAATGAAAAGCTAATGACTGCAGGATGCAGCTCTCATGCCTAAGAGTAGAAGGAAAAAGGGAAGAAGTTGGGGTTATCACACCAGGAAGTTGGGAAGAGACTCCTTGGTGCTGGAGCTCAGACCTCGGAGGATGGTGTGGGGGTGTTCAGCTGGTGGAAGTACTTTTGGGTTCTGCTCCATGAGGCTGGTTCTGGGAGTGCTGAACAAAGCTGGATGCTAGAAATGATTCTTTGCTACTGCCAGCATAAAGAGCTCTATTATTATGAGTTACAATCCCAACTGGATTTCTGTTGATTCATGTGTATTTGTCATCCTTCAAGTTGAGACGCTATAAGGCTATGTTTTCCTCCTTTCTTTGCCTCAGTCTCTAAGAACATTATCCTTAACCATAAAACAGAACCAATAGTCTTTGCACTACCCCTCTTTATGGTGTCTTGGGAAAATAAAGAAATGTTAAAACACTTGGTAAATGATAAAACACTGATACATTTTAGCATTTCTTTACTTCAAAATACAATATTCAAATAAGATAAATGTAAGACAAAAATTGCTTATAATGCCATCATCTTATCATGTAAATGGGTTGTTTTTCTTTTTTTACATAATCGTTCAGTTTTATTTACTTTCTGCTTTTATTGTCATTTTAAACTCGAAGCTCTAAAATTTTTGACTTTGAGTACATAAGTGAATTGTTTCTCAATCTCTCTAAAATAAGTCTAAAATTTTTAAACATGTTTGTTTTTTTATAGAAATACATATATAGAGGAAGCAAGCAATTTTAAATAAAATCATATTATTAAAATATAGTGTTAAGGATATTTTACAGCTGCAGATCACAGCACTGAAAGGAAAGCATAGCTGTGTTTATAAAATTCTAAACAGAAATATAATTCCATGTTCCTTGATCCTTTTTCCTAATTATGCTGCTTTCATGCAGGTTAGAGTAAAAATATTTATAAAATAAGATACAGTTCTGGCACCTGTTGCAGAAATATGTTTATCCTTCAGATTTTAAAATATTTCTCTATTGAAATTGAACACTCGGTTTGCAATACTATTAAGAAAAAAATATCATCAAACAATTTGGAGGATTTCAAGTCGCCATATCAAGTATATGGCTTTGAGCACTGACAGTCCTCAAAATATGAATAGGTGGTATTTTCTGAATAACAAAATGTCATTTCGATGCCCCTTGCATTTTTGAATTTTCATTTAGTAAAGCAATGTACAAATTGAGTGAAATGCCTATTACCAATGGATCTTTTTTAAACACTCTTCTAATCAAAAGTGACAGTGGGTACCTTCTTCTATATGTCCTAAACAAGTATGGTTTTTGTGATTTTTTTTTTTTACTTTTTCCATCAAAACATATAGTATTGGCATGTTATTTTCGGCAGCCCCCAAGGTGCTTTATTCTCTAACCCTCTCTGTCACCATCACTAAAAGTGGGTGGCAATAGACTATTTTCCCCTTGAGATATTGTTGGAATAGACTGCCTTTATGTGTATTATTTTCTTAGTCAATGAGCTTTGGAAGACAAAAAGCTATCAGTCTGCTACTCAGTGACTTGCTTCAACACAAAAATACCCTTAGGGGAACCACAGTGACTGGTAGAGTAGAAGGTATTGCTTCATGTTTAGACTTTTCCAGTGAAAATGAATTGGAAAGTTAGAGCCGTTGTAGCATGGGGGCGTTCCAGGGGGAGTGCCACAATCAATTGGAAAAGGGAAATGTGAATTCGAAATAGCTATTTGGTCTTCCCACTCCAGTAGCAGAAAATGTTAAAATTGTATCTGGTCTGAAACATTCACAGTCACAATTGAATTTCAGTAGAAGTGTCTCACGCCATGCGTAAATGTATGCAGTAGTCATTCCATTGGCCCTTTAATGAATCTGAAGGAATTGCAGAGCCAACACATTGTCCCTAGAAGGTATATATATTATACATATATATTTTTTTTCTCCCAAGGAAATGATCCCAAGGCGAGGGGCATTATTCTGTCAATATGACAGCCCTTGGGATGTCAATGAAGTATTTTTTTTAATCCTCACCCCAGCCCCGCCTAAGTTTTTAAAATGACTTTACAAAGTCAAGAGCGGTCTCTAATATGGTTGCACTGACAGTGTATAAGGTTTGAAAAAGCTGTCACAGCATCAATCAAATGTCAACTCTACAGAAACTTTACAATGTCAGTGAAATTTTCCCTATTAATGCTCAGGATTTTCTGTTTGGGGGAACCCTGCAAGTCACAGAGCATACTCTATAGCTCCAGTTCACTGCAACGGATACCACTGAGGAATGTTTTTGTGGTTGGGTCAATTTCCCATTGTACCTATTAAAAGTGAGGTCATAAATTAAAAAAAAAAATTATTGAAATGTGGCCTTCACCTGGGGAGCATGAAAGAGAAGAAAGAATACACGTGGGATTTTAATATACTGAAAGTAATCTTGTAATCAGGGAAAACTATATTTAACTACACCTAAACTATATTAAACATATTCTATATTTATGTGATTTTTAAAAAACTCTCTTAACGTTCTTTTTACTGTGGTAAAATATCATAACATAAAGCATACCGTTTTAATCGTACAGTTCTATGGTATTCAATACATTCACACTGTTGTGCATCCATCACCAACATTCATCTCCAGAGCTTTTCCTTTTTTTTTTTTTTTGAGACAGAGTCTTGCTCTGTCCCAGGCTGGAGTGCAGTGGCCGGATCTCAGCTCACTGCAAGCTCCGCCTCCCGGGTTTACGCCATTCTCCTGCCTCAGCCTCCCGAGTAGCTGGGACTACAGGCACCCGCCACCTCGCCCGGCTAGTTTTTTGTATTTTTCAGTAGAGACGGGGTTTCACTGTGTTAGCCAGGATGGTCTCGATCTCCTGACCTCGTGATCCGCCCTTCTCAGCCCCCCAAAGTCCAGAGCTTTTTCATTGTCTCAAACTGAAACTGTGTACCCACTGTACTCATTGAACAGTAACTCCCCATTCCCCTGAAACCCCCCATTTCAGAATACTTATTCTACTTTTTGAATTTGACTACTCTAGGTTCCTCATGTAAGTAGAATCAGACAAAATCAGTCCTTTCGTGTCGGACTTATTTCACTTAGTATAATGTCATGAAGTTTCATTTATCCTGCTATTTTTTTCAGGATGTTTGTTCTCAGTATTAAATGCTAGAGCTTCTGTGATACCAAAATACTCCTTGAAACTGACTTTTTTTTTTTTTTTCCAGCACAGTGTTAGGGACTATTTAAAGCAGCATTTAATTACATTTAAATCAGAAAAATGTATTAATCCCCATATACAAATCACTGTCCCACATCTTCAAGTATTATAATAATAGCAATACTATATAGGGCTTTCTATGTGCTAGACATAATTCTATATACTTTGCATGTACTAGTTTACTTAATTCGCAGAATATTCTTACAAAACTGGTCTATTATCTTCCTCATCTTATAGAGAGTAAACTGAGGCACAGGACGGGTAACTTGTCTATGACCATACAACAAGTAAGTGGCATAGCCAAGTTGTAAGGCCAGGCTGTCCGATCCTGGAGGCTGTGCTCTTAAGCACTGTATTACATTGCCTCTCATGTATCCCTCCCAGTAAGAAGAGACTATACTTGAATTGATCTGAGTTTGGGTCTGAGCACTCATCAGCTCTTAAAGCTCCTCCAGTGATTCCAATTGTATAGTCAAATTGAGATTGCCTGGGCTACAGCATAGGAAAATAATAAAAGATGACTCTGGGTACTTGAGCGAATGGACTTGAACATCAGTTTCCTTAAAGAAGTTTGGCTTTGATTTAGTTAACAATGGAGGAAGCCATGAAAGTTTAGGGTAGTTATATAAGCTGAAGTTGTTTTAAGAACGTTAACCTGGTAAAGATTTTAGTAGTCACTTGCAGTGGAATGTTATGGTAGGCCATGCTGCTCCTGTCGACTTTGGCTTTACCTTTGATCCTATGAAGAGAGGAATCCCCAGGGAAAATTTAAATATAGGCTGGAGAGAAAAATGCATTGGGGAGGCAATATCTAAAGGGTAGGGGTCCATGGCATGAAACAGAATAACGTTTTAGAACAGCCAAGGAAAATAAGAGAGGTATGGACCCCTCAGATCAATTGATAACATTTCATTGTTTTTATGTTTATTTGTATGTTTAGCGGTCAAATGGTTCTGGTGGATATCATATACCTATATTAGCTTACATATTGATAACATTTCATTTTTATATTTGTTTATTTGTATGTTTAGCGGTCAAATGGTTCTGGTGGATATCATATACCTATATTAGCTTACATATACTAGCTTTCTTTTCTCTCAAAATGCTATAATAGGTACCTATATCTGCAACCTCAGTCATGTCACCTATCAGGGCCTCATTTTCCTCGTTTGTAAAATATGGTTTCAAGGGCCCCTAGGGGCCTTTGGGTATTGACATTATGACTCTGGGGGTTGGGGTTTATTTCTCTGGATTATGAAATCCCTCAGCCCGATGCAAAGTTCCAGGGGAGCCTAAGGCCTAAGGAAGGAAGCTCTTTCAGGAGATAATGTTATCACATTAGAATTGGGCCATAATGGAAGATCGAATCCTCATTCCTCTTCTTGTTGAGACAGTCACTGGTCATCCATCTTTTGCCTCTGTCACCCTAATTTAGGTCATTCCTATTGTGAGCCTTCTCAAACAGTACCTGTCTGGGTATAAAATTTATGTCAAAGAAGCATTAATGCAAGCTCTTAATAAGATGAAGAACTTAACAGTATGGTGTTATCTGGGGATGATATATTTTATATACTCAAGGCATGTTTAATTAGGTTTGCAGAAGTCAAATTGGCTTAGGCAGTAATGAAGCTTTCTTTCTACCCCTTTCTTTCAGATTCTGCTATAACAACATACAAGACATTTTTAACAATCTTCTTTTAGTTTTGGTATGTTGGCAAATCAGTCTCTCTTTCTTTGTTCTTGCAAAACCGATTTGTTTTGAAAATCCAGTTTTTGCTAAGGGTGGAGGGCAGAAGAGGGAGCTTATTGAGAAATACACAATGGAACAAATAATAGAGCTAATAGGTGTTAGAGCTCCTCAAATATTGAACATGCATCTTTTTGAAATAGAGTTACTAAATATTTAATAAGCATTTACATCTGAGCAGCACTCAAGGGTTTCATAACCTTTGATCCTCACTCCCATTTTGCAGATGAAGACACTGACTTCAGAGTTCAAGCAATTTGCTCAAAGCTTTATGTATTGGAGCCAAGACTCAAAACGAACCCTCCGCCCTGAATCCCTGCCTACTTCCAAACAGAAAGACCCAAGTTTAATTTACTAAGTCCATTCCCCTACTTAATGAATAAAAGAAAAGATGAAATTGACTAACCCAGTGGTATCTTTGAACTTCAGGGGTCAGATGAGGATTTGTTTCAGATGCACCCACCCAGTCAGAGCTGAAGAGGAAATACAATGAACATAATAATGAATTTGAATTTTGATCCCAAATCACTGAAGTATTTTCATACTTGTGGTCTCAGTTATTCTTTCAACATGCCTGTGCAGTCAACCATTTTGAACCCAGCGTATATTAGAAAGTCTCTCCTACCCAAAGTCAGTCACACACACAGACAGTGTTCAGGCAAGGCCAGGAAAATGTTGCTCCCAGCCTCCAACTAGGATAACCATGAAGTTTTATCAAAATTTTCAGTAACTCATATTTGATAGACACAAGACTAAAGAATAAATGGGAAAAGTGAAGACCTCATCAAAAGTGACAAATAATGGAAGGATGTAGGTCATTATCTGTTGTAAATGTATTTTTTAAAAAAAGAAGGGGACAATTTAAAAATCGTTTGAAGAATGAAAACCTCAGCAAGAACAGTTACTTCCTGCGGTAAAGACAGGTCTTTTGGTTGAAATTTTGATGTCTAAACTTCTGGAAAATGTCTGATTTTTTTTTTTCCTTTGGAAGAATTGTAGAAAGTGAAAGAAGGGGAATATTCTTACAAAGTATCCTTCTATTTTAAGAAATAGAATTTCTAAGTTGTTGCTAATAAGAAAGATTAATTGTATCAACTGTAGTCCATGGCTTCATTCACTAATGTGCTACTTAATGTTTGCAGTATTTTGAGAGAGTTCAATAGAGTTTAACCGAGGGATCAGAATTTCTTTACAAGTTAGATATTTAACACACCTAAATTTATTTTCTTGCCTATTTTTACTGATAATATCTACTAGTCTTGGATTCTTAACCCTTTCGAAAGCAGGAGAAAAAGATATAGTCATGGGCTTCTTTGTCTAGCAGCTAAGGAAGGATGTTAACATATACTTTACAAATATCTTAACATGTCTTTTAAAGGACTTCTATCTTTTCCTAAACATTTTTATTTATTCCACAATCGCTGAGCATTGCTTGATGCAACTATATACCCATAAAGATTTTATCTAGATTCAGGGAGAGTAATTGTCAAATCACCTGCCACTCTGGCTATGAGAAACGGTGATGAAGAAGGATTTAAAAGTTACACCTGAGCTGACTAGGCAAAAGTCGCATGATTTGATACATTAGTGCCCTCAGGCAAGGGGGAGTGTGGTACCACATGAATCAAAATATATGCTGAGGAGAAGGTAAATGGCAATAGTGTGAGTGTGTGCTTATGATTCACATGAGTGATATGGATATAATAATTTGCAAGAGTTTAGGAGAGAAACATCCCTGGTGGAATGAAATGCTTGGAAGGAACTTGAAAAATAAGTAGTTTTAGTGGCAGGAGAGGTAGAGACCCTTAGGTGAAGGGAGTGACAATACAATTGCCAGATTCAGAATGTCTAGGGATAATCGATGAACAAAAATGGCTGAAGCAGAATTTATTTTGCAAAAGTCTAGACATAATTTGAAAATATAGCTAATGATTTTAGCTACCAATCAGTAAGGATGTACTCTACGCGTAGCATTTGCTAAATGCGTTATGAACCCTGCCTCCTTTAATTCTCATGACGATCTTGCAAGGAAACACCATTTATTGACCCAGTTTTACAGATGAATATTATAAATCTCAGAGAGGCAAAATCACTTGCTTAAGTCACATCTGACTCCAGACAGATTTGTACCCTCACAGTTTTTGTGTCTTGGGTAAGATAAAATCAGTGTGTATTTTATAGAACTTTCAGTTTAAATGTTAGATTGAGCTTTGTATGTTTTTTATAATCATTCAGCATATTTAGCATATCAGATAATTTACCTTTTTGATGTGTACAATTCCAAATTTTTAAGGTAATTTACCAAGTTGTGCAACCATCACTACAAACTAGTTTTAGAACATTTTTATCATCTTGGCATGATTCCTCATGTACATTTACTGTTAATCCCTCTCCCTTGTCCCTGCTTCCACCTCCAGCAACCACAAATCTATTTTCTGTGTTTATGCCTTTGCCTTTTCTGGGAATTTTATGTAAATGGAATCATACAATATATGGTCTTTTGTGTTAGACTTCTTTCACTGAGCATAATGTTTTTGAAGTTTGTCAGTGTTCTAACATGTGTCTATAGTTCATTCCTTTTTATTGTTGAATAGTATTCTATTGTATGGTTATACCACATTTTGAGTATTCATTCACCAGTTGATGAACATTTAGGATGTTTCCAAGTTTTAGCTATTATGGATAATGCTGCTAAGAACATTCACGTTCAAGTCGTTGTGTTGACATCTGTTTTCATCTCTTCAGTATATTCCTAAGAGTAGGACTGTTGGAGTTATGTGCTAACTATGTTTAGCATTTTGAGAAACTTCTAAACTGTTTTCCAAAATGATTGTACCATTTATACATTGTTATCAGCAGTGTACGAGAGTACCAATTTCTCTAATCTTTGCTAGTATTTATTATTATCTGACTTTTTTTTTTCCTAGATAAAGTCTTGCTCTGTCACCCAGGCTGGAGTGCAGTTGTGAGATCTTGGCTCATGCAACCTCCACCTCTTGGGTTCAAGCAATTCTCCTCCCTCAGCCTCCCAAGTAGCTGGGACTACAGGCACGCACCACCACACCCAGTTAATTTTTGTATTTTTAGTAGAGACAGGGTTTCACCGTGTTGGCCAGGATGGTCTCAAACTCTCAACATTGTGATCTGCCCGCCTTGGCCTCCCAAAGTGCTGGGATTACAGATGTGCGCCACCGTGCTCGGCCCTGACTTTTTGAATTATAGCCATTCTAGTGAGTGTGAAACTGTCTCCTTGTGGTTTCTATTTTCATTTTTCTAGTAACTAACGATGTTAAAGAACTTTACAAGTGCTTCTTAGCCATCTGTCTTATTGTTTGATTAGATTGTCTTATTGAGGTGTAAGAGTTCTTTGTAAGTTCTGGATATAAATTCTTTGTTAGATACATATTTTGCAAATATTTTATCCCAATTTGTTGCTTTTATTTTTGTTTTCTTAATGATGTCTACTGAAGTACAAACATTTTGAATTTTGATGTGGTCCAATTTATTAATTTTATTTCTTTTATGAATCAAACTTTTCATGTTATATCTAAAAACAACTTTGCCTAATACAAGGCCTTGAAGATTTTCTGTTTTCTTCCGTAAGTTATATTGTTTTAGCTCCTACATTTAAGTCTACAATCATATTGAGTTAATATTTGCATGTGTTGTGAGGTAAGGGTTTCCTTCCTTCCTTCCTTCCTCCTTCCTCCCTCCCTCCCTCCCTCCCTCCCTTCCTTCCTTCCTTCCTTCCTTCCTTCCTTCCTTCCTTCCTTCCTTCCTTCCTTCCTTCCTTCCTTCCCTCCTTCCTTCTTTGTAGCTTTTTGCAGGCAGATAGCTTATTGTACCAGTACAATTTGTTAAAACTCAAATTGTTTCTCCAGTGAATTTCTGAGGTGGATTTGTGGAATATCGATGGACAATTGACCATTCATAGAAGGATATCTTTCTGGACTCAACTCTGTTCCTTTGATCCATATGTCTGTCCTTATGCCAGTATTATATTGTCTTGATGACTGTAGCTTGATAGTAAATTTTGATATGAGGAAGTGAAAGTCCTCAAACTTGGTTCTTTTCTCAAACTCCTTTATCATTCTGGGTCTTTCCCTTTCCATGTAGATTTAATGATCAGCTTGTCAATTGCTGAAACCACAACAAGGAAAAGGCTGATGGAAATTTGAAAAGAACTGCATTGAATCCATAGATAAATTTGAGCATAATTACCATCTTAACAATTCTGACTCTTCCAATCCATAGATATAGAATCTCTGTCCATTAGTTTAGATCTTCTCAGCAAAGTTTTATAATTTTCAGTATACTAGTCTAGAATTTTTAAATTTATTCATAAGTAGTTTATTCTTTTTGATGCTATTGTGAAACATACCCTCAATTTTATTTTTGGATTTTTTATGTAGAAATACAATTTATTTTTGCATGTTGATCTTGTATCCTATGACCTTGCTATACTTCTCAGTTCTAAACTTTGGTTTTGTTTGTGGATTTCTACACAGGGTATCATGTTATCTTCAAATAAAGACAATTTTACCTCTTTTTTTCCAGTCTAGATGTCTTTCTTTTATATGCCTTTTATTTCTTCTTCCTATCTAATTGCACTAGTTTAAACTTCCCAGTACATTGTTGAAAAGAAGTGGTGAGAGAGCGTTCTTATCCTGTTCCCAATCTTAGGGGACTTCCTTCAGTCTTTTATGAGGAAGTATGATGTTCACTGCAGATTTTACATAGATGCGCTTTATCACATTAAAGAAATTCCTGCCTATTCCAAGCTTGTTGAGAGCTTCTATCATGTATGAATGTTAGAATTTTTTGAATGCTTTTTCAGTATCTATTGAGATAATCATGCAGTTTTTGTCCTTTCTCTGTTAATACAGTGTTTTACATTAATTGAGTTTTAGCTGTTAAACTATCTTTGCATTCCTAGCATAAATTCCACTTGGTTGTGTTAACTATTTTTATATGTTGAATTTGATTTGCTAATATTTTGTTGAGGATTTTTGTATCTATATTCATGAGGGATATTGGTCTGTGGTTTTTGCTTTTTTGGTGATATGTTTATTGGACTTTGGTATCAGCCTTCATAGAATGCCCTCATAAAATGATTTCAGAAATTTTTCTTCCTCCTCTATTTTCAGGGGAATTTGTAGAGTATTAACATTATTGCTCCTTTAAGTGATTTATAGGATTCACCAGTGAACCATCTTGACCTGGCCTCTTCTTTCTGGCAATTACTTTATTTTCTTTATTTGTTATAGGTGTATTCAAATTTTCTATTTGAGTTAATTTGGGTAATTCATTTTTTTTTAAGTAATTTTTGTCGTCTAAGTTATCCAATTTGTTGATATAATGTTGTTCTTAGTACTTTGTAATTATTTTAATTTCTAAAGATTCAGTGGTAATTCTCCTCTTTCATCTTTAATTTTTGTGATCTGTGTCATCCTTCTTTTTTTCTTGGCTGACTTTTGGTTTTCCAATTTTGTTGGTGATTCCAAAAAACAAGGTTTTGGTTTCATTGATTTTATTTATTTATTTTTCTGTTTTCTAATTCAATGGTTTACCACTCTAATCTTTATTGTCTCCTTTCTTTTCACTGCCTTGGTCTTATTTTCTTCTTCTTTTTCAAGGATCTTAAGATGTAAGATTAGAAAATTGCTTTGAGATCATTCATCCTTTTAAATATAGGCATTTAAAACTACAAATTTCTCTCCAAGTGTTGATTTAGGTGAAACCCACAAATTTTGGGATATGTGTTTTCATTTTCATTTTGCTCAAAATACTTTCTTATTTCCCTTGTGATTTCTTCTTTAACCCTTGGGTTATTAAGAAATATGTTGTTTAATTTCCAAATGTTTGTGGACTTTACAATTTTTTTCTGTTGCTGATTTCCAATTTAATTCCATTTGATTGAAGAACATACTTTGTATGATTTCAGTTTTTTAAATTCGTTATGATTTGTAGTACGGCCTAGTTTATCTGTCTTGGAGAGTGTTCCATGTGCACTTGAAGCAAATATGTATTCTGCTGTTGTTGGGTGGAATGCTCTCTAGATGTATGATAGATCAAGTTGGTTGGCAATAGTGTCCCAGTCTTCTACATCCTTGCTGATTTTATGTCTAATTGTTCTACCAGTTTCTGAGAGTGTAATATGAAGTGACCAACTATTATTTTTGAATTGTCTCTTTCTCCTTTTATTTCTATCAGATTTTGTTTAATGTATTTTGAGGCTCTGTTGTTAGATGCACATATGTTTATAATTGTTTTATATTTTCCTGTTGAATTGATTACTTTATCGTTATAAAATGTTCTTCCTCTTTGTCTCTAGAAATATTTTTTAATCTTGAAGTCTATTTTGTCTAATATTGGTATAGTTACTCCACTTGTTTTTTGGTTACTGTTTGTATGGTGTATCTATTTCTATCTTTTTACTTTTAACCTTATTTGTATCTTTGAATCTAAAGGGTATCTTTTATAGGAAGTATATAATTGAATCCTTTTTTTCATTTTCTAGTCTGACAACCTCTATCTTTTGATTGGATGCTTAATCTATTTACATTCAATGTAGTTATTGATATAGTATGATTTATTTCTATTTTGCTATTTGTTTTCTATATATCTTATGTCTTTTTTTGTGTCCTTTGTGCCACCACTACTGCCTTCTTTTGTGTTAAATATATATTTTTAAGTGTTCCATTTATATTTATTTTCTGATATATATATCAGAACTATATATATTATCTGTCTATATGTAATATATATATTATATATATATATATATAGAGAGAGAGAGAGAGTTATCTTTGGTTCCTCTGGGTATTACAATATGCATCTTAATTTTAAACAATCTAGTTTAGATTAATATTAGCTTACTTTCATTAGTATATAGAAACTTTCTTCCAGTATAGTTCCCTTCCCCCCTCCTCATTCATGTTATTATTGTCATATAAATTACATAAAATACTTACTTTGTAGGATTTAAAATGCCAGATTGGGGTTTTAACTTACTCTCATAGGCACTGAGGAGACATTTTAAAGACCTTGGGCAAAAGAAAGAGAATCATAACAAAAAGCACATTTTAGGAATATTAGCCAGGCAGTGGCATGAACGCTGTGTTGGGGCTGGCGACGCGGGGAGGGATTGGAAATAAGTAAAAAGAAGAAAGAGCAGTGACTTAGTAAAACGATGGCCTCTTAATTTTACTGAAGTTCTCAAATTGAGGTTGAAGTTATTCTGGAGAAAGTCAGAAAAAAATTGCCTCAAGCTTTTCCAGGGTTCCTAGCTACCAAACGCTAGGTTTACTTGTGAAGGGATCCAGTGGTTCAAAGCACAGATATGAAAGTTCCCAAAGTAATTGCCTTGTATAGTTTAGCCATGTGCCCTGTAAACCCATGAACCCTATTTTTAAGGGCAAATTTCTTGTGGTAACTGGCAAAGTAATCCCTTTAACTTATCCATAAGAGGTGATTAATTGGAGACACTGGTCCATTGGCCTTGCAGTGATTGTGCTGATGGATTTGGGTTCATAAAAAGCTTACTTTTTATTACTAATTCATGTGTTTGTCATTTGAGGGGGAAACAAGTAGAAAGAATCTGAGATTCTGATGCAGGCAGATGAAAGCTCATATTTTAGTTCTGCCTCTAACTAGCTGTGCCATTTTGAGACAATTGTCTAATTTTTTTTTTTTTGAGATGGAGTCTCGCTCTGTTGCCCAGGCTGGAGTGCAATGACACGATCTCAGCTCACTGCAACTTCCACCTCCCAGGTTCAAGCGATTTTCCTGCCTCAGCTTCCCAATTAGCTGGGATTACAGGCACCTGCCACCACGCCAGGCTAATTTTTGTATTTTTAGTAGAGACAGGGTTTCATCATGCTGGCCAGGCTGGTTTTGAACTCCTGAACTCAGGCAATTTACCCACCTCGGCCTCCCAAATTGCTGGGATTACAGGCGTGAGTGACCAAGCCTGGCCAACAATTGCCTAATTTTTGTGAACCACAGTTTCCTCATCTACTCATAGCAATAATACTTATCTCTCTATGATGTAATATGTATAGACCCCCTAGCACAATGACAGGCATTGTTTAATTAATAATGGCTATCATCCAAAGAGGGCCTATCAGATAATAATATAAGATTTAAGAAAAAAAAGATCTATTTTCTCTCTTTCTGTAACTTCAAGGGATTTACTGAGGTGACTAGTACTTATTGCATGAATTTTGTAAACCTTGTGCCTGCACTTTTTCTGGTTAGATCATTTGAAGACCAGCAAAATTTTACCAGGTAGCTCTTGACCTCCCACCTGTGCAAAAAATAAGGCTTCCAACTCAAGGTAGTATGCATAGTGTTCTGTCCATGAGCTCTGGAGCCAGACCATCTGGGCTCACTCACTCTGTGATCTTAGACAAGTTTTTTAACCTCTCTGTGGCTATACTTCCTCATCAACAAAATCCAGAGGATAATAATAGAACCTACCACAAAGAATTAAGTGAGTTATCACATATGAAGTTCTTGGAAGAGTGCTTGGCACAAAGCAAACTCTAGGTACATTTTAATGTTATTGTTCTTGGTGTTGTTATTTGAGTTTCACATAAAAGTTCCTCCACAAAAGATTTTGGGGCTTTAAAAAAGAAAACTTACAAACTGCTTCTTTGCATTATTGAATTTGGCGGCATAATATTTTGAAGACACAGTGCATTAGTATCTGCAGTGTTAAGATAGGTTTCATGATATGTATAGATATATTTTCAAGATATATATAAGATATATTTTCAAGAGATGTTCTACTAAATGGTCAAGTTAACTGGAGAGCCCCAAGGAAATGAATTCTGTGAATATGTGGAGTAAGGGTTTGAGAATTTACTATGAACGATCCACCATGTGTCCAGAAAAACAAATCTCTTAATTAGGATGTAATTTGTATCAATTATATAATCATTTTCTAGGTGATATGGAAAGAACAAGACTTTATGCAGACTTATCAGATAAGACAGGCTAATATAGTATTGTGGTCTGAATGTCTGTGTCCTCCCCAGATTCACATTGAAAACCTAATCTGTTGGTATTAGAGATGAGGCCTTCTGGAGGTGCTTAGGTCATGAGGGCAGGGCCCCATGAATGGAATTTGTATCCTTATAGAAGAGGCCCTAGAGAGCTGTCTTGGTTCTCCCACAATACAAAGACACAGAGAGAAGGCACATCTATGAGCCAGATGAGCAACCCACCCCAGACACCAAATATGCTGATGCTTTGATCTTGGACATTTCAGCCTCCAGAACCATGAGAAGCAAATTTCTGTTGTCTACAAGCTACCCATTTTATGGTATTTTGTCATAGTGCTCCCAATGAACTAAGACATAGAGGAAGTTGCTGTCCAGAAACGCTATGGAAAGCTCATTCCTCAACACTCTGTCGTGGCTTTTCTACCAAGGATCAGAAGTTTCTCTTAGGTAAAGGATATGGAAGATGCTTCCCTGTCTATTCTTTTAAAGTTCTTGCTCATCAAATTTACCATTCTTATAGGATGTGGTGTCATGGATATGTCTCCAAAATTCAATGCATCATATTTCCAAAGCTATTGCCATGGGAAAATGTGCCATCCTGCTCTCTGGATATTTTATCCATGAGATACCATGAAGTGTAAAGACTGGGAGTTGTGACGGTTCCAGATTTTGCACTAATTAATTATGGGAAATTTAGGCAGGACATTTAATTCCTCTGAGCCTCACTTTCCTCATCTGTAAGACATGCAGACTGAATTAAAGGAACTCCAATTTTCCTTGTAGCTAGTATGGCTTCTTTATGAAGCTTCTAGAAATTTCAGGGGCAATAATTTTGATGGAACCATTGTTTTGTGTTCAGTTGGTTAAGATTACAGGCCTTGGAGTCAGCCAAACCTGGGGTTGAATCCCAGCTCTGCACTATGATATTAGGAAGGTCACTTAACCTCTCTGAAACCATTTTAAAGCATATATGAAAAAAAATCCTGACTGTTAGAGTTTTACAGTGAAAATGTATGTAGTGGAATTCTAAAAGGATGAGGCTTTGTGGTAACTATTGCTATGATGGTGGTTTGCCTTCTCTAGGTTGAAGAATTGCTTCCAATAGCTAGAAGAATAGCAGTTAGCCCTAGACAATTTTGCTTTCTCATATCCTATTTTAAATGTAGATCTCTAGAAGAGGTGTTCTTGAAGGTAGTATAACTTCTTCCAAAAAGAACAAGATAACAGATAGCACAATAGTTTATAAACCATTTACAGCACCCATATCCTCCATGGCATTCTTTAGTAATTATTGCCCTCCTAGAAGCCACTGACCTTCAGGCTGCCCAAGTGTGGCCGGCTGCTTCCGTAGAGGTAGAGGGTGATTTAAGGAAGAGCAGAATTAAATTTGAATTCCTGTTTATAACCCCACAGGTCTATTTGGTTTTGAATACTAATGCTGAGTCCATACCTTCCAACTTAAAATTGCCTGTGACAATTTTCTTTTATAATATCAACACTGAATACTCACCCAGGACAAAAATTTAGTAAATTTGAATCATTGGTGTCCACAATTTGTACAACAAGTGTCAAGAGATTTTCCTTTCCTTACCCTCCAAGGAAAGAGAATATTGGAGACAGGTGGGGCTAGACATTATTATATTTTATAGGTATTTTTCTCTTTAGTTCACCTTATTTTCTATATCAGTGCTGTCCAATAGAAATATAAAGTAAGCCTCAAATGTAAGCTATGCAAGGAATCTAAAGTTTTCTAGTAGTTACAATAAAATGCTTTAAAAAAGGAAAAATTAATTTTAATAATACATTTCATTTAACTCATATATCCAACATATTATTCTTTCCACATGTAATCAGTATAACTCTTTTTTTAAACTTACTCTTTAAAATCCAATGTGCATTTCACACTTAAAGCACATTTCAGTTTGGGCTAGCTATATTTTAAGTGCTCATAGTCACATGTGGCTAGTGACTATGATATTGAAGAGGGAAGTTCTATATCCTTGCATGTTAAACTATAGTTGGCTAATAAAAATAAATAGATTGGTGGAAACACAAATGGCTTGTTATTTTCTACCTAGTAATGGGTACAGAATATATAGTGAGTAATTTTTGCATTTAAATAGTGAGCAGAATTCTAGCATCTTCTAATAGATGATCTTCTTGTGAAATAATATATGTACATGAAAATAAAGATCATGCTTCAGATGCAGCATTTCTCTAAATGTAACATAATATATATTTTCACAGCCTTTGGACACATTGTATTTTGAGAAATACAAATCTAGTGATTTTTATCACTAGAAGGGAACATGGTGACTGAGAGGCTGAGCTGAGAAAAATATGGCCAGAGTACTCCTTTCAGCTGCCTCCTAAGAACTCCTGATTTCCTTCTACTGGGAGATCTTTATCTCCTGGAAATCTGGTCAACTAAATGCATCAGCTTTCTTGCTAGCACAAAGAGCGTTAGGGGAACAAATGGGCACCACAGACCCGATGAACATCAGCACCGATTGCATTATGACACCCTAGCTGCTAAATCTTTCATGGTAATGGGCCGCGCTGGAGATGACTACAGAGATAGACTTCATACTGAAGAAGCCTGTGGTCATCGCAGGTGGTGCCGATGCTGTCCTTATCACCGAATTTGAAGGATCGCTTGAACAGCTTGTAATGAGAGTGGCTAAAGTATTGATTTTGGACTACATCTGAATGTGGAAAAGGCAATGGTTTTGAATCTCGGAGAGCTGACCTACAGGGAAAAGTACCATCTTCACAGAAGCAATTTTTAGGGAGTGAAAATTGTAGCATTGTTTCCATGGCCAGAGACGTGAAAGACCTGCATATTCTGAATTAAGGACAAAGAGTGTTTCTCCTCCAGTTTTCCTATTCCATCTTTGATTATCTTGGTTGGAGCATTAGATAGCTGAGTTCACAAGTCAAGGGGACAGATTCAGTCATCATGCAGACTAGTGAACTTCAATATTTCCCGGCTACAGATACCTGCCTTCTTCTAGCTGCTGTCTTGAGTGTGTAGTTGGTCCCAAGGGAATTAAGAGAGAAAGGGGTGACAGATGAAAGTCATCTATCACCTCTATTGGCAAAAACAACTCATAACCTATAGAGCACGGGTCAGTAGTGATGCCTTTTAAAGAAAATCAGCACATGGAGCTTATGCCACCAGGAAGAGTCATGTGCTTATAAACTGGATCATGGTAAATTTTCAATGAAAGTATGCATTGGTAGTAATGCTGAGAATGGATGCAAAACCAGTCAACAAAGCAGCAGAAAAGATTAGCTCTTTGAAATATAGGGCTATCAGAAAAGCCTAAAAGAACACAAGCCAGTGAGATCAATGAGCACAGATAAGAATGCTGTTTGACATAGAATTGGTAGCCAACATCAGCACTAATGTTTCCATATCAATACTTATTTATGGCCCCACTTGTCAACATTAGGCTTACGTGGAGTGTTCTCAATAGATAGCATCTTTTCTGCTTGTCCATCAATTTATTAGCATCTATCTTGCTTATTATGTTTCTAATCATTGTAATTTCTTGTACTATTCTAAAGGGAGTTATTGGTTATTTTTTGCTAAGAAACAATGTGTTACATGTGGAACCCACATCAATATGTTTGCTGACACTTGATTCAAATTCTCCTGCTGTTTTCTGTGTTTGTTAGTTTCCACCCAATTCAATAGCTATGTGTTGAATTACACTGACTATGCTAAAGCTACTCTCCTAATAGAAACAAGGTGAAGACATCATGGTCCCTATCCAGAAAGAGTTCTGTATCTAGCGGGGCAGAAAGAATCATAAAACAACTAAAATATAAAAGGAAAGTTTCTATCATGGAAAGGGGTTTTGCACACATGTGTTTAATGTCACAGATCTGGGAGAAAAAAAGATATTTTGGATAAACTTTGGTTTTGCTTATATTGCTACCTATGAATAATCTTTCAAAGCAAAAATCCTTCTCAGTTTTAAGATGGAAAATATCATTTGAAAAAGCTTAAAATAAACATAAGTATCAAATACACTATGAAGTCATTGAGTGAAGGCTATTCAGCCACAGTTTTCAGGATATCAAAAAAGCATATGATGTTTTATGCAAGGAGAATTTGTGGCTTACGCTTCAAAACTTTATAGATCTAGGAAAATGTTTGTATTTCTTATTTGGTATGATTTAGGGTGATATTTCCTTAACATCTCCTTTTCATATTGTGCAATTCACACTAGAGACATGTCTATGAAATATTTACACATGATTTTTATTTGAAAGGAAGTAGCTGGTTGCTGCATGAAAGCTTCATGGCGAAGATTCCTTGCTTTCAAAAGAAAATTGAAGCTAAATAAAAAGATTTCAAGGAGAGTTTAGAGGGGTCCTTTCTTTTTTCTTTTTCTTTTTTTCTTCTCAAGAGGTAATTGATTTGCTCCCCAAAAGAGTCTTTCTAGAACTCTAGGTAGACAATGCTCTAACCTTGTCAGAAGAGGATAATAAATTTAGAGTTAGACTGGTTTGGAAGGAAGGACTTAGAATGAACTACATTTTATAGGAACAGAGCACCAAGGGTCTGTTGTTAGTTTATAGGCCCTTGATTAGATAGCTTATTGATTTTGGCTGCTGGTGATATGGTTCATGTTCAGAAGGTATCAAACTCATGCTGAATAAAATAGAAGCAAACGCTTTAGAAAAAATACCTCAGAAAGGAGGGGGACACTGGCTAGCAGTCTAGTTGTAGTTCTTCAAATGGAATGGGCAGCTGTGCCTTATTGCCTTTAGCCCTCTGGAAGCAGTTATGTGTATTAAATACTGGAATAACTTGATATTTTAAAAGCTCATATGCTCATCCAAGTAAAATGGTTTTAGAAGACTACCGGGAGTTTTATGATTTTATAGTTAAATCAATACCCAGATTTATGCCTTTTGGACAGAGAAACTTGAATTTAATTGAGAAAATGGATCTAATGAGGATAGACATATTTTGTGCAGATGTAGGAGAGGTTTTTTTTCACTTATTATCTGAAAAATGAAACAGGTACTTTTGTCATGAAGATGAATATAGCTTTACAGGAAAAGTGACAAATGTTCAAAAATTTTAAAAGAAGGTTTGTGATATAATATAGAGGTTCCTGAATGTCTGGGATCTGGCAGGATAATTTTTTGTCTCTTTTAAATTCTTGAATTTAAAATTCATTAATTATACAGAAAATCACATAATATTTTTACTTTATACTGCACAATTAATGGCCATATGGTATTAAATTGGCAACCAGACTTTCAAGAATAACAATTTTAAACAGAATCACTTGCAGTCTAGATTTTCCTTTTTTTTTTTTTTTGTATTTTATGATACTTTGAATAGAAATTTGTATTTTATTCACTGGCTAAATAGAGGTGAAAAATTTTAAAAAGGAAATTGTGAAGGACATTGTTAATATTTTAAGAGATAGATATAAATAAAGATTCTCTAGATATTATTTTCTGTATTCTCAGAAGTCTTGGCATTTTCCAAATAGAAGGGAAAATCAAATAAGAAAAATTAGTGAGTGCAGAGATGTTTTGGTGATCTGCAATTTATTTTCCACTAACCCTAATTCTCCACAGTCTTTGACCACATTTTGCTGTAGGAAACATTCAAATACACTGTTCTTACACAAACAAAATTCAATTTCATGGAGATTCTGCCTGTGTAATAACTGCATGATTAGACCTTGAAATGCAATGAAGCAAATTCAGCTTCTAGAAATATATGGACTCAAGTAACTTTAAGAAAAATCATCGGAGGGCAGAATTTGGCTCTGTGATATTTTCATGCAATGAAAGTCTTCCAGAAATAACTGACTGCTTTCCTGCTGTCCAGAAAACACTCTTAAAAAAAACACATACACAACATTTTTTTTTTTATTTTACTTTTTCCCCTAGACTTCATTTCTCACAAATTAAGAGCGCTCTTCTCTCAGGACACTTGATGAACATCAAAATTTTAAAAGTGGAATTTGTCTATCAAAGTGCCAGAGACAGGCTACCCTGTGTTTTTCATAAGTATAGAGAACTGATCACTAGTAAATCTGGGAGCACCTAAGAGTTATGTCTAGAAGGTTAGCTGAAGCTTAACTTCATTGCCATATATTTCTCCTGGAAGATGTTGTGAATATAAGTTTAAAAAAATCTTCAGACATATCAAACCCATACTGTTCAGAGAATTTATAGGTTTTATGTATAATGCTATAAATAAAAATACATTTTCAAAATGAGCACTGCAAAAAATAGAAAATCTGAGTATAGTTTTGGCTGAAATAATTTTGAAAATGCATGAAAAAAATGGACATTGATGTAACTTAAAAGGCACAGTCTTTGGGGGGGAGCTTGACTCCTAGTTTTTACTCAAATGTGAATTATCCTCATTAATGAAAACATAAAAGATATTTATACTCTTCAACTTCATTTTGTGTGTTTTGGAATTTATTCTCTTGTCCTTTAAACTTTCTCTACTCTTTTCAAAGGGCATACTCATTATCCCAGAAAATCAAAACAAGAATCACTGGATACTCAAAAATGAATGAATCTCCCACCCCTGCCACATATTTCAGGAAGACACCTGGCGTATTAGACTAGGAGAGGCATAGAATTCAGCTGAAAAAGCCTCAAGTTGCAGGTTTCTATATTTTAAGGCTATAGTGGAGTGATTTGGCTGGTGCTGATAAGTGATTTGAAAAGTAAGCAGTGATTCAGTCATTTTGTCTCTAGAAAGTAACCTGAAAAAGAGATGCTATCTGGGGAGAATCTGCTAAACAACAATGATTTTATCTAGATAGTTGATCTGATCCACTAGAACTACATTTCCTATTACAGAGAACTTTCTATTGAGCTTCGTTCAATTACATTTCATTTCTTACATCTTTTGCCTTTATTCAATTGGTAACCACAGGCCAGGTAAAATATTTTTAAAGTCTAGTTATTGGAACAGATTTTCCCCCCAAGTTGTTACTTTGTTTCATTAGTGGTCTTTTTCTTTCTTTCTTTCTTTTTTTTTCTTTTTTAGGTGACGGTCTCATGTTGGCCATGGGGTACTCTCTGCGTCATGCTAGAAAGAGTTTATGGTCCCACCTGCATCCATGAGAAAGAGAAAACAAAGATTCAATTTTAAGTCCTTGGAAATTCCATGCCATTAAGAAACTGCTACTGCCAGCTTTCTGGTGTTATTTAAAGGGGTAAAAAGTTCATTACACTGGTTTTCTTATAAGCATTGGTTTTATTTCATATTATTTGAAGAGCTATTCTATTTAATAAGAATAAATTGCTTGGAAGATGTCAGACTTATGTTTGGGTTAGGGGTTGCTTTTAGCGCAGGTAAGAACACTCACAAAAAAAGGGCTTAAATGCAACAAAAGGGGAAGGGCTAAGGGCAAAAGGCATGTGACTTCAGCATCTGTTCCTTGTAGAGATAACCCTATTTTCTCTAGATACTCATTGAACTGAACTCTTTCTCGTGGTCAATCACAACCAAAAGACAATTGGGGAAATTCAGGATTTTAACAGGGCACACTTGCTATGCTGAACAAAATCTGAGTTCTTAATTTTAAAAATGAAGAAGGGAATGATAGAGAGATACATGTTCCATAGTAGTTATTTAACTGTTTGTGTTTAATAAGCATCACTTCATATCAAATGTCAGCTTTACATCTGTTATTTTTTCTTTATTAGAACTTATATTATCTAAGAATTTTCTACTCTTAGTCGTTTGCTTCATAGCATTCTCATATTAGTTCTTTCCTACTGAGGATGCTGAAACCATTCACACACGGTGATCCAGTGCTGTGCAGGGATTGGGAGGAGATGTAAATTATTGCTTGCATACTTGACCATTAAAAGCCCACTGCATTTTTCTTCTTGGATAAATATAAGCAGTTTAAATTTATACTGATAGAGATATTATTACCCTATCATATTAATGCATTGAGAGTTTAATAGATTGTAATACAAGTTACTGTTTCCTCAAACCATTTATTCTTCAGCAGACTATTTTACCTTTAAAATAGTCTCTGTTCTGTTTGTCACAGGACCCATGGGAGGTACTGCATTAATCAATTCAGTTTAATTTAAAAACAATTGTTGAATGCCTACTATTTGCTGTGGCTTTTCAAAATCCATTAAAAATAGCTTTTGGATATTTCAAATAATGATATAAAATTCATTCAAAAATTTCACAGCAGTAACAACCAAAATCTGCTTTAACTAAAAAAGCAAATATATGTTATACATTTTAAATCCCCTCTCTGGGCATTATATTATCCTTGATCTTTACCTCATCTTCCCTCTCATGACTTTGCGTGTGCTTCTCATAAGTAGGAGAATTTATATATGCTTACACTAGATAATTTTTGCAAAAATTTAAAAAACATTTTTCCCTGAACCATTAGTTGCTTACAATGACAACTACAAATAATTTTTTAGTTTTGCATACTGTGTTTTTACAGTCTTATTAATCATATTTGCCAGGTAAAAATCATACATCTATTTAATTTTTTTCTATTTAATTTTTTCTATTTACTTTTATAATCATATCGCTAATTTTTTTCATTAAGAGAATAAAAATAGTATTAACAGCACTAATGCTCATAAAGTTTTTCTCTTTGAGACGATATTTTGTTACTTTTCATTATAAGAAACAACTTAATGCATTTAAGTTGCAGGGAAATAATATAGATATACCAGAACATGTTACCAAGTTCCACATTTCTGCATCTGGGGAATGTAGAATGGATAGGAATCTGAATGGCTGATAAGAAACAAGCAAACAAAACCAAAAAACTTCCCCAGGAGAGTCACTCAGGTTTGTAACTCCTAAATCACATCCTCCCTTTGGACATCTGGACATTCTTTTTACGAGGCATCTTGTCCAGCTTAATCTCTTATATAATTCTTAGGTTATGAACAGATTTTGTTTTTGACTGGAATTTTATATTTTGGATAATTGCAGTGATATGTATTCATCTTCAGGTTTAAACCACACCTCTGCATCTGAGTGTTTATTAAGGTGGTATGAAGCATGGTGAGAATAAAAATTGTTTGTACTAGGAAACTGTATTATTTCATCTTTTGGAAAAAAAATCTAAATGATAAACCTAATCACATATTGATATCTTTTTATGTACGCTTTAAGGGGGTATAAGTGGTTAAATAGGGAGTGAAGTGTTGGTTGCTTTATGAAGCAGTTGTATCTAAAATCCAGGCTCAGAGTCAAGCCAAAATAGAATGTGCATCATCAAACCATGCAGAGGAGCAGAGCTAAGCAAGGCATAACATAGAGATAAAGAATCCTGGAAGTGGTTGCAGATATTTAGTAACTCTAGATTTAGGTAAATTACCATTAATTATAAGAAAACAATAGGCTAGTCAGAGGTACCTCATGGTGTCAAAGAAGAATTTTCAACTTTTCTCAATAGCATATCTATTTTTCTACAGAATTTAGTTTTATTGTATTCATATGCCTACAAATGAAAAAATATTCTAGAAAAGGTTAATTTTCTATCCCTTCAATTATCTATTCAATTAGTGTCAATGAGGTCTAAGATTTTTTTTTAGGCTGCCATCTATGAAGAAGTAGCCACTGAACTGGAACCACTTGTAATTATAGATCATGAATCCTAAGTGGACAATCTAATTTCAAAATCATGAACCAAGCCAATTCTAACATATTTTCATGTTACAGCTTATTTCCCAAATTCTAATAAGTATTTCCCCCCACCTTCCCACATACATTTTAATGTTTTCAAATTGAAATACATCTTAAAATCAATATGAACACTTAATGAGGTGGTTTTTCTTTTATATCACAAAAGCTGGTATTCGATTGGCTTAAGTAATAAGAAAATTTATCGCAATTAATAGAAAGTCCGGAGATGAAGAGGTGTGCTTTTTGATTGATACAGTAGTTTAACTATATGGGGGACTTTGGTTCTTTTCATCTGTCTTCTGCTAATGATATGAATATAGGTCTGGCATTAATTTAATCATGGCCATAAGTTGGCTGCCAATAGCAATCAAGAGACCTTACTTTCTTGCTCATGCCAAATGAAATAGAGAAAGAGTACTTCTCCCACTAGTCTAATATGTATGTCCTTCCTTTCAGTCTGATTGGGTCAGTTTAGGCATCTTTCAGACCAATCGGAGTTACCAAAGAAATGCCTTGCACTGACTGGTTTATTCTCATCAAGCCCTACCAGAGAAATGCCTGAGTCTCATGAATCACTTGAACTGTATGAGAGACAGGAAGTATAGGATTCACGTCAGGGCTCTATTAGGAGAGACGCAGGAGTAGATCTAGACAGACAACTTGTCATGTCCACTTTTGAGAAGTGTATATATGTGAGCTGATCCAGAACCACAGATCTACTGTGCTTCAAAAAAAAGTGTTTCTGAGACTTTATAGATATCATCCAAGAATTTGGATGCATCCTTTCTCTTACCCCACTTGCTCTACAATCGCCTCCAGAAACTCTGCCAAATGACTAAATAATGAATTCCTGATAAGGTGATAATGGCTTAGAATGACTTAATGTGGTAAGAGTCTCAGGACTACTGCATTATAACAAGACACTCCTAGCATAAAATTTCTCTCTAATGATGGTAAAAAGTTGAGTCCTGGGTTTCACTAGGAGAAAGCTAGTTTGAAGATGAGTTGTCCTGACCATTCATGGTTGACTTTACATGGGGCCACCAAAACATCTTTGCACATAGTAATTAGGCTTACATTTTTATTGCTTGCCATTCAAGAGCAAACTTCATCTAGAGATATTTCTGCCTCTGCTTCAAGTCTCAGATTCAGCATACCCATGATATCTCCATGCCTTAGGGATTCATACTTCAGGTCAGAATTTGAGTTCACTAAATTCACCAAGACACAAAATATTTACAAGTGGAATGTAAAAATCCCACTTGTTCACTGTCTTCTTCATGCTTTAATATATTTCTTTTGGTGGAATTGAGGACCAGGCAAATCATGTATGTAGTGTTGAGGACCAGGGGAACTCAATTTATTTGTAGTTCACAGGGTTATACCTGCAAGGAGCCATTTGGTAAAACTGATTGCTCAGGCGAAACCCAAGAAATGTGCTTGAAGGAAACCCCATAAGCCTCTGTTATACAGAGTAAGTAGAGGAATTAAGAAAAACAGAAGAAGCTTCTGTGGGTGAGATAGACCCTTTTTATGAGATGACATCACTATTTGAGAGTTTAGCTTCATCAACTTTTCATCAATGTCTTGACCTGACATGGATTACAAAATATTCTTTTATATTGTGAAATTTGGAATTTTCTTCTTTTTCCAATGCCCCTCAAAATGATGTTCTATGAGTTGTTATTAACACTATGATAATTCAGTAGAAGCTTTCATATCTGACCCCCTACTTAAACAACTTTTCAAATGAATAATTCTCTTTTTCTACCAGAAAACAAACTCTGGTCACTTGCAATGACAATACTACTCTAATACACCTATCATTTAATTTGAATACTAAAAAGATAAGACTAGCTGTTCAAATTTGTTAATGCCTAATGTACTTGTTATATACATAAATGATTAAATATTATATAAACTGATTAAATAAGAGTATAAAAAGATCATCTTTTTTTCCTGAAAACTAAGTTACCTATTATGGAAATACTAGATAAAGGCTTAAATTCAAAATTTCTCTTCAACCGGGTGGAGAATAGATCAAAGTCTGAAGGGTGTGAGTATCACAATTAACTAGAATTCTTCACACAGGATTTTTATTAAAGGTCTATGAGAGGCTTGCTTTAAGAGCTAAGGATGAAAACTTTACGTGGTGCATTAAAGAGTTGGTATATACAAGAAAAATGATGCAGGGCATTGAAGATCAGACATCCACCTATCCTTCGATGTTAATACAAACAACTAGAGAATATATATGCATCTATATGTTCTCAGTGAAAGAAAATACAGAAAGAAAGTATGTGTCTTTTTTAGGTTCTTTTGCTTTATCTGCACTTTTTTGTTTAAGAGATCAGCTTTTACTGGAACAATTTACACTGGTACATACCCCTGCCTGACCAAATCTGACACATCCCTGTGTGCTGAAAGATCTGCCCAGGGTGTGCCATCCATTCATAATGATCTGTTCAATCAGTATTTATTGAGCACCTACCATGAACTGGTCTCTGGTCCAGAAGGTAGAAAACAAAGATAAAATATACTCTCCCTGACTTCAAGGTCATAGTCAAATGAAAGGAGAGAGATAGGACAGGTTAAGTACATATGGCTGGGGTGTGGTGAGAAGCAGAGGAGAGACATTCGGTTGTGAAGGATCTAGATGGACAATGTAGAATATGCTGCCATTCATTTTGACCTCTCTTGTTTCCAAAGACTTTGGGTGGTCAAAACCTGGTATGACACCTCGTATTAATAATACTAAAACTTATTGAGAATTTACCTTGCACTGGACAATATGCTAATTGCTTTACATGCACAATCCTATGGTGTCCTCACAGCTATCCCATGAGGAAGATCCTATTATGATTCCCGTTTTATAGAAGAAGTTGCACCACTGAAAAGGGTAAAACTGAAATTCAAACTGAGTTCTGTCCATCTTTAAAATATGCCTTCTCAAGTGTCCACTTATGGTACCGCCAGCAACTTTTAGTGTAAGGAGATCCTTATTCGTTCATGATATAGTTTAAAAATTGTTTGAACATATGGACAATATATGTGCGTGTTTGTATGTCTGCAAAATATACAGTTGGATGTTCTCTATATGTACTTGCTGTGAAAATGTATGGTGTATGTATATATCTATAAACACTCCCTGCCCATATGCCGAGCGTTATAGTTAGCAAGATGAACCAGTTGGCCGTTACACATGCTGGCAGGACCATCCTAGGAGCAGTTGCTGGGGATGTATATCACCCCCCTTCCCCCAGGAGGGCTGTCCTATTGTCTTATGAGGGCTCTTCAAAACAGTTCCAGGCTCTTCTCTAATGCCAGCATTTCTGTAGCCAATGGATATTTTCTGCTTTTCTCTTGTGCTGGGGATGTGTGGAGGAAGGAGGGGGCATTAAAATAATTTTCTGCTCTAGGCTCTGATACACTTAAGACAGCCCTCTTCCTGGAATATATAAATGCCAGCAAATCAGCATTTCTTAAACTGCAGTATCCTTCCTGGAAATCCTGTTAAAGGACATACCCTGGCTGCTTGTCTTGGACCGAACGAGAATATAGCAAGCCTCATAATTTCCACTGCTGAGATATTAGCATAAATCTCCCACTAATGCACCTCTGTCTGTTAGTGGAAGAGTCACTGCAACCTAAGAAAATGCGTTAAATTGAGAAGGGACTAAGGTTTTGCAACTGGGGCATGGCACTACGAAGGAGGCATTTGCTGGGAGTTTCCAGCCCTGCAAATACCACTTGGGAGGCGTTTAGAATTTTTTCTTGTTTGGCCCATGAAAAATGATTTGCTGCCTCACTATGAAAAATGATTTTTGAACTGCTTATGGAGCAATAATAATAACTTTGTGCTGGGCGCAGTAGCTCATGCCTGTAATCTCAACACTCTGGGAGGCCAAGGAGGGAGGACCACTTCAAGCCAGGAGTTAGAGACCAGCTTGGGCAACATAGTGAAACCCCGTCTTTAGCAAAAATACAAGAAAATTAGCTGGGCAGATGGTATTTGCCTGTAGCCCCAGCTACTAGGGAGGCTGAGGTAGGAGAATCACTTGAGCCCAGGAGGTCGAGGCTGTAGTGAGCCATGATCGTGCCACTGCACTCCAGCCTGGGTGGCAAAGCAAGGCCCTGTCTCAAAATAACAGTAATAATAAGAACTTTACAACTGATCAGTTTCATTTTATATTTTTGCCTCTGACATCACAATAACCTCATGAGGGAGGCAAGATAATTAGTCCCATTTTGAAGACGTGGCAATTGAGACTTAAGAGGTTAAGTGACTCTGAGACTTAGAATGTCAAACTGGAAGGGCTCTCAGAATTATTCTGGGCACGTGGAGCTCTCTTCTATGGGTGCTGTCTCTTTTTCCGCCTCTCACTTCTTAAATCTTTGTTCCCCTTCTTTTTGAGAAGTGAATGTTTTAGGCACTTCCACACTGCTTGGAGCATGGTGCTCAATACAGACATTTTTGGTGTTCGTTGAATGCATATTAGGTGACTTTACACAGAATCCTATGTGGGACTGCAGTACCTAAGACAGATGGGAGCAGAGTTGCCAAGGCTGAGGGGGAAGAGAAGCCCAACACTCTGCTCACTCAGCTGCTCTTGGCTCCCACCTTGTCCTGTTGACCAGTCCAAGCACTGCACAGGGTACACCCCTAATAGAGTTCAAGATCTCGTTTTACTGAGGCCTCCTTATTTGCTGAAAGCCAGTAAGTTTCTTTATGGCAAAGGTGGGTCTTAACACTAGGATCTTTATCTACCAGCCCAACACTTTGCTTCTAAGCTTGTCTCCACTTGTACATGAGAATGGCTGACTGTGGCTTGGAGTTGGAAGAGAACTTAAGAGTTTTTTTTAATTGCCTTTGGACATTGGAATATCCTCTGTTCTATCTCTGAATGAGGTCAATGAACTTCTGCTTGAACTCTTGGATTATAGTGACAGGCTTATGTCCAAAGGACATTAAGAAAAAGTTCAACTGCTAAGAAGGATGTGCTTCCTGAGTGGGTGGATGTATGGGGAAAGATGCCCAGTGGATAGTGTCAACAGTCCTGTGGCCTTTATTCTCCTGGGATTCTTTTCCTCTCATCATGGGATAGGTTTTTATTATTTTACCTATGCTTCGTGCTTGTGTGTGTGTGTGTGTGTGTGTGTGTTTGAAGAGAAAAGATAGATAGAAAGGAAGGAGTTTGTTTTCAGTTTTGAGTGATGGCATAATAAACTGAAATTCAGTTGTCCTTAAAGAAAAAATGATTTTGAGTCAACTTAGGTTTTAGTCTTGGGTCTGAGAAACCTCAGACAGATAACTTAATGGTCCTAAGCAGTATTTCTTCATAGATAAAATAAGTATAGTAATATCTTTTTATGGGGTTTTGTGAAGATTGAACTAAATAATGTATATAAATTGCTTCGGCCAATGTCTAACACACAGCAAGTTTTCAGGTCAATAGAGGCTACTCTAATAATAAAAACAACAATAATACAATTATAATCATGCTGACAGTTACTCATATATGTGTAATTGTATATACTACCTACATATATTACATATATGTAGCATATATAATACCTAATATAGGCTTATATAGGTACACATACACGTATGTATGTATGCTTAATACTGAGGCCTTAGAAAACAGAAATCTAAGAACAGAAACCCTTTTACAAGCCTAGGTCTCTGTTATACACCGACATAAACCAGAATCTCCTTGAATTACATTACCGCCCAATCAAGCAAATGTTCAAGTTCTTTGAGGCTTCAGATATGCTATACTTCACTGAGCAATCGGGACTTACAGAAGTAGACCGTGCTGCTCCGAACCCATTCAGTCTTCCAAAAATATTAAATCTGGGCCAACCATGGGATATACAGCGGTGCACAACAGACAGGCTGTTCCTGCCCTGGCCATGGAGTTACAGATTCAATTAAATGCCGTGAAGGCAAAGAAAGATTCTACGAGTCAGAGAATAACAAAGGCCCCCTAAATTTAAATTGAGGTTTCAGTGGGGAAAGAGAACAAAGCTTTAGGCCTGAAGGGTGAAGCAAAGTTAGCCAGATGAAAGAACAGCAACAGCAAATGGACTCAGTCAGGAAGGAGCTGTTTATGTTGGGGACTACCTGTGATAGCCAAGGCCTTGCACAGGCTCAGATCTTCCTGGCCTGGCAAGTCATAGGAGCTTGGAATTTATCATGGTAACAGTGGCTCAATGTTGAGAGTATCAAGTGCGGAAGTGATAAGCTTCAGTTTGCATTCTAAAGAGACTTTTTCAGGACTATCTTCCCAGCAGCATTGCGCCTTTCCTCTCTGCAGTGGCCGAGTTTATTGCGTGAAACATGTCCACAGAAAAGGATCCAATTTTCTCACTCTTGAAAAGCAAAGTGGCCAATGAAGCTGCATATGTGGTCTTGAGAGGACATTTATATTTTAACAGAGGTTCAAGTTTTAAGCTAAAGGAATGAATCTCTAAGTGTGATACTTCTCGCATCAACAACCTCATGAGTTGAAGGGGCTTCTTTTGGAGAGGGATGTGGCCTAATAATGTGTGGAAACTCCGAGACAAGCAGACCAGGGATAAAGTCCAAGCCCTGCTTCCTACAAGTGTGACTTGTTTATACTCATTCTTCTTAACCCGCAGTTTCCTTATCTGCAAATTGGGAAGAGTCCCCACCTCATAGGGTTGTTGAACTGAGTAGAATAATGCGTGGGAATAAATACACCATTGTGGGACTGTTTATATTAAAGCCTACTGTGCAGGGTGGGAAAAGGACCTCCCTTCCTTGAATTCTTCTTTTGAAAACATGATCACAAGATTCCAGGGTAATTTCAAATTGACTTTCTCATGATCTGTATCACATCATCTATGTTTAGACATTTTCACACTTTCATCTGAAAACATTTTGGGTGTTCTTCCTTTAAGAAACATATACTTACTTCCACACATATTTTTGCATGTTACAAACTGTGTCAACGTGCAAATTATTTCCTTGAAATAATTGGCAATTTGGTATCGGTGATGGGCAGGGGTGAGTCAACTGGAAGCTCAAGAAAGAGATTTCGGAAGGACTGCAGGGAAGAAGCACTGGGGAGGGAGTACTCTTCAGAATCACAGGGTTTAGAATCCTAGGAGACACTGGCAGGATGAAATGAATGTCCAGGATGCTCCAGTGCTCTGATTCCAGGCCCGAGATGGGCTGGAGGTCCTCATTTTGCCTTCAGAAAGGGGCCTGGATAGGAAGCAGGTGTCTAATGGTGCTAAGGAGTTTTTTTTTAATTCCTATGGCATATGCCCTCAGAAAGCTTGCTTATCTCCCCAGCCCCCGCCCCCACCTTCGAAAGAAAGGGGTGGGGGAGCTGAAAAACACTTGGCACAGGTGCAAGAAAGCTGAAAACGTCTGGCAGAGCTCACAGACGTCGTTTTCCACTCGGCACCAAATGTTTTACAGTCTTCGTGAGCCCATATAGATTCTGGCTTCTGCCCAGTCGTTTGTTTGAAACTGTAGGCTCTGAGAAAAGGCTCCACGCTGCAGCTGGCCTTTAAACTGTGTTTTATGGGGGAGAGTGTTCAGGGTACAATTGGAATTAGGAGAGCTTGCCTTTGACGTTGGACGTAAAAGTAACAGATTGGAGCGGGGTGGAGCTCATGCTAAGGAATTGTTGGTCTGTTCATTCCCCCCCCGCCCCCCCGCCCCCCCACACCGAAGACGAAGCTTTTGGAAATTTTACCTCAATCTCAATGATTTCACGGGCTAATTTATAGCGAGGCCCCCAAATGTGACTTTAGCCCAATTTGGCTCAATTTGACTCCAACATAAATCTAACAGTTCCAAGTAATGGAAATGGCAGAACCGTTCTTAGTGATGTAAATTTCTCACTAATTTAGGGCAATTGTGGCTTAGTTCCCACCTACATGCATGTTCATTATGAATGAACATTTAATAGTTAACTATTCGTCTTTCTCTTTCTTTGTAGCCCTTTCTGGTTCCTTATCATGCTTATGGCTCATAATTTCAAAGGACTAATGACTAATTAGATTTTTTTTGCAACCGTATATTAATGATGCAAAAGAAAAAGACTTCAACAAGAGAGTTAATGCTGAAATCTGAGCATTAAAAAGTCTTTCTTGCTCTGACAATTTAGGGAAAAGTAGGCATTTGGGTCCTCCTCAGGTCTCTGGATTCAAATAATAACTATTCTTTGTTGAACACTCGCTACATGCCAGGTACGGGCCTAGGTGCTTCCCATGAACTGTCTCATTTTTTCTTCACTGTAACTGTGAAGTATGAAGATGAAATCTATGTTTCAGCAGAGGAAATTGAAGCTTAGAAAATTTAAGTGACTTTTCCAAAGAGATGATTATGAATGTGCATTATGGATTTACTTATTTGATCCTTTTCAGTTTTCAGGAACCATGAAGAACAAAATAGTTCACAGTTCCCAGAGTAAATATTACACCCACTTCTCTGTTCTCAGTGGCTCGTGTGGAATGACTTATCCTGGAATTTAGAGTTGAAGATAATCCTGCTGCTTCAAAGAGCAGAGTTTGAACACAGTCCTTTTTCTAAACAGAGGAATTGTTGAGTATGCGACTGAACCTCTGACTTAACTAATTAGTTAATTTGGAGGAGAGTTTGAACGCAGTCCTTTTTCTAAACAGAGGAATTATTGAATATGCAACTGATCCTCTGACTTAACTAATTAGTTAATTTGGAAGTTATAGGTTTTTTATTACTTGAGGAGCAGCTTTCTCTGAACATCAGCAAGTACAGTGTCCCCTGGGGTGTCCAAATTGTGACGGAAAAGTAGCTCCAGCTTGAAATTAGTTAGTCATCACATAGGTGGTATCATGTGAATGAAGACTCCCCCAAATCTGTGACTCTCTTCTATCCTTATGAACTAATTCAATAAATAAATGAGCACTTTCTCAGTTCCCAAACTGAGAGCAGTTTAAAAAAATAATGAGAACACAGATATCTATTTAGAGAGATGGCGAGACAGAGGAGAGAGCAAGTTGCACACCACGAAACAAAGGGAAAGATAAGAAGAGAGAGTGTGTCACTACTTCCCCGTGGCAGAATCACAGTCTTCGTTTGGATGTCATGTTGAAAAGATTCCCAATTCGTAGTTCTGTGAGCTAAAGCAGATGGATGCTCCATGTTGGTACAAATTCCTATTTGAAGCAGTGTGGTTGCAAAGATGGGGTTTGGGTCATTTGATTTTCTCTGAAAAACAATCTTGTGTAACTGTTAAAAGAATTTATAATACCCAATGCAATGTATCATCCATGATGCTTCTTCAAAAATGTTAAATAAATGCTGAAACCAATGTTTCAAATATCTTTGCCCAGATTAATAGACAGGGTTACTTTGATTAACATATGTTTGGGAAATGCTGAATTTAACATATATAGACAGGTTTGTTATTCCCCTGCAGGACTTCTCAGAGCCTTTACTATTGCCCTAAGATTCTCTAAGAAGGGATAATATTATACCACTTGATCTTAGAATGCTTTTTCCATAAAGTGTCGGCTTGGCACTACTGTGCTGCCAAGCAAACTTAGGAAGACCCTGAAATATTATCACTTAGGTAAAGAAGGGTTTAACTTTTTCACCCGATTTTGGGTCATTATGGCTAAACCTCCACTTACATAGAAGTTTGTTATGAAAATTTTTAATAGTTAACACATCTCTTTAGTCCTCTTTGGTTTCTTATATGTTTGTTAGCACATAATTCCTAAAGATTGATAACTGATTAGGTTGATTTTTAGATAATCAGAAATTAAAGACATACATGAAGAGATTAAAGCAGTAAGGTAAACAGAACAGAAATTTGGAGTCTCGGTTCCCATTGAATAATTTAGTTGCCAGCCCTTGCTGGGCTAACCACATGAGGTTATGTCACCTTTCTGGGGAATCTTTGGGAAGAATCCTGAAACAGAAGGCGAGATACCTCTCAGCATACCACATTTTACCTCTCAGGTTGTCAGGTGGAACTGATGGACTGTGTACTGTTCTTAGCATGGTGGACCAGGTTTGCAGTGACCTTTCCCTGTGAAACAGGACTATCTCCACTAAGGAGAATGCCAGCATATGCAAAGTCCCTGCTGCAGTCCTTTCTGATTAGGTGTAAACTTAACTTATCCTATTGATGTCTAGGTCTCCATCAGTAGATTGCAGAGAAACTTGCTGTATTGTATCCCAAACAGAAGCCTTTCAACATATCCATGTGTTTTTGGAATATTGCAAAATTAAGGTATCTTTGAAGTCTTGATCTTGAGATTCTCTGAAGTTTTAAGCATCAAACCCCACAGGACACAGATCTACTCCCATCACCAAAGAAAGCCTTAACTGGATTTTGCCAGAAAAGGATAAACCATATTAAAAGTTCCTCCATGGCATATATCTTATCCCATGGAAATAAGAAAAAGGCTCAGAATAGCCCTTCCACTATGAAATGTGGTTGAAATGTCCACTAAAAGTTTCATATGGGTGCTCAGATGTAGCTGGGTGCTCCTTCTGTCTTTCCTTCCCTGTAATTAAGGGGGCATGTCATCTCTGGGGCCCAGAACTCTCCCATGATTAAAGTTTCCCGCCCTCTTGTAGGCAGAGGATTGAAAGCCTGACATAGCGTATTTGGATACTGTATAAGCTTTACAGGACAACAGAGAGCATGAATAACCCTTGAGTTGTCTTTGGCAATTGCTTTCTAGAAATTCCCTTTTCATGATGAGTAAAAGAATAAAAAATATCACCCCCAAGATTGGCAGATCCAGAAGTATCACCTAAAGTCGACTTCTACCTTCTAAACTCTTCCACGGGTCATTCAAAGAGGTTGTGCCAGTGAGGTGTGGTGGCACATGCCTGTAGATCCAGCTACCAGGAGGCTAAGGTGGGAGGATTGCTTGGGACTGGGAGTTCAAGAGTAGCCAAAGCAGCATAACAAGACCCTGTCTCTACAAAAATAAAATAAAAAATTAGCTGGGCATGATGGTGCGTACCTGTAGTCCCAGCTACTTGGGAAGCTGAGGTGGGAGGATCACTTGAGTCTAGGAGATTGAGGCTGCAGTGAACCATGACTGTGCCTCTGCACTCCAGCCTGGGCAACAAAGTGAGACCTTGTCTCACAAAAGCCAAAACACAAAAACAAAAAAAACCCCAACAGTTTATGCCATCGTCCTGACCCACTACTGCTAGGAGCTTCCAGTGTGAGCTACAGAGATCTACTTATTCCATCTTCACCTCAGCATCCCCACTTGAAACACAGAAAGAGATCCTTTCCTCATCACAATGTATGTCACACAAAGCTTTGCATACTCTAGGAATTGGAGGACTTATTAAGTTTTCTCTACTGCAGATGACCATATATGCATTCCTTGTATTTAAAAAAAAAAAACAAATCCCAGTAATATTCTTCTCATTTTCAATAATGGGATTTTTTTTTTGAGACAGATTATGCTCTGTTACCTGGACTCTAGTGCAGTGGCATGATCTTGGCTCACTGCAGCCTTGATCTCCTGGGCCTAAGGATCCTCCCAGCTCAGGCTGCCAAATAGTTGGGACTACAAGTGCATGCCGCCATGCCTGGCTAATTTTTATTTTTATTTTTTGTTTTTTTTTTTTTTTTTTTTTTTTTTGTAGAAACGAGGTCTCACTCTGTTGCCCAAGCTGATCTTAAACTACTGGGCTCAAGTGACCCTCCTGCCTCTGCCCCCCAAAGTTCTGGGATTACAGGCGTGAGCCACCACACTCAACCCCAGGAATTTTTATTTTGAAAGGTTACCAAATAGTTGAAAGGGATTTCATTGATGGCACCAAATTGAGGGGTGGTTAGTAGGAGAATGAGAAAAACTTTGGACCTTTCTTAGCTGAAAAAGGAGCCCCCAAGAAGCTTCCACAGTGTGATGGGAAACAAATATCACTAGCATGTAAAACAATCAGTGCTCATAAAGTGTCATTATAAAAGCAACTTCTCATTTATCTCTTGCCATTCTTTTTTATTTGTCAGAGGGAGTCTTTTCCTAGCTCTTGGAAGTAAACTCAGGGGAGCCCCATGACATGTCTGTTTACACTTCAGTTATAGACAGCTTTTAAGTCATAAACAGTCTCAACTCATAATGTAGTTTGAGTATTAAGAACCGTAGTTCTGAATTTGATTCAGTCAATGTCTCCTCCTGTTGTAGCTGGGGACTACTGTGTGGACTGGCTGCTGGAAGAAAGGTTGTCATGGGCCTTTCTTCTTTCTCTAGCTACCATGTTTCCTTCTTGACAGGCACTGTAGCTCCTGACCCTGCCAAGGCCAAATGGGGAGTAGGGGGTTAGGAAGAGGATAAAGAGGATAGAAAGCTCCTAATTTGATTGATATCTTTATAACATGGTGGCATATTCTCTGGATCTTGCATATGTTTAAGGCACCAATTTTATTAAAGGGTGCCTTTTGTGGTTCATCAGAGTACCCATCATGGAGAAGGGTCTCCAACGTGTATTCCTTTGACCTGGGAATACAAACCCTATTTCTCCAGGGCTTGGTGTTGCACACATAATTTCTTTTTGCTGAAGTCTCATAGACACTTTTGGTGGCCTTACGAGACAGGGCATGAGACAGCTCTGGGACCAACTGTGTCTCAGGCACCTCACCCATATGTAGTCCATCGGATCACACAATTCCCTGCCTGTGCTTGCTCTGCAGTGTGGTGCTTTTTTTTCTGGGCAAAAGCAACTCTCCCTCACTCTGCTGCCAAAGTAGCTCAACCCTCTGATTTCCTGGGTGGGAGTCAATGTGGTTCACCTTGTCTCCCCATAAAAAGAGGCCATGTAGCAAGCTCTCTGAGCGTTCACTTGGACATCCTTCTCACCACATTAAGGAGAAGGGCAGCCACCCCACCTTTCCCCTGGGGAGGCATCACAGAGAAGGATCTCTAAGGAAATCAACACCATACACTCATCTCTATCTATCTGCCACTGTCCTACCTTTTTAAATCCTCAAAATGGTGGGTTGGCCAACCTTGCCTTCAACCATGGCCATCTTACAGCTCTCTTTATTGTCTTTATAGTAAAGTGATGAAGAGCATGGGTTTTGAAGTCAGACAAACTCCAAAGTTCAAATATCTACTATGCCATTATGTTGTCTTGGTGTTAGAAAGCTATTTCAAGTCTCCAAGACTCACTTTTCCTCATCAATAAAATGGGGGTCATAATACCTTTCTCAGAGATCGTTGAGGTAGTTCAGTGAGATAATGCATTAATGGCTGTTCATACAGCACTGACACATAAGTGCTTATTGAAATTACCTACTACAGTAGGTATTATCCTAATTTTGGGAGAAAAATGTACGGTATCTAAGAGAAGAAAAAATAAAGAGATGTGAGAATTAGAAGTGCTCATTTCCTGGAGGAGTGAACAGGAATAATGAAAGGGATATTATATGGAATAAGTCTCAAAAAATTGATATGATGTGGGATAATGCAGAAATAAAAAATACATATCTCTCATGTGTTATGGAAACAAATGAACTAGGTAGTGATAATAATTATAGCTGAAATTTAGTGAGTTTACCATATGTACTAAGCCTACACTAAAGACTTGGCTGAATTATCTTTTTTACTGCTCACAATGACCCAGTAGGGTAGGTATTATTAACCACACTTTATCATCTAGGAACCTGAGGCTCAGAGAGGTTTAGTTACTAACTCAATGCATTTGACTGGTAAATGGTGTCGATGACTAGAACCAATGTTTGTCTGTAGTCTGCAACCCTTTCTTCTAGTATTACAAAGCTAACATGACAATTTTTCATGAAATATACTTGAATTATAACGGGGCATTCTAGAGCAGGAATCTGCTAATGGTCCAAACATCCCAAAAATCAGAAGAGAGGGTGCTTGAGACCATGAACCTTTAGAATGTTTCTCCAATTTTGAGTGCCTAAATAATATACCGCCCCCAGCACAAAGAAGTATAATCCTTCTAAGACGGTTTTAAACTCAAGGATGACCTCTATTCTCTTACTTTCTTTACCCCCAGGAGGAATCTTGAATTACTAATAATTGCTGTGTTCACAAAGGATAAAGCCAGGAGAATTGACAGGGATTTTTTCGCATAGATGGTATTAGTTATAAAATTTATGCTAGTTCTAGAGTTTCATAGGGCATCCTGGTAGCTCTCTCCCTCACGCAGAAAGCCCCGGTGAGGGCAGAGAGAAGTACATTTCAGGTATGACCAATAATATACACACTAAGTTCTAAGCCATGCAAATGTGCTGAAAGTTCATCAGTTGAGTGTTCACTGATTATTCCTACAGGACCAATCCAGCTATTCAGAAGTCAGTTTCCATTATTTTCTCCATGAAGCAGAACTTGCCAGGGCCCTGGAATACAATATAGAGTATAGTCAGATGGATTTTGCACTTCGTCCAACCTAGCAAAGTCACTCCTTGGCTATTATTTTTCACTCTATTGTAAATAGCAAGAGGCAGATGAAAAGGTAAAAAATATGTTGCTTGGAAGATACTTATTCTCGCCTACCTAGGGTAATCAAGAATAGACATCAGCTCCAGATTTGGTAAGTAATAACTCACATTTGACTTTAATACACCGTGATAAACTTTGAGGAATATATCTTTTAAAACATAAAATGCTTTACCTCTGATTTAAAGTTTGGGGGATTGGTCCTGCACCGTAGGCAGGTTAGATTTAGCATCTCTGGAAATTCCAGAGCAATTTTAAACTACTCTTTTTGATCACTTGCTGCAGCTCCAGCTTTCAAAGAGAATGAGATGTTTTGGGAATGAATTGTGATGGACTTATATGAAAATTTATATGACCAAGAATTGGATTTGTTCCCCTGGAATATTATAGATTATGTTTTATGTTGGAATTACATCAGTGTGCAGAGCAGCAGAAGGCTGGCTTAATGTAGCTAAAAATATACCTTGACTTTCCACTTGGAATAGAACTCCCCCCTCCCCAACCCGTTTCTTCCCTAATGAAAATAATGGCTTCATGACTCATATATGTGATAGACAGTAGGGAATATTTGAGTTTTAAAATAAGAAGAGTTTGAGAAAGGACTAATGGTCCTTTTCTAATTTCTTTCCCATCCATCTCTTCCCTCCTGTTTCCCTGTCACCATCCTATTTCAAGCCTTCATCACCCCTTGCCTTATTGCAGTTGCACCTTTCTCAGTCTCTACTCTCCTGGCTTTAATCTGTCCTGCATGCTGCCGCCTGGTCAATCTTCCTCCTCCACCACTTTAATCATGTAATTCCTGCTATTCTTCAGTGGTTTTTCATTTGCTCCTTAGTAAATTGCGAGCTCACTTCACAATCACCATCTTAGTCAGGTCTTACCTGAAGTTGGGCAGTAGCCTCCTACCTGGCCACCTAATTGGTCTCAGTATTGCTTTGATTTGACCTAATGTTTTCCAGAAATATTATTCAAGTATCGTTTGTTACATGCAGGATGATTTTGGTGCCACACAGATACTTTTATGCACAGAATTACTTATAAATCATTGCTAATATAATATTATAAAAGTGTAACTAGGAATTTATGTATATTTTTGCTTAGAATGAAAGGCGTCAACAAAGTGAGCTAATAAATCACTTCATGGGGTGTATACAGTCCAGGCTTTTCCATATCCCTTAGAATACCATCTTCACCTCACCTCTCAGGGGGCAGTTTTACAAACTCACTTTATGTGCCAGGTGGTTTACTGCCATGCCCGCATTGGCAAGGAGAGGATCACAACAATGGCAGAGTGGCGACAGTGGGACCATCCTGGCCTCTTGCCTTCATCCCTGATTGCAGGGACCTGCCCCTAGTATTGCAAACTACACAGCAGTGATTGGACCCATTAAAGGAGCTTTCTGAAGTCTCAACTTCAAATGATGAGTAGCTTAGCTACTGAGAGAATCTTCTTCAATATTCTTATTTTATTTTTTAAATTTTACGGGAACTCAATATCAAATGAGGAACTATAGGCAGAAAGTGCTGAAAGAGGAAACAAAGAGGATGTTGGGGAGTGCTGAATTTAATGAAAGCCCTGTATCCACAAAATAAGTTGTGGCTTTGTAAATTCACTCTAAGTACATTTGAGGAACAATAAACCATAAAAGAGGTTGCCGTGACCTTGGATTCTGTATAGCTTTTGAGATAAAAGGTCTAAGTATCAGAATGCATTTTTTGAGCATAGTGTTGTTGACTGATTAAAAACAATTCATGCTCCTAGAACCCTCTGGTGGAATGCTGATGAGGGGCTGGCCTGGGTGCATTGTGCATGATTGACTGTCTTAGAGCAAAGATCAAAGTTGCTTTTCTAAAATGGAACACTAAAAGGTAAGTCTTTGTAACCATAGATAAATGAAGCAAAACTACTGACATAAGGATTACATTGCAATACATTGACTTTGCATTTATTCCTTATTGGGTACGTATCTTAAAAGCATTTTGAAGATGTTCCAAATTCTAATCATTGTACAGGATAACAACTCTTAAAACATTTTCTATCAGTGAATGCTTTTCTTTGAATATAGCCATTGTATTTTTCTGAATGCTTTAAAAGTGACTACTTGAACTTTATCTTGGTTTCATAATTTTTCACACGTATAACTTTTTAGGTTTAGTGATTAAAAGCATGGGTTTTGGAATGAACAGACTTGGGCTCAAACCTTGTGATAATTGCTTATTTGCCGTGTAACCTGGGACAATTTACTTAACCTCTTTAAGACTCTTTCCCTAAAAAAAAGAAATGGAAATAATAATAAAATCTATTTTATAGGGCTGTTTAGAGAATGTGACAATATATAAAAATACTTAAATATTTTCTATATGATATTTTTTCTCATCTATAAAATAAATTAATAAAAATAAAAATTATGTAGAGAACACATCAATCTTTCTGGTCCACCCCTAACTATATACTAAGAGTGTAAGGTGAAATTTGGATTTTAGTAGATAGTATTGCAATCCATGACCAAAACATGTCTCCATCTCGCCCTCCCACTTACCCCCTCTCCCCCAAAGTGCCCTAATAGCAAAATACGGAAAGGAAAATATCTGGAGAGGAGAAAATACTCCTTTATAGCTCTTCTAGAACTTCTAATACAGGTCTTTCTGGCCAAGGATTGAATCAGACAATGTGTTTTAGATCTGCAGACTTAAGTCGTTCTTCTTCCCACCCTTTGAATCAAGATAATCCTTTGGCTGAGGGTCCTCCTCAGCTGCCAATCAAGATGTGAAGCAGAGGAGATTTGGCCAGGGTAGTCCAGGGCCATGGGCCCTGTGTAAGCTGCGGACAGGAAGGAAAATGCCATGGAGGTGATCTTTAAGCCAAACTCCCCGAACCTGTCTTAGATTGCACCACATTGTAAAGTGTGGCCCAACGAATGTCCTGGTCTCCCACCAAAGAGATAAACAACCCCTACTCTCTGGGCGGCTGGGAGAAAGCTGAAGGTTCATCACTTCTATTGACCCCTTCTCAAAATGTGGAGTCTTTAGAACTAGGGTTACCAGCTTTAACAATTAGAAATAAGGAGCACCCAGCTACGTTTGCATCTCAGATAAATCAGGAATCGTATTTGTAGTATAAGTAGGTCGCATGTAATGTTTGGGACATGCTTGTTTGTTGTTTTTCTGAAATTCAAAGCTGACTCAGCATCCTGTACTTTGTCTGGCAACTCTATTTTCAACAGTTTCTAAAGGTGAATTGGTGATGGATAATTGACACTGACAGAATGCTTCAGTGAAATGCTGTTGACATTTAGATATTTGTTGGTGGGAGTCAGGGGTGGTGGCTGTCCTGTGCCTTACGGATGTTTAGCAACATTTCTGGCTTCTACCCACAAGATTCTAGTAGCAGTCTCCTGCCCTCCATTGTGACATCAATTACCTCTCCAGGCTTTGCCAAATTGGGAGGGAGGGAATTGAGAATCACTGCTTTAGATGCAGTGGAAAAAGCAGAGCTGTGAAGCATATCAAGATGGTAGATCAGAGGGTGGCAAATTTATCCAAATAATGGTGCTGCTCCGGCCCCCACCTGCATTTCTTGCCCTCTCCCTACATTCTGGACTCCTTCCCTGTAATATTTAGAGCTGTTCGGACCTCTGTTGGAGAAGCCCCACAATATAATTTTAGTCCCATATTAATTAATTAATTATTTTGAGGACAAGGTTTTGCTCTGTCACCCAGGCTGGAATGCAGTGGCATAATCGTGGCTCTCTGTATTCTCGAATTCCTGGGCTCATGCCATCCTTCCACCTCAGCCTCCTGAGTAGCTAAGACTACAGGAACGTGCAACTATGCCAGCGAATTTTTTAATTTCTATTTTTTGTAGAGACAGGGTCTCACTATGTTACGCAGGCTGGTCCCAAAGTCCTGGCCTTACGTGATGCTCCCACCCTGGCCTCCTGAAGTGCTAGGAGCCACCAAGTCCAGCCCCATGTTGATTATCACTAGAAATTTGTTTGACTCTATTCACTTTGCCTTTCTGCACAGCTCACCTGAAGATACATGTGGCAACTGTTTAGGTTTTACCCAGATCTTCTTCAAAGAACACCCAATAAACTCTTAAATCAAATATTTATATTTTATCAGAGTCTATAGTTTGTGTGGACTGAGGGAACTTAGTATTTGATGGGCAAAATTCTTACAGTCAAACAACCTTACTTAAGTGTACATATTAATAATTTTCTCTGTTTTGTTGAGAGAGAGAAACTTAGAGGCACTGGGTCATGAATTCTGCCTATCAAATATTTCCATCTATACATTTATCCTTGAAAAAGTGCTAATACACCCTCCCACAATGTTTCCTATTTGTAAAGTTTCTCTGCCTGGATGTTTTCTTACGCCTTTGGAAAAAAACTGAAGCAGCTTTCGCTCTATTAACTTTGATTGTCCAGCATTGATAATTAATTTTGTAGGCCTATCAGCTTATGTAGTGGGAAAATTTCATTAGCAAGTTAAATGTAACTTCATATCTTCATTGCTTTCCATATTTTGTCGACTTTTACAGAAGCAATGGTTTTATAAAAAATCCCTTGAGCAGAGCAAAGACAATGTAGATATGTGGTTATAATGCTGTAGGAAAAATGCTGTTCTTCATTCTATATAAAGATTGTATGTTCTTAAATCTCTTTTACTCTAGCATGCTTCCTTAAATCAGAATACTCTGTTCCCTGAGAAGTCCCATCTTAAAGAACAACATTATCTTTATTTGTAATCACAGGCCTTCATCATTGCATAAAATATCTGAGCCTTCTTAGATTCTGATATTTGTATTTAATCAATAACCACATCCCTTTTTGATCTACCTTACTTCTGCAATTGTATTTTCCCAGTTGCGTATGTTTCATTGTGCAAGAATTCAATTGAAAGAGCCATTCATGTTTGCAAAAAGGATGATGTTTTATTATTGGTTATAAAGAAAAGAAATTTCACACTTTGTATAACCGACCCTTTCTGTTGTAGCACGGTGAATTCTGAAATTGAGGAACAAAGTTAACAAACCGTGGAAAGCAGGGCCACAGAAAGATCTTGTAGTGTTCTGACCACATTATCACATAAGACCTGGTGATTTTTATGTCTCTAATTGACAAGCATTCAATTCACATTTGAAATGCACAATCTTTGCATAATTTGAGGGTATGTAGAGTAGAAAGAATAAGGGAATGATAATTGAAATATTTAACAACAATATGGCATGGCCTCACCAATGATACCAGGTACCATATTATAAGAATAGGGTTCCAGAGACCCCCAGGTGTTCCTCCTTTAGTGACTAGACCACGGGTAGAGCGGTAGGTGCTCAGAGAGGAGCCAGGAGGGATGGGACATAAGGAAGCACTAGGAGGTGCAAGGCAACAACTGTTGATGAGTCGGTCTGGTAGTGTTTTAGTATTTTAATAACTTAACACCTGTGCCACTGTGTACCAGCTGGACTAAGAATTGAGTAGTGCAGGTAGTGAGAAAATTAGAACCCATGTTAGAGTTCCTGACACTGCCAATAATTCACTATGTGGTCTTGAATAAGTCAGTTCGTGGGGCCTCTGTTTTCCCCTGTGAAATATAAGAAGGTTGCATAAGAACAGCCTTATGTTCCCTTCCTGTTCTAGGAATCTATTTTTTTTTTCTTCTAATGATCTACAAGTTCTATGCATCGAGTATAGAGCTGTTTCTTCGAGCTTCTGAAAAGCAGAAATACTGTTTCATAGAAGGTGTGGGGCACTTTCATGCTCTGTGGTTTGTGAATAACATGATCATCAAACAGGAATGAAGCCAGCATTAACCATGGATGCACTGCGCTGCCAGCAGCAAGTTGAGAGTGGTTAAATGCCTTTTTAGAGGCAGTTTACAAATATTTTTAAAAGATGAATAGTTTTCAATGTTTGGGAGAATTTACTTCAAATTAGAAAAATGTGTTAATTTGCTGCAGAAATAAAGCAAATGGTGATTTTTCCTGAAATTTCCTAAGTCAGGAAAAACAGGTATTTTGGAGTTTTCTTTTGCTATTGCTGTTACCTTAAATCACACACAAAAAATTCCCTCAACTCTCCATTTCACTTTTGTGTTCTTTGTTTGGTTACTCATGCATGATGCTTTTTTATATCCAATGAAAATATTAAGATATATCCATTGAAATTTAGCACAAAGTAATGAGCAATGTATTTGCCCAAGGACTATGGAATTGTTTCTACAGAAAGTAAAGAAGATTCCAAACTAACTTTAATGTAGATGTGTTTTCACCACAAACTGTTTCAACTTATTTGAGACGAACCTCACTTTCCAGTCTATATCACATCTTTTTCTTAAAAAAAATAAGTAAAAGAAGTACTTGACATAATTATTGATCACTTTAATTATCAGACAAGGAAAAACATATGGTTTCTGATGCACATGCCATATTAAGAAGCTTGGTGCTGAATAAATACCCTCAACGTGTATTTCTTTCTAGTATCTATACAAATGATAGTTTTGTAAAATGAACGGAATCTGTTTTAATATCCTGTTGCTTATTGGACCTGACAAATAAAAATGAAGAAAGTGAAGAATTGATTGGGATCTTTTTTTTTTGAAACTTGCACATAATTCTCATTTATGCTTATTAGAATAACTAACAGCCTTTCTGTAACAAATTAAGAATATGAATAACCTGTTATGACATAGTCATAGACGTACAATAATATGGTCTAGAATTATAGTACTCTCTTGAAGTACACCATATTCAAAATTCACTGGAGATGTTTTAGAGACATCTGTTGTAATTACAGGAACATGGTTTCTAATTCATTTAATTCCCTTTCCTACCTAAACTGTACATATAAGTGAATTTTAAGAGACTGTATAAATAAATTTTTAATTACAAAATGATGTTATACAATACATTATTAATAATAACCAACAATACATAATGTTTATGCATGAGTCCATTAGAAAGACGAGCTAATGTATGTCAGTTCTAAAAGAATGCACTAATTTGTCCTGAATTTGTGAATGAGGTTGAATCCGTGATGCAAGCTGATGAGTGCAATAACACAGTGGCTTAACATGCTATTTCATAGTCAAGAAACATCTTGTACCTACGGCATTTAAGAGGTATTTAAGATTTCTTCATCACATGTGATCAAGAATCTTATTTTTCAGTGAGCCATGCGGTTGTGAAATTTGGAATAAGACCATTGAGTTGACAATACTAGCTTTCCTAGACAGGTGCAGAATAAAATGGCCTATAGCATCCAAGAAATGTGTACAGTCCTTACATTTCAGCACATGGAAATCAGTCTTGTTGTAATGGAATTTCCCACTGTGGCCAAAAGGACTGCCGGAATGTGGTTACTTCACTGTACTAGCGGTAACAGATTTCTGAAATCTCCATGGCCAGTTCCAGACACTCGCTGGTCTCGTGGCAAGATTCAAAAAGGCTGCAGTCCATGTCACAATTGCAGTTGCAATCATTCCGAGAGTGATTTTCATCCGAGGTGTGGTGATACCGGTGAGAGGGGCAGCACACTTTGGTACACACTGTTTCGCACGTGCCGGGGAGCATCAGGAGACAGTCCCAAAACTGGCAAAACAGACAGGCGAGGATAAGGGAGGCACACTCCTCTGTTTAAAGAAGAAGACCAATTAATAGTGGCACATCTGGGGGTGTCTATGAAGGGCGGGCATGTGTGCTGGGATACTTGATAACTTGATAGCCAACTCTTAATTATTTATCCACATTAGAGGTAATGTACACCGTTCTTCTCTCAAGCTCCCCCACCCCCATGCCAGTGCTCACTCTACTTAAGTAATTGCTTTATTAACTTCCTGAGCATTTCCTATTGATTCGACATGATCTGGTTATTTAAAGTGCTGTCACTTTTCTAAACTCCTTTATTTACTTTGCCTGCAAGGCTCTGGGAATCCACACAATTAGCTACCTCTTTGGAAACCTTGCAACTGTCTGAAAAATTGCAGGGACTCCCCAAATACTTGGGGCTTAAGAAGCAATTAGGACTGGGGACAAGGAGAGACTGTAGAAATGCCCTGTTTCTTATCATCAGGCTTTGTTATTTTTCAACATGGATTCCCATAAATCTGCCACACCCATATTCCAGTGCAAGCAAAAAGCACATTTCAAAACTTAATATAAATGCTTTTTAAAATAATCACAGCTTTTGGGTTGTGTTTTATTTTTAATCTCTGTTTCCGTTTCCCTCCAGTTATGTAAAGCCTTGATTTTATATTCAAGTTGTTTAAGTGAAATACGTCATCATATGCCTAAAAGGTTTTAAATCTTATCAATCCTCTTTAAGAAAATTGGTTTAAAAATTTACTACGCAGACTTGTAAAAATCTGGAAAGTATCTCTAAGGCATTGAAGGCAATTGGTAATTCTAGCCAAACAGCTGTGATGGGTTATAGATTATTATGTTTTTTGTTTCCATAAAGGGAATTAGTTAGAAGATGTAGCAGTTCTCTTGTTAAAACTATAACTTTTCTTTCTTTTAAGTTAAAAAAGTCTAAAAAATGTGTGTTTTGTAAAAGGGTAGGTAAGTGTTCATGTGATATATTATCTAATTAATTAAAATCAGTAATCTGAAGATTATTGATAATTGAAAGTAACATTCTAGCATGAATTGGAGAAAAATTTCTCCTCTAGATGGGCTTGTTAATTGATTTAAATTTGACTTTCTTAAGAGTCTATATTTGTCCCAATAAGAATGCTAATAACTTTGGTTTTCAGACTTTAGTCAATGGGGAGTGTATAAGCATAAGGAAGAGATTTTGCCTATAGTACCAGTGCTCTTATCGCCCTATTCATTTACTTTTCATTTTCCAGAAAACTCTTTTCTTTCATTATTCGTATAATTATTAGTCTGCAAGTGAAAGAAAAATATGGAAACATCTTATGAAAAGGAACAAATATTTTAAAGAAAGCCACTTTAGTTTCTTGTAAAAACACTATATAAACTTATAAGGTGAGTCCTGAATACAAGTAAACAAAAATCTTCTTCTTTCCTCTTTTTCTCTCTGTCCTCTTTCTCTTACCTTCCCTTCCTTTCTTCCCAGAATGATGGTGGTAAAGAACCACATCATGACTGTTATGACTACTTTAATTGTCATATATTGTTGCAGGTGCTGTGGCCATTACTCAGTATTTATAGTTTAGGCAGCAGATTCCACAATACCTCTACAGTGTACATACTCATCTCTTTGCCAAATTTGCTGTATTTTTCTTCACCTAGAGCCAGCTTTTAGCATGTGACCAACTCTCCCATATCTCATAAGTCACCACAAGCCGCCCACAAAAATGCAAGAGTAAGTTAGTAACAGTACATAGACGTTTCAACTATGCTTTTCTGAAAAGGAAAAGGCGGTCAAAGATGAGGGACATACAACCTCATTGAGTTTCACCAATATGAAGACCGCTGCTATAGCAGCCACTGGAAAAGAAGAGTCTGTCAGCAGATCATATTCCAAGTGAATACTCTGTGATCCCTCAGGCTGAATGCTCAGGAGACTTACTCAAGCTTATGACCATATAAAAATGAGTCCACTGGATCCTGTCCTTCATACATGCAAGGTTTAAAGTTTGCTTTGGAGCTAAGTAGGGCAGGAATGCAGGTGACCTTAAGGATAGGAGCTGGTGCTTCCTATCAGAGTGTGAAGGACCTGTTTGTAAAGTGGTCTTATAATTTCCTGAGAGTGTACAACCTTTTGGTTCAATTGCTCTTGCCAATGTCTCCTCAAGCTGGCAGACTCTGGAGGTCTCGTCTTCTGATGTATACTGTAGATTTTACTTACAAAAGAAAAAAAAAGTTTTGGCTTAATCCTTTGGCCAAATTGGCACTTGTTTCCTTCTACCCACCTATTTTGCACTTGAGAATAGAGCCCTTTTTTTTTTTCTGTTTCTAAGTCAGTCCTTTTTATTTGGTTTTAAAAGGCAGAGTCTCTTGCCCAAAAACAACATAGTAACATTAATGAATTGAAAACAGATTTTTCCGAACTTTCAAGTGTGTTCCACACTTTTCCTAAAAGGCATGTTAAATAGTTCTACATGAGCAGGTAAAACTGTTTTGCATATGGCCAATTTTTGTTTGCACAAGCAGTTCAGGGGAAAATTTGCAACTGTTTGAAAAGAGTGTTGGATTTCCTCTTGTCCTGAATGAGTATATTTTTCTTTGCCTGCACTATTTCCTGGGGATTTAGTGTTTAATAAATGTGATATTCAAAGTCATATCCCATGATTCGCACCCCTTCTCTCAGCCCATCCAAAAGTGTGTACCATATAGGCTATTGCCTGCTGCACATCCCTTCTGCAACGTCTTCAAAACATCTCACTTACCAAGGCCAAACTGCATTTTGGATCTCTCACTCCCCGGTCCTACGAATCTGTTTCTCCTCCTATTTTCTTTTATGGATGGCTCCTGAACACACAGATGAATTCGGCAGAAACCTGGTAGTCATTCTTTGTCATTTTGCTTTTCCTCATCATACCTTTCCCATGCAATTCATTGCTGAGTGCTGCTGATTCCACCTCAAATTCGTATTCAAACTCCACAAGCTGCTCACCACCTGCAGGGCCACCATCTTAGCTCTGGCCACCATCAGCCACCAGCAGGTCAACAGCAATAGCCCCCTGGCAAGGACACTCTGCTTCCACACCAGCCCACTTCAAATTCATCAGCTCCTTCGATATTTTTAATTCTAAATGTAAACAACTCACTCTCCTCTTAGAGAAAAGTGCTAAATCCTTGCCTTAGCCTACAAGCCCTTGCATGACTGGATTCCTGCCTATTTCTCTGACTTCTGGACCTACTCTACTTACTTCATACTCACAGCACTCCAGCCACACTGACTAAATTGCAGTATTTGGAATGCACCTGGCTCAGGGTCTTTGCACAAGCTGTGTTTTTGCCTGCATTGCACACCCTTCTGTCCCCCAACTTCACCCAACTCCTATTCAAACCTTTACGTTTTTAGCTTCAAACAACTTCCCTCTAAATCACATCCTTGCTGAAACTCTCACAGCAATCTGTTTTATTTTTGCTTCATAGCACTGACCATAGGATGGCATGAAATTAGTTTGTTGCCTCCTCTTACTAGAATCTACGTTGCAAGAGGCAAAAAACCATATCTCTCTCTGGTTGACTGACTAAATCAACGAATGATTCTAACAAGTAAATATTGTGGTCCTCATTTTTTAGATGCAAGGACTAAGGTTCAGAGATTGTTTCTGACTGTGCTAAATCCTCCCAACTGTAAGATTGTAGAGCAGAGATTCAAATCTAAGTCTTTCTGGATCCAAAGCCTTTGGTCTCTATCACACTGTTATATGTGTCAACTATTTTGCCAAAAGCCAGTCTATAGCCCTCTATACTTTTTTGGGGGGTGTTTATTTCTCTTCTCCTTCTTTATTTAGAACCTTTGTTTTGTAACTTTTTAAACATTTCTTTAAATTCTTTTTTTAAAAAAACATTTATTAAGTTCAGGGGTCATGTGCTGGTTTGCTACATAGGTAACCTTGTGTCATGGAGGTTTATTGGACAGGTTATTTCATCACCCAGGTATTAAGTCTAGTACCCAATAGTTATTTTTGCTGATCCTCTCCCTCCTCTCACCCTCCACCCTCCAATAAGCCCCAGTGTGTGTCGTTCCCCTCTCTGTGTTTATGTGTTCTCATCATTTAGCTCCCACTTATAGGTGAGAACATGTGGTATTTGGTTTTCTGTTTCTGTGCTAGTTTGCTAAGGATGATGGCATCCAGCTCCATCCATGTTCCTGCAAAGGATGTGATCTTGTTCTTTTTTTACAGCTGTGTAGTTCTCTATGGTGTATATGTACCACATTTTCTTTAACTAGTCTATCATTGATGGACCTTTAGTTTGATTCCGTGTCTTCACTATTACAAATTTTGTGCAGGCCTCCACATAGAGCTTATGCAGGTCTCCAAATAACCCTGAGTTGAGTACTATTATGATCGCTGTTTATGGATGAGGAAACTGAGGCAAAGAGTGTTTAAAGGCATGCCCCAGGAAACACAGGCTATTGCGGCACTGTAATTTGAATCCAGACTGACTCCTCCATAGTTTTTAACTAGGACGCCAACCTATCTTCCATAGTATGCTCCCAGTTTCCTTCTGACACACTTGAGCATGGCACAGGCCACTGCTGGCTTCTTGATGGCCTGCTTCCCTCTCCATTCCCTCCTCTTGCCCTCCTCTGTGCTGGATTCCCAAGATTGGCAAAGAACATTTTCCAGTTGCTCTTAGTGGCTTCTGTCCAGATTCAGACAGTAGAAGGCAGTAAGTGGAACCTGCAAGATGGGAGGAAGAGAAAATTCAGGGTACTTCTCCTCTTGCTCTTTGCTTTGGGTGGTGTCTTAGGCAGTGGTTTTATCTTCTCTTTGCTTTCCTCTCTCTCTGAGTGTATATCTTCCCTCTGTGGCTCTGGCTAATGGCAGTGACTGTGGTCTAACAGTAGTTAGTGACTAGTGGTCTATCTGATAGTGGTTAGTGACTAGTGGTCTAACAGTGGTTAGTGACTAGTGGTCTATCTGACAGTGATTGGTGACTGACTAGTGGTTTATCTGGTAATGGTTAGTGACTAGTAGTCTACTTGATAACAGTTAGTGACTAGTGGTCTATCTGCTAACGGTTAGTGTCTAGTGGCCTATTTGATAGTGGTTAGTGACTAGTGGTCTTTCTGATAACTGTTAGTAACTAGTGCTCTCTCTGATAGTGGTTATGACTCGTAATCTATCTGGTAACGGTTAGTAACTAGTGCTCTCTCTGATAACGGGTTAGTAACTAGTGCTCTATCTGATAGTGGTTAGTGACTAGTAGTCTGTCTGATAACGGTTAGTAACTAGTGCTCTCTCTGATAGTGGTTAGTGACTCGTAATCTATCTGATAACGGGTTAGTAACTAGTGCTCTCTCTGATAACGGGTTAGTAACTAGTGCTCTATCTGATAGTAGTTAGTGACTAGTAGTCTGTCTGATAACGGGTTAGTAACTAGTGCTGTATCTGATAGTGGGTATGACTCATAGTCTATCTGATAACGGTTAGTAACTAGTGCTCTATCTGATAGTGGTTAGTGACTAGTAGTCTGTCTGACAACAGTTAGTACTAGTGGTCTCCAAGTTCATACCAGTGCACTAGGAGGCCAGTGGGACGAAAGGAAGAGGTGGGAGGGGCTTCTTGCTGTTGCTAACGTCTGGGTGGCTTACTGTTCACTGTATTTGACTTTTCTGCTCTTCTAATACCTTTGTCACAAGTTATTTGTGTATTAAATCTCCTCTATAGGACACCTGGCATCCTGGCAGAGGCTCTAATCACTGCTATTGAAGTGTCTACCTGGCTTTCCTTCCTTAAACCTGAATTAAAGAAGGTTTAAGATGGATCAGAGACCTGCAGGCTGCACAGTCAACAGTGGTGTTTCGCTGGGAGCAAAAAGCCATGACAAAAACCCCCTTGGGGTTCATTTCCTTGCTACACCCCGAGGCACCTTTAGGACACGGAGGCCGTGATGTGCAAAGTGATACCCTAATGACACTGAAGAATTAACACAGCTTCCAGAGGTGTTAAATGTACAACTGGGGACTGGCTAATTAGGAGGGAGAATCTCTCTCACTAGAAAGCATCATTTTAAATTAGACTGGAAAAGATGGCAATGCAAGGAGGTTCCACAAGTGTATTTGAGGGGAGCCTTATGGCTGCGGTCCTGCACTCCCTGATTCTGCCCTCCCAACTTTGGATCTTGCCATCTTGGTGCCCATGATTAGGAGGTGGGAGGGATAAGAGCAACCACAGTAGTTCCTGAAGCATTTCCGAGCTGCCGAAGCACACCTCCTGCTACCCCAGGACTCCTTATCCTAAGTGGCAAGAATCGTTCTCCCAGAAGTGACTCCAGACAAATCACAATCATTCCTCTTCCTCCTCAAAGCAAAGAAAAAGAAAAGAGCCAACATGATACCAGCCCAAAGCCAGTATTTTAATACACTAATATGCTATCACAGAGAATTCAGCATCATAATGAGATTCGTGACACAATGAATCCACTGATTACTAAAAGTTTCCAAAAGTATAAAAATCAGTTCCCACTCCCCCACATTGAGTTCTTTAAAAAATGTCTGTAATGTAGAATGGGAATAAATAAAGAGTGATTGAATGCCTTTCTCTAGCTGGGGTATCATCCCTGATGTTATCAATTTTAATAGCTACTTAAATATGTCAAGATCTATTTAAGTTCAGACAAGCACAACTAACACTCAAGTCAGTTCTTTAGAACTAGAATGACTAGATTTGGGTGATACTAAGTAAATTTGTGCTTATGTTTTTTTCTGAGCAAATGAACTGAAATAATTATAAAATTGAAACATTTTATAAGGTGACACTAGTGCATTTAATTGTATGAAATTTACAGTGTAGAAAATGCAATCATTTTATTCAGTAGTCCATGGTGTAATTAAGACTATTCTTTTGAGGTATCTTGTATTTATGATTTTCCTCTTCCACCTGGATGAGATGCCTCAAATTCAAAATTATACATCAATTAGATATATTCTCAGGATTATTTTTAAGGGGACTGTTTTCTAATATCATATATATTTCTGGTTTTCTTATCCACAGAGAAGATTTCACAATCAGAAGATTGCAGAAACAGAAGTGGGGACACGGATAGTCCTCTGGACACTTTCCATTTTATTCAGGAAAGGGACCACACACGATGAACCACAATTTAGTAATAAAGTAATGTTTCAGCACACAGTGTGTGATGTGCAGTAAAGATCCTTTTAAATTCCCATCAGAGCACACACCATGAACTGTGCTAATGGATGTAACACATTTTACAAAATCTGCATGTGTGAGGCTTTTCCATCCTGTTTTAAGTGGGGCAATGTATATAAATAATAGATATTAGCAATTAAGCATCTATTCCTACGCACTCATTTATACATTCGAAAATAAATTAGCCACAAACTACATGAAAGTGGATGCAATATTCTCTTTTCCCTTCTGTTTTCCCTGCTGTTCCTGAAAGATATTTCTGTATTTATCTCAGTACGAACAATGACCCCAGATCTCAATTTCTGCATCCTTAAATTAATTACAATTACTATCGAAAATTCTCTAAAATGGAATGAGTCTGACTTAACTCTTGATTTCCTTGATGTTTGCTGTTTAGGATAATAAGAGTTTCTTATCACTCTTTGGGGGTCTTAGGCTGACTTCTTTTCCTTTCTCTTTTATCCGGGTGCCAAAAGCTCTTACTTCACTGGGGAGATTTTTCACACGGGAGGAAAAGGACAAGTGGACTATCACCTATGTGGTCAGCTTACAACCTGAATTTCCTGGAAATGATCTAATTTAATTATCTTCATGGATCTCCTTTGCTCTTTGAATGAAGAGTAGTCAGCTATTTTTTTTTTTTTTTTTTTTTTTTTTTTTTTTTTTTGCGTGAGGCTCTTGGGTGTCAGTTGCCATTTTAATGAAGTAGTGATTTGGACCCTTTCCTGAGAATACAAGAGTTCAGGTGTCATGCTAGTTGGCTTGGCCCCTCTTATTCCTCCAGTATCCCTGATAGGTCAGATCACAGTGATTGTGGGGGGAAGGTATGTTTCACTGTGTGGATATGTACAATGGCAATTCCCAGTCCTGGAATTTAACTTAATTCAATTATTCACATGATAAGCAGCATCCACACATTCCTGGTAAAATTTGATAAAATGCTGTAGCATCAAGATGCTTTTAAAGAGGCCTCTCTGCCATTACGTTTTCTTGACTGGGATTAATCTCTACCAAAGCTAGAGACTTGAGTATCATCCTGAATTCAGAGTCATAATCTGATAGCTACAGGTCAAAGTTGGCCCAATAATGTGTTGTTGGGAGTATCTTGAGCTTTGTAAAATAAATGCAAGTAACGATCAACACTGGAAAACTTAGAAATTTTATATAACACTTCTGGTCTCTGGATTTTCTTGGAAACTTCAATATCTGGCAACTCTGGCCCTGTATTTCCTTTTGGCAACAATCAGCTGGTACTGTGTTGAGGCAGTGACCTTTAGATGAGCCATGTGCTCTCCAGCTTGCCATAGTCCTCACCAATTCCTATTGTTTACTTCCAGCCTACTTAGTATTCGTATTATCCGCAGGCGACTACAGGCAATTAAGCCTGTAGTTTCTGGCCTAAAGCATTCATGACAACATATGCACAAGATACCACATATATAACATGTGTTAGAAACTTTCCTTACTTTCCAAAATTGTAATCACAATCATGGCTAAAATTGAGTACCTACTGTGTACCAACTTTTGTACTAGGTGCTTTATACATGTTATTTTATTTGATCCCCAACATATCCCATGGTGTTAACGAGCCTATCGTATAATCGGAGACTGAAATTCAGAGATGGTAAATTTAAAAAACACGTCCAGTACTATACAGTTAATAGACTTCAGAGGCAGAAGTGAAACTGGTGTGATTCCAAAGGTGCTGTTATTCAAAGTTTATTTAATCTTTTTTCTTATTTTCAAAAAGTAAATATGAATTTAAATGTAGACCAGAAACCATACCTTATTACATTTTCCTTTGAGAAACTCCAGACTTTCTTTAAATGCAAATGTAGATACTGAACACTACAAAATTCTTGAATGGTTTGTCTCCTGTAAAGGTCATTGCAAAGTTAACCTGAGTAAAATTCCATATCTTGGTGTGGAGTCCATAATTTTGAACTTTGTTTGGCTGATTGTTTATTTATCACCAAACCAATTTGAAATTGGCTTTGCAAATGAAACGTACCATTTATATCATATATAGGGATGGTTGGGTCTAGGTTTGCACTGATGAAAATGTCTAGGGATGATACCCAGGGGAACCACTCGTTTCTCATAGATTGCTGAGGTAAGCATCTTAATTTTTTATGCTGTCTATATTTATATATTTCCAGCATTTTAATACTATTTCTCTCTGCCTTATTCTCTCTGACTAGAGGTATAGACTGAATAGTTCCATATCTGAGGAGAGAAAGAAGTTTTCCATTTTTCTTTATCTGCCTCATAGCCCCATAGCAAGAATGATTATGTCTCACCCCAGCTATTTAAAACATGCTGCCTCCGATTCCCAGCTTTGAGAGCAAACAATCTGCCAAGCGCCTCATAACTGCAAAGTGACCTTGACATATGTCATTCACCAGAGTTTTCAAATCAGAGTCTTCCTGTTTAATATTCATAAAGACTTTTTTTTCCCTAACAGCATATGTGATGATTTTACAGGGGATGGGGGTTGGGAGCTTTATTTAGAGATGGTTTGAATTCTGAGAAACATACCATCAGTGTCTCTGTGATGAACTGAAGTATCAGTTTGGAGGTAAGAAAATGTTGTTTGGCATTCTTCAAGGGAGGACAGTGATGTGCTGGATTCTGACAGTTTTTTCTCATTGGGGTTTTCCTTGGCTGGTCCATCTGTGATATTGAATTCAGATACTGAATTTATAACGATAGCATTAATGGGTTTCTCATCTGCATGCTTTTCATTTGTGAGTTGCATATCTAGACGAAAAAAGAAAAAACACATACAGAAACCCACTATAGTTTATGTGACCTAGTGACCTAAGAATGGACATTTGCAGAAATTTTCACATTTGACTTTTCTAAGATTGAAGTCTTAAGAAAAAGAATGAAGTATTATTGAGCAAGACAATTTTGAATAAAAATATAAGAAAGAAGAGTGCAATCATAAAATTTTATACACATTGCAAACTTTACCTATCATGGCAATTTGTGACACTTATTTCTACTATTTTTTTTTTTTTTTGGTGATAAGTAGGGAGAATCAAGCAATTCATTCACTTGGATCAACAAAATCTCATAGTACATTGCCAGCCTCCTCTCATAGTGTATTAATCTGAAGAGCAGGATAAGGATCTCATATGGTGGGCAATACTGCTGAGTTATTCATATGATCTCAATCAAGTCACTTTATTACTTTGTTTTTACAAACCTCATTTTCCTCCTCTCTAAAAAGAAAAATGCGTATAAATGAATAGTCTATAAGCTCATTCCTGCTTCTGTCCTCATAACCTCACAGTGGCTTTCTCTGCCTTGGTATTTAAGTTCCTATTCAGGTGATAACCTGTATGGCTTTGGGGGTATGCTTCTTGGGAACATGCTGTATTTCCATGTAACTGTCTGGCACAATAGTTAGAGATGTTCAGGGAATTTCCAGCAAAGTTCTTGACTGAGATTCTGGTTTGGAGAGCCATAGAGAAGGCTGAGAAACCCCAAGTGTTCTATGTATTTTACATCTCCTGTACAGTTGGCCCTCTGTATCTGTGGGTTTCACATCCCCAATACAACAAATCCTAGATACACAGATAGAAAATATTCAGAAAAAGTTCCCCAAATAACAATGTAACAACAAAAATGACACAAATAAAAAACAATACAGTATAACAACCACTTACATAGCATTTACATAGTATTAGGTATGATAAATAATCTAAAGATCAAGTAAAGTATATGAGAGGATATGCATAGGTTATATGCAAATACCACATCATTTTATATTAGGGACTTGAGCATCTGAAAATTTCGATATCTGTAGAGTCCTGGAATCAATTCCCCTCAGACACTGAGGGACAACTGTATGCATTCTCCTGCCACATAATGATTGGGAGTCTGCTCTGCAACAAACGCTGGGCTGTATACTGGGGATAGAGGGATGACTAAGACAGGCATGGACCTTGACCTTCATGAGCATCAAACGAATCATCAAAGAAATAACTAAGTTACAGGATTGAGAAGTGTAAGCATATCATAATATCATGTCAGAGAGGACCAGACTGGGTCATGGTGCAGTTAATTTATAACTTCCTTACAGGCTCATGATGCCCAGGAACAACTTAAAACCTGAACAAGCAACAGGCCTCGTGGCTTGGTGGCACAACTGGGAGGTGGTCAAGAGGTGTCTTTGGGAATTACATTACCATTGTTAACACAATGCCTTGTTTGTTGGGTAATGCTCATTGAGTGACTGAAATTAATAATACAGTTGGCAACCTGGTTTGATTTTGCCATGCTTATGCAGCTCAGTGCAAGAAATATATTCTTGCCAAGTCCATCTTTATTTCCCTTCCAAGGTTGTTTCTTAGTTTAGGGCCAATGGAAATGTCTACTGGGTTCTGCCTTCTAAGGCAATGGGTTCTAGACTTTTCTGCAGAGTAGAATCACCTGGGAAATCTTTTAAAAATTCAGAATTTTTAAAGCTCTGGTATTCTCCTCTTCAGGAGACCAATTAAATCACAATCCTTGGTGGGACGGGAGAATTTTTGAAGCTCCTCAGGTGATTCCAACATGTAGACGAGTTTGGGAATCACGATGCCTGGGATCTTCTGCATTTGAGACTAGAGAAAGAGAGAGAACAGCCCGCTGACCTGTGCATCAGTGATTTTCAGAAACCAATCTTGAGATGGTTGCTTTCCGAAGACTCCTAACTGGCACCAGAACTATCAGTCTGGTATACACAACTGTCTTAGGTCATTTTTGTTTCTTTTTGAGCCTCCAAACAGCCTTGGTTTTCAACAATGTTTAATTTCTATTCTCTTCCTTTTATGTGCTGGCTTTAAATTTCTTGGTTGTGGTTTCATCCACCATAAAAAGGATTGACAGAAATAGGGATTCAAGAAAACATCTATTGTTGAAAGCAATTAATGTAGTATTGAATATTGAAGTGGAATCAGCCTTACAGATGAGAGAACACTAGGCTTCCTCTAACCCCAGAGGGATTCACCAAATTAATGATATAATGATGATGATGACGATGATGATGAAAATCATAATTAGTTTATTTTTCTTACTTAGGTTTCAAAGCATCCAGTAATCAGCTAATATTGCAGATAGATGGACATTCAAATGATGTCTTAGAACACTAAGAGCAGCGTCAATATTTTGGGCCAGATATTTTTCTGGCATGGAGAGATTGTAGGACGTTTAGTGCTACCATAGTCTTTTATCCACTAGATGCTAGTAGCACCTGACCCTCTAGCTCATGACAATGAAAAATGTTTGTAGATATCGCTGCATTTCCCCTGTGGGACAAAATCATCCCGGTTGAAAACGACTGCTTTACACACACACACACGAACACACACAGCGTGGCATGTATCTTATGTCAAGTTCTATGTTACCACTTATATGCCTTATTGAACTTAAGCATCACAAAGACTCTAGGAGGTAGATATTGTTAGCCTCCTTGAACAGATGGGAAATGTATGAATGGGTATCCCCAGTTAGCAGATGAATGAAGGTAACCAAGGCTTACAGAGTTTATTTAGGTAAATTGTCCCAGGCCTCCTCCTTATTCAGTAGTAGAACTGAGATTCAAATCTAGGCCTGGTGGATTCCAAAAGCTTTGTGCTTGTCCTTTTCCCTTTTATATTATGCAATATTTTCTCTAACCTATTCTTAGCTTTTATCCCTCCTTCCTAACTACTGAGAATGCACATCAGCAAAACCTTCTCACCCTAAATACTGCGATGTGTCACCTGCCCAAAATCGAGCCTTGCAAATAGCTGAGTTTTACACACTCGCCTTTCCCTAAGCAGTCTTTGCAAAGCAAAACTACCTTCTTTGCACACTCAGGGAATCCTGCTTGTTCTGTTACAGCTGCTTTATCCCGTACATTAGAGAGCAGCTCAGAAAGAGCTGATAGATAACGAGACCTTGATGAGTATGGAGATTGCAGCAGCTATTTACTTAACAGAATTAATTAACAATCAGTTCAAATTATCACACGTAGTCAGGCTGCATGTAATTTAAATTGCTTTTGCACAAAGTAATTCAGTAACAAAAAAAAGTTGGATAGAGGTTACTGGAATGTAAGAACATGCGGAGAATACAGTATACAGCCAAGTGGTATATGATTCTCTTTTTAATTTTGTGACAATTTTAAGTATAGCATTTTGAATGTAAGTGGTGTGCTACATTAAGCAACCATTTGGAGCACACTAGGCTTGTACTGAGAGAATTTTATGGAGAAGTTAAACTGCCATTCATAAAGTTATTTTAATTCTATATCTCTGTTTATATTTTTATTTTTTTTCATTCCTCAGTGGGAACTATCTGTTGCTCATTAGAAAGTCATCTGACATGCACACATTTGAGAACCCAGTCTGTTCAACCCAGAATTCTGACATCTGAAGTGAGTCACAATTTTTGGGTGAATGTTACTGACATCTTCCATCTCTTATAGATGATGCTAACAATAATTTCATCACATTCAGATTCCTTCCTTTATGGTATTATTTGACATTGCACCCAAAGTACTATAAAGTAGCATAAGCTCAAAGGAGAAACATATAAAAAGTAGTATCACTTCTTCTGTAGAGAAAATTATTTTAGAGTTAAATAAGGAACTCGTGAAACTATATTTGGGATGTTATTCATAGTTCTTGACATTAACTTAGAGAAAATAATTTTTACCAATAGTTAAAAACAAACCAAAATTAGGACAAAAATTAGAAGCTCATCTATATTTCTTAGAAAAAAATTAAAGTGAATCTTAAACATCAGTGAAATAGAAAATTCATGTTTGGGCTATAGGTAATTGCAAGAACAAATGGACATAAACTTAAGTCAGAGAAAAGATAGACAGCTAATTAAGTTTTTATTACTGTTGAGCAAATGTTATTAATTTAATTCAATTAACATTTATTGAGTACCCACATGCAACGGATGAATCAATGTGACAGGAGCTATTAATTTATTTACTCTAAGTTATTAAGAAAACGTTTTAATGATTTTCATTTTTGATCACTAAATGTGACTTTGTAATTTTTGCATCCATGTTTTCTCTCATTTGAGTCTTTATAGATAAAAGCATTCAAATGATAAATAAGCACTATGTCCTCTTCTCTAGGTCCACTGATTCTATTCTTGTTTCTTCCTTTCTTTTCCCATTTTCCTTTCCCTTCTTTTTTCTTTTCCTTTTCCTTTCCCCTTCCCTTCCCTTCCTTTCCTTTTCCTTTTTCCTTTCCCTTCCTTTCTGCCTTTCCTTTCCCTTCCCTTGGCCCTTCCCTTCCTTTTGCCCTTCCCTTCCCTTTGCCCTTCCCTTCCCTTCCTTTCCTTCCCCTTCCCCATTTTCCTTTTCCTTCCTTTTTGCTTTTCTTTTGCCTTGCCTTTCCTTTCCTTTCCTTTCCTTTCCTTTCCTTTCCTTTCCTTTCCTTCCCTTCCCTTCCCTTCCCTTCCCTTTCCTTTCCCTTCCCTTTTTCCTTTTCCTTCTTTTCTGCTTTTCTTTCTCCCTTCCCTTCCCTTTGTCTTTTCTTTTCCTTTGTCCTTTCCTTCTCCCTCTCTGGTGTAATTCCTTGACTGACCATTATCAGCTTCTGTTTTCTTCCAACTCCTTCCACATATTTGTTCCTTAGGACTTTGTCCTCTTAGTTTCTTTCTTCCTACCTTACCCTTGAAGGCCATATTTGTCCACACTCATAACATCATTGATTTCTTTATGAATTTGGCCCCTAAATCTTCATCTAGCTAGCCAGAGATGCAGGCAATATTTGCCAAGCATAAACTACATGCCTGGCACTGCACTAACTACTGCAGAATTCAGAGAAGAACAACAAATGGTTTCAGTCCTCAAGAAGCTCATAGTCATCACAAATTACAGTTTCACGCTTGTAATTGTCTATTGGACATTTTATGTGGGTAACTAGCAAAATCCTTTCAGTTATTATGTCTCTTTCTACTAAGCCTCTCATTCTTCTCCCCAAACTGGATAACTCTGGCTATCCCTGGAGAATTCATAATTCAATTTGTCTTTACTGTATTGTCATTTTTCCAGTTCCCTGGGCTTAAAACTATTCTTTGGCCCTATCCCTCCATCTAATCATTTACAAGTTCTTATTTATTCCTCCTACTAAACATCTCTCAAGTCCATGTCTGCTTTTTCATTTCCATTACTACCACTCAGATTTAATCCTCTCTGCCCTCACATCTGGACTCTTTTTCAGAAGTCGTTGGCTCTGAATACAGTGACAACTTTCTTCAAGATATCTTATGCATTATAATCAAAATTATACTTTGGACAATATTCTTCTGATAATATTAGTCATAAAGAAAGCAAAACACACACATCATGAACACACACACACACACACACACACATATTAATGGCTCACTATTACCTGAATATTTTCTGATTTTCTCTCTCTTTTTTTGAGACAGTGTCTCACTCTGTCACCCATGCTGGAGTGCAGTGGTGGTGGTGCAATCACAGTTTACTGCAGCCTCAACCTCCCAGGCTCAGGTGATCCTCTCACCTCAGCCTCCTGAGTAGTTAGCACTATAGGTGTGCACCAACACAGCAAGCTTATTCTATTATTATTATTTGTATTTTGTGCAGAGACTCAGTTTCACCATTCTGCCTGGGCTGGTCTTGAACTCCTGGGCTCAAGGGATTCACCCACCTTGGCCTCCCAAAGAGCTATGATTACAGGGGTGAGCCACTATGTCTGGCCTCCATTCTCTCTCCCTCCTCTCTCTCTCTTTATTTTGTTCTTCTTTTAAGAGACAGATACTTGATATGTTCCCAGGCTGGACTAGAGCTCCTGGGCTCAAATGATCCTTTCACCGCAGCCTCCTGAGTAGATCTTTTTATTCTCATTTAACCTACAAATTCTATTGCCAAGTTGCCTATGGAAACAGGTAGCTTGTTGCTAAGTTTTTCTTGTGAGCAGTAAACTCCAGAAGCCTACATGGAAATTATTACATAAGACTTTAAGGTAGGGTGATTTTAATTTTAGTTCTAGGCCAAAACATTTAAAGTGAGTGTATTTTTCAAATGTATGGACCATTTTTTTAAGCTATAATGGTGAATTATGTTTTCCCTTGGATTTAAACTATACTCCAGCTTAGAATTTAGTACTGTAATTATCCGTGGCTGAAATCAGACCAAGGCAGACAAGTGACATTTCAAGGTATAAGCTACCAAACCATTAACAAATTATTGTGGTTAGTAAAAGGAGTTAATTGAAGTGACACTGTATAGAGAAAAAAGTTTTTTCCTTTGTATGAAAATTTTGTAAAGTTCATTCAAATGTTAGAGGTGCTTTTTGTTGTTAAAATATGTGATTATACTCTCCACAGCTTGGTAGGTAATAATACAATGTATAAAATATAGGAAATCATTCAACATGATCAAACATGGTGAAAAGTATCAGCCAGGGTCAGAATCATCATTTTTTAGATGTGTAGATCACTATTACTTTTATATTGAGTAAAATTTGAAAACATACAATGGCTGAAGACAGAACAAAATTAGGAAGATGAAGATTTCTTGACATTGAGAAAAGCATAATAAAAGGTGATTGATACTCAAAGAAGCTATGTTTTCAAGAAAAACATATTTTCTTCTTTGAAAGCTGAGTAATAAAGCTGAGTGGATAATTTTCTCCAGTTGAGGGATGAAGCCTTCTAAAATTTCCTCACCTTTTTGAAATGAATGGAAATAAGTAACTATGGAGTATTCAATTGCTACATCCTGATAGATTGGAAAAGACAAAACCTTGGGTTCATTAAATCTAATTTGGGAGGGAGGGTAAATAAGATAAATACATTTGACATTTTTTCTTTAATTTTCAAATGGCAGCTCTGGTTGGAAGATGTCCTTTAAAAACTTTCAAGTTAAAGTCACAGTTGTATAAATCATTGTTTTGATTTGTCTTCTGTAGCACTTCAGCTAAAATCCTGCCTCAAGAAAAGTTAGATGAAATGTTTATCAAGGGCTATGAGAAGAGGACATTTTAAGCCTTTTCAATCAGCCTTAGTAAATCTTTTTTAAAAAGAGAGAAAAGGCTAAAGTATATTATTCCTCCAGAAATAATAGAAGTGAGTGTTCAAGGTGAAAAGGATTAAAGAGTACAAAAGAACGAGGGAAGAAGGCTGAGCATGGCCCCCTCCCCACGCTTCCCTGACACCTGCAAAGCAACTTCAATTTTTGGGGGCTGAAGTGGGCTTTTTTTTTTTGGTCTAACTATTGTGGATAATTACTTCAGTTTTCTGCCTGCCACTATACTTTGCACCTGTAGACAGACATAGGCTAAGTGATATACTTTTATAGCTGGATCATAAGCTGGTAACAAGGAACAATTGACTCCTAAGAGATAGTTGAATCTTCTTCAGACATGAAAGCAGTTTGCAATTATGAGTCTCCATTTCATTTTTATGCAGTTACCTTCAGTTTAATGTTTGTAAAAAGTGTCTCAAGAAATAAAGATTATATTATCCGAGAAAAAAAATGGTTAGCAGTTTTTATAGTTTGATGCACTTGGATTAGTAATAGGTTTAGGGCTCTGAAAAAATAAATGAAGCCAATCAGGCTATAAACTCATGCATGATTGGTATTACATATACAGTCATTTTTTTACTATCAGTGTTTAAATATAAATGTTAAAAATAAACCATAATTATTCAAAATATTCTCTATTATGTTAAAACCATCACAATTTATTCATCCGAACTATTTGAATGTCACTTAAAGTCTCTTATGTGCATTATCACATTTGAAGCTCACAACAGTTTTGCAAAGTATTATTATCATTATTACATGAATGAGGAAACGGATAGAGGGTCAGAGATTTTAGTGGTTTGCCCAAGATTACCCCGCTGGTAAGGGGCACAGCTAGTACTTGAACTTATGTCTTCTAATTCCTACAGCAGTCAGACTGCATTTCCAAACTGCTTCAGAAACCAAGCACTCTGATATGAGCTTGAGATACTTTCTGAAATAAAACTGCTTTGTCCCTTCTGACTTACCCCTCTCCAGGTTAATTGATCCTGCTGGTATTTGATTAGCAGGTACTTTGTATGTAGGTTCAAACCCAGAATTCCTATTTGATAACTAATAACTGCTTTTTCCAAACTTACCTCTCAAAGCCCACTGTAAGAAGCCTCCTACAACTGTCCCCTGCAACTCCCATCAAAATTGTTTCCTTTGGGAGCCCCCAGAAATCCAGGTTGATATCCTCACTAGAGCACTTAGTTTAGTTTATAGTACTGTGATTAATTGTGGATGTATTTCTCCTCTCCTTTCTGTTGTGAACTCCTTGAGGAAATACATAAGCCATGTAGCTCAATTTCTCAGAACTTAGCATAGTGCCTGGCAGAAATAAATAAATTAATTAATTAATTAATTAATTTCAGCCAACTGATGACCTGATAGACTAAAGGTGGGGTGTCTTAGTTTTCGGTTGACATCCTTAGGGGAGGTTTTCTGAGCACATCCCAGTGGTCCTCCTTCCACATTCTCTGTGGACCAACTGATCCTAGTAAAAGTCTATAAATTTCTGTCTTTTGTGGTAAAACACATCTTGGTATTTTATTTTGATTTGAATGCAACATTTGCACTGATATCCGTAAAACTGTGAAGAATACAAAATGATACAAATAAATTAAAATCTATAAAGCTACCATTTTAAACACATTGTTATATTTGTTTCACAAAAATGTAAATATCTGGTATATGTGTATTTTATATTTATAGATTTATATGTATGTATCTATATATTTGTATTTATGTTTCATATTTGCATATTAGGATATATATTCTAATTCTAATTTATATATAAATAAACATACAATTATAATATATCAACATTAGATTAATAATTAATAAATATACTATTCCAATTAGATATCTGATTAATACTACATATTCTAATTATAATTTTTATATATATATATATATATATAAACTTACAGTGCTTCCCAGATGCCATTCATTTTTCTAAGAGCTTTGCCTATATTAACCCATTTAATACTCCCAGCAACCCTTTGTGGTAGGTACTGCTAGTGTCATTGCCATTTTTTATTTGAGGACACAGAAAACACAGGGATATCAAATAACTTACCCAGAATCACATAACCAGTAAGTGATGGAGCTAGAATTTTAACTAAGGCAGCCTGGCTCCAAGTCCATGTTCCTAACTTACAGGCTAGACTGTCTGTCTAGATAGAATTTTTTTAGAGTAGAATTTTATTGAATATAATGTATTATAGTGCTACCATTGTATTGTAACCATTTTCCTTCATCCTAAAGATTATTGAAAAACATACTCAGGTCTCTGCTCATATGTCACCTCCTGGGTGAGGCAGGCCTTCCCTTACATTACATCAAAAACAGTGCTTCCCAATCAGGGCAGATTTTGCCCCCAAGGGAATGGAAATTTGGCAATGTCTGGAGATAATGTTTATTGTTATGACTGGGCTAGGTACACTAGCATTTTGTGGGTGGAGACCAAGGATGCTGCTGAACAACCTATTATGCACAGGGACCCCTCCCCCTCACCACCAAGACCCATAAAAAACGTGGTTTCAAATGTCAATTGTGCCAAGACTCAGAAATCCTTTAATGTCATAGTCCTGATCACCAGCCATTGCTATCACATCACTCTGTTTCATTTTTCTGCACAGTGATTTTTAAAAATATCTTATTTGTTTATTTGCTAATGGTGTGCATGGATTTCCCACCCTTGACTAAAATGCCGCCTAATGAAAGTTTGTCTGTGTCAATTAACTGCTATATCCGAGAAGAGGACCTGGCATACAGCAGGTACTCAGTATACAGGGAATTAAAGAATGCTTAGCATTTCTTACATGGTGAATAATAAACTAACAGTTCCCCCATTCAACACAAATGTAGACAGTTTCTATTTTTTGCTACCATGAATACTCTTGAAAGAAACATTGTTGTCATGATTATAAAATACTTATTTATTTGTGTAGGTTGAATTAAGAGAAAAGGACTTATTGAATTAATGGTTGAATTTCTCCCTTTTTATATAATTTGCTAATTGCCTTCCAGAAAGATTGTGTTCATTTAGACTTGTACCAACAGGGATTGGGAGAAGTTTTGTCTATTCTCTGATCTTTCTAGGTTTTACCACTAAGATATTTTATTTTTATCAATTTAAAAGGAACTTTGATTTAAGTGTCTGATTTTTCCTACAGCTGAAAAAACAGTTTTTCACTATAAGAGGTAGAAGGTGTTTTCATATCCACCACCTTTCTGTGGATGTTTTGTTTCACAACTAGATTCATTGGTAATCTGAAATCTCTTGCATGATATGGAATTGGGCAGTTAAAGACATCCAATCTGTGTTTATAAATCAGTAAATTATTGTTGAAAAATACTTACTGAATGATCATTGAACCTGGTTTATTTAGCTAGTTCTGTCTCTGAGTTATGAGGCCTTGGGGGTGACATAATGTGGATGGACTTTAGGAGTCTCCCTATCAGCATCTATCAGGTTAATATCCATTTGTACTGTGCCTGTATAAATGTAGGAAATAAGATCTATACAGAGGCCTTGGAGAGGCCAGAAGTCAAGCCACATTGTTGGAAGGACAAGAAATCACGGGAGAAAGGGAACAGAGGATCAAACCATATGCTTATTTATAACTCCTTTTGCCCAACTCTGTGTGCCCAATGAACTATGGAATCTTTCAAAAGGGGATTTAAGATCTATTTTCTTGATTGTCCACTCGGTGGAAATTTAGCCCAGTAGTCTCCAAAGTGGTATATGTATACCTGGAGGAGGCGCAAATTTATCCAATGGGGTTAGAACACTTATTTCTATTTTTAAATCCTAATATAATAACTATTTTTGCATGTTTTATAATGTTTAGTACAGTGAATATGGTAGCATATGCCTCCATTGTGTATGCGTGTGCACATGGATGTATATAGATGCATATATGCATGCATTAGGTGGGCTTGCTATTTTTCCCTTTTTTACTAGTAAAGGTTTATAAGCTTTACAATAAAAAGTCTGGAGACCGCTGGTCTGAGTAATAGACTGAGGTCAGCACTCTACATCCCTCTTCTACTGAAAAAATTCAATTTTCTTTTGCTTCCTTTTGGTACCCAGGGTGTGGTTGCTGGAACGTTTACAGCCACAGCAGCTGCAGTAGTGGCCTGAGTAGACTTTTCCTCTGAGTTTCTATAGTGGTAACAGGATTAACAGACTCTATTCTGGAAGTACTTGGGTGGCATAACACCTCCCAGCAGAACTATTCCTGACAAGGATGTGCAGATGGAAATGCATATTTATGTCACTTAAAGCCTACAAGAGACACAAGGATTTGAGCTATAACAATAAATAGAAAAAAAAAAATTCTTCAGCATTTTTGGTAACCCATACTCAAGTGCATTGACTGTGCTTGGCGAAAGACCTACAGTTTGCTCTTTGTCCAAGCATAAAATATTCAGCATTCAAGCATGTTGAGGTGAACTATTCTGAATATATTTTAGAGTGTTAAAATAAGCTACCACAAAGTTAGTTTAAAATTTCAGGTCTTAAAAATAACAGGACAATTTTATGAAGTGTTTGGGCCATTTCGAGAAAAAAAAAAGTTCCCTTTAAAAAAGAATGTTCATTTGTTCCAATTGTTAGTAAAGGCAGGTTTAAAAAAATTATTTCTAAACACCAAATAGTCATTATAGTCAAGGCTTTCAAGTTTAAGGTATTGTCTGCATCACAGCCTCTCCTAGCTTTCTTCTAAAACACCTTTAAAAATATGGAAAAACAAGAATGCTCACATCTGCAAATTTGGGTTTGATAGTATTGGAAAAGGAGAGATTTACACTAAATATCAACCCATTAGAATTGAACTGAATAATCCAATCAGTCTGGCACTTATGGAGCTCTGCTGAAAGTAAAATGGAATTAGTGTTGTTTTCTGCATGCTCCCGATTCACAAACCATATTTTGTGTCAACAAGAAAATTAGGCTGTTACGATTTTTTAGAGGTGTTGATTTTTGATGTGACCAAGAGAGCTATAGTTCTTTGCCACCTTGACCGATCCAGAAATAATTTGTTACGGTAAACAGAAGAAATTTTTCAAAAATTGTATAAGGCTCTCATTAGGTTGCAAGAATAACTTTGTAAAGAAAAGAGACATACTGAGAAATAATCTTAAGGATCAAACAAATTGGGATAAAAAGCCAACAGAATGGATTCAAAGGGACATGTGTGAACCAAGAGAGATACTGAAGAATTCAAAATTGAAATGACAGAATTAAAATCTGCATCAGAAGCAGTAAAATACAGAATTGACACTGCAGAAAATATCATTAGTAACATAGAGATTAAAAGCAAATCTGAAAAACTCTCCCACTGTTCAAAAGTGAAGGACAAAGAATTCAAGTTATGATGACAAAATGATGTCAAACTCAAACGTTGGAACATATAGATCTCACCTAAGAGATACAGTTTCCTAGAGGAGAAACCAAAACAATCCAAGCATAAGCTTTGTTCAAAGATGGTACCACAATGTATTTCCTGAGCAGAAACACTTTTTGAAAGTGTGCTCCATTGCCTAAAATTTAGTAAAAAGAGACCCACAATTCTAAAAAATATTTTGAATTACAAAAATAAAGAAAAGATCTTTCAAGTACTCAGGCAAGGAAAACTAGATCAAACGAGAAATAACTGTTCCTGAAGTTGGCCTCAAAGTGTTCTTGTACAAAACTGAACATCAGAAAACAGTGGTGTGATATATTAAAATTTTGAGAGAATAAGATTATATTTCATGAATTTTATCCTCAGTTTGTCTTTTCTGTGTGAGAGTACAATAGTCAGAAGAAAATTTTATTATCTTCATTATCAGAAGAAAATATGCTACATTAAAAAAACTTCCTTAAGGGTAGGCTCAGTGTCTCATGCCTGTAATCCCAATGCTTTGGTGAGAGGATAACTTGGCTCCAGGAGTTTGAAGCTGCAGTTAGCTATGATGGCACCACTGCACTCTACCCTGGGCGACAGAGTAAGACCTTATCTCTTTAAAAAAAAAAAAAAAAAAAAAAAAAAGCTTTTAAAAAGAATTATTTCAAGTTATATTTTTGTGACTGACAGCAAAAATTAAGAACTGGTACACAATTTGTAACTGGTTCAAAATTGAATTTACTACCAAAGCACTGAAGTAAATTTCAACATACAAAACTAACCCTGGTTGGAAACACAGTCAGGACCCAGGAAGTATGTTGAGGTGTTTGTTGTCCCTTTAGAATGGCATCTGGGTATAATGTATAAGGAAACCTTCAACAATTAACTTTTATTCAACAAATATTTACTGACTGCTAGTGTATCAGGCAGTGAAAATATGGGGAAGAGTAAAATCCTTTGTCCTCCCTTATGAAGATTTCAGTCTCTCTGAAGTTTTCCTCGACTTGCATAAAAGAAGGTCATTTCCTTTTTTGTACTTCCATGACATTCAGTTGTAAGTGTGTCTTTCCCACCATCAGGGAGGGGAATCATGCCTTGGCATTCCTGAGCTTAGCACAGGGCTTGGCGTAAAGGGTGAATGAATGTAGTAGCTATGCATCAGCTTACTAAGTGGTAGGTAATGACATGTTTTAAATCTGTTTCTGGGGCTGCTAGTCTATTTGCTTTTTCCCATATTATATTGCATCTAAACCAGGTACAATAATAACCAGCACTGGTGAAATATTTTCAGATAAGAAGTTTTCAGACATGAAGTTCTTTGGAAACTGAACAGAAGTATAAAATTTTAGATGTGGAATAAACCGTAGATGTCAGTTAGTTTCCTCTCCCATGTACCCATTCATCCATTCATTTATTCATTAGTGCCTGCTATAATAATAAAAATAATGATAGCTAACATTCACTTCACACTATGAGAAGCTTTGCCTAAGTGCTTTAAATGAATTCTCATTTAATCTTCACAATAACCCAACGAGGAAGTTATTATAAGTTCAATTTTCCTAGTGAGGAGAATACGTCTTAGAGAAGAAGGGCGCTGTGCCTTATTCATTGCTTTATTACTAAACTAGTAAAGATTATGAGGAAGAATTTGAATTTAGGCATTTGGATTCTACAGCCTTTCCTCTTAACCACTGTGATATATGCAGGAGACACAAAGATGAATGAGGCCTGGTTGTGCCCTCGGGAGCTTTATGGCCTATTTAAAGGAGATACACATGTCGACAGATAGCTTGCCTACAGGCATTCCTTCTGTGCCATCTCTAACCTGATTTTGAAAACCAATGTAATTCCCCTGAATGACTAGTGACTGGTCAATGATGCCAAGGTTCAAATGGAAGGGGAAAAAGGACAATGAGGTAGATCTTGGATGATAAGGCAATTTGACTGTTGTCCCAATCCTTGGAACCCTGATTACATCAAGCATCATTGTTAAGGTGGTCTTGCCATTTACAGGACATTGCTACATTTTTTGACTGGGGCAAAAGTAATTGAGGTTTTTGCCATTACTTTCAATTGCAAAAACCACAATTACTTTCGTGCCAACCCAATAGATAATGTGTGTTCGTATTCATCCTATCAGTTGGGTAGATTAGTCACCTCATTCCCTTTTAAGCATCTTGATCAATTAGGTTGTCATAGAAAAATTTCAGGCATTCCATAGGCGAGTGCTTTGGCTCTATCCTACTTAGTAAATAACAACAACAATATTAACCGTTGGCACACCCACCCTTTATGCTTTAGGTTTCTCACAGTGCTTTTACGTTCCACAGCTTCTCCCCGTCTCCCAGGTTTACAGAGACAAAGATGTTCTGCTGGTCTCTTTGAAAATCTAAGGCAGGTGAACAGTCAGAGCCTTGGAGAATTGTAGGTTTGGATAAAATTCGTACTTGCTTTTGGCAACTGGAGATGAAGACTCTTTGAAACTTCAGGTCCTGTACTTTGGAAATTCTATGTTATCATGAAGATAAAACTACTCATTTTAGCTCATTGCTAAGAGCTCATTGGCATTTTTATTTTTGTCAAATGAGTTATAGAAAAGTATGCATTTTAAACCTATTTTAATAATTGATATTTATGGATTTGTTTGTGTCTATGTACTTACAAGTTAGTACTTTGGATAGGTTGGTTTTCGGTAAAGCAATTCTTTACTTACGCTAGATCTGATTTGGGCTAATCTCACTTAAATTGAATTCTGAATAAATTTGAAGAGACTCAAAAGGTTGAAAACAGTAACAGAAATTCCAAAGGAACAATATTTAAGATGGAACCATAGGGCCTCCTAGGTTACTCAGACATCCTTACCACTTAGCTAATGGACTATTCAAACCTGAAGTGAGCCAGTCATACTTTGTACAAAGTTGTGTCTTGGTGATAGAAACCAGTGTAAATATACCAGGTGACTCGTATTCAATAATTGTGGTAGACTGGAAAGAGTACTTCCTCCCTATGAGAGCTCCATAAGTCATTAGAAGATACTGTTGATGTTTTAAAGGAATACCATTTGCTATTGTCAAGGTCACTCTGACAGGAATGCCTTTTCAGGTGATCAGCTTGGTAAGCCCAAATGGCATACCATAATTTATATATCATGACCTGTAGTGCTTGTTGAAACACATATTGCTATGTTATACTCTCAGAATGTCTGATTCTGTGAGTATGAGTTCTGTGAGCATGAGTTAGGCTCAGGCTTCAAATTTCAGATACATTATATTAAACAAAGAGTCATGGAAAACGTGGCAAGTCTTATGGTCAAGGTCCTTTATGAAGATTTCAGTCTCTCTGAAGCTCTCCTCTGACACCTGTTTCTGATGATTGTCATTGTTCTATGCTATTCTTTATGTCTATTTGTAACAGGATGCTAACACGTGAAAGTGATACTTTTTGTCTAGGTTTTCCCTTATTGTGCTCTTATTTGTGAGCCACAAAGCAACTGAAACTCAGAGAGATGAAGTTATTTAGCCAAGGTCACACAGTCAAGACTCAACTCACTTTTTTTTCTGACTCCCAAGCCCTCTCTCTTACCACCACCTATCTCTGCACAGATTCCTTAAAAATCAACTGAGATGAGTGCAGAGCGCTGATATAAACACTCATATCCAGTATTTTGAGCCTACATATGTTTAAGAAAACGAGATAGAATTAAAAATGATTCCATTTTTTCCTTTCTGAGCAAAAGTTACCCTTCTAGATTTCAAGGAAACTAGTGCAGTGCCTCAATTCAGAAAAGCTGAAGTTGTCTCCCCCACCGAAAATGAGAAATCTATTGACAAATTATTGTCCTTTGGGCAGACACAATGAGTCTTACAGGCTATTTCCTGGTGCCTTGTCACAGGTTCATTCCCAAAACTTAAGTCTGAAAAATTTATTTTCCCAACATATTTCCCAGTTTTAAGAGCATCCTAGAACAGGACCAGGTCAATTCCAAGCTGGTTGCATGCATTCAATTTAATTCACATACAAATGAACGTTAGCTGCTTTGAATTTCTTTTAATGGTTTTTCTCAGAGGTGAGTTTGCTTTTAGCCACTCTTTTAGACTTAATCTTTTTTCTCCCTTTATCGTGCTCTTTCTCTTACTCTGTTTCATCAATCTAACTTTTGTACTGTCCTCTTCCCCCACCCTTTTGGTTTTCTTTCTTTCTTGGCTATAACCTGATATGCTCTCTCTACTGGAAATATACTAAGACTGCAGTATCTGCAGTCTTAATATATTTCCCCATGTATCTTAATCTCTATTCATTACCACAGTAGATATTGTAACAAACACCAGGTTAGTGTAAAACCCAAATCCCTGTGTGTATCTTTATCACTAACAAGCGGAGGGAAAATAATTGAATGTGGATGAAACTGGATTCGTAGACTTTGGTAAATAGCCAAAATATATTTTCTTCTCGGTTTATAAGTAGGCTGATTCTAAGTCCCAGCCAAGGTTTCTACATGAACCCAGCATGTTGCACTCTTCCTCAATCCTCCAAGCACACTGCAATGGTGGATAAATCCAATACATTTGGAGAGATGACTCCATGCTGCAGCGGATGTTACAAACTTCCATGGCTGAGCTGCTTTATTTCATTATGTTCTCCTACCTATTCTAGAAGCCCTTTGGATGGGCTCCAGATGTTCTATAAAAGGTGGCCCTTTTTGTAAAGAAAAGCGCTTCATTCTCTTGTTGGCAGCACTTAATGAGTGTGTTCTCTGAAGATAGGAAAGCACCCTGCAGAGGATACATTTAACACAACACTATAATTTCCGCAATGCTCACTAAGTGTCTGACTTTACAACTGCCCCTTTGGCTTCTCAAGTGCCAGAGGCAGTAATGGGTTCAGTTAGAGAGCTTCCTGCAATACTTGGGAATCCACCCTCTGAGACCAGTGGAGTTAAATATCAGGAGAAAATTCACCCTTGGTTTTTTAAAAATTCACATAACCATTGCACTCGGCAAAATGCTATTTCCAGTTCTGCGCTGTATTAAAACACTGCAGTTGATAATATCACCGTAATTTTTGCAGTTCCCCCACCACCTCACCCATCCAACAAAGAAAGGAGATGGCTGAAAATGTATGTTAAGTGAAAACATAATATTATATCCTCTTTTACTTTTTCAAAGTGTGGTGAAACAGATTCATTAGTTTTGACTAAATACAAGGTTTTCATGAGGATTTTGGATAGGTGACATGACAATGTTGATAGGTGTACTCAAGACAATGGAGGTTAAAAGTGTTTGGAAAATATATTTCTCTAATACATCTTGGGTGCTGGAAAGTTACAGAATAAATACACGGTAGATCTTTCTCAATATAAGAAAGGAATTTTCAAAGCAGGTACATCCTTTCATGAAACACCTTTTGTGCCATGATGAACTAGTCCACAAAAGAAATTTTATTTTTTGGTTTAATAAGAAAAATTTATAATACTGATATGTCAATATGTTTTTCAATAAACTTTTCCCCAGATTTTCTTGAATTCACGTCAGTGTGAGAATTATAATTATATGTCTTCCTCCCACTTGGAAAGTGGCACAAGGTGCTCATTTGCAGAGTTCTGCCGTTCAAGTCGCTAGAATAGAAATGTCATGACTCAGTTAACAATGCTTTATTATTCACATTGATCTTTTTTTATAGTGTTCTTTATCTCAAAAACATTGTAAATCAGATATCTACCTCCCACTCTTTTGTTCATTTGCAAATTTTTATTATTCTAGTTTAAGAAAGCAACGGTGTGTCAAGAGTCAGTGTATACTGTTTATATTCTCCCTGCTTCAAAATCCTTTTCTCTGTAAAAGTGAAGATGCCAGAAGCATGCCTAATTCCAAGTTCTCTGAACACCTTCACAAGAAACACTGTTTCTCTTCTAGATCAAAAGCAGTTTAGTGTTTCTTGAACACTCCCAAGATGAAACAATAAAATAGAACTATAGTTTGGTGATAAGAACAAAAACACTTAAGATTTATGTCTTTTAAAATAATGTCATTTGTCAGTTAAAGATACATGGTGGTGCCATTGTTGAAATAATGTTATAATGAGCTTTGTTTAGACAAACGTTGCTAGTGGAAAGAGTTCTGGCCTCTGAGGGCTTAAGAATTATGTTATCAAATCTTTGTTCCCTCGCCATCTACCAAGTGGTCTTTTGATGATGCTTACGTCATTAACAATGTAGAGAGGATGAGACATATTGCCTTAATTTTTCAATTCCTCTCTATATTGAAGAGTATGGTAGGTATTTTCCAGGATGGATTAATCAGCATTCACTTAAAAAAAATAAAAGACAACAGTGGATTACATCCCTCAGAAAACACATACAACATCCCCACCTAATAGATAAATTTTGAAGCAGGACAGTAATCAGCATTTCCTTCACTCATTCTGTAAACATTTATGAATGTTTGTAAAGTGCCAGGCAATATAAACTGCACTGGTAGATATATAAAGATGAGTACGACCTGGCCTCTGCCTTCAGAATTCACTCTCCCGTGTGTGAGAGGCACTCAGGTCATTTTAATAGCATATGATGAGCCATATAACAGAGGCATGAACACAACTTTGTGGATGCAAAGCCCAGGAATTTCCTATTCTGTTGGGTATAATATGCAGAAGGGTGTCTCAGAGGAGATGAAATTTTCACTGGATCTTTAAAAATTAGTGTTCAAGGCCAGGAGCAGTGGCTCACGCCTGCAATTCCAGCACTTTGGGAGGCCGAGGCATGCATATTACCTGAGGTCAGGAGTTCGAGACCAGTCTTGCCAACATGGTGAAATCCTGTCTCTATTAAAGATACAAAAATTAGCCAGGTATGGTGGGGTGTGCCTGTAATCCCAGCTTCTCAGGAGGCTGAGGCAGGAGAACTGCTTGAGCCTGGGAGGCGGAGGTTGCAGTGAGCCAATATTGTGCCACTGCACTCCAGCCTGGGCAACAGAGCGAGACTCTGTCTTAAAAAAAAGAAAGAAATAGTGTTCAATTTCCAGGTGGCAATTAAAAGCAAGGATATTCGGTAGAGAAGAAAAAGTTTGTAGAATATGGAAGTGTAAAAAAATAGTGCTTAGCAGAGCATGGTAAGAAGTGGGGATGGGAAAAGAGAGAAGAGGGACTGGTAGGAATTCTGATGAAGCTTTTGATCTTTACCCATAGATTATTTTTATTTCAGCCTATAGACAATGGAGAGGCACTGGAGAAGTGGCTCTTGAATGACAGAGGATGGACCTCGAAAAAATACATGCATCTTTTTTCCTGGGAAAATGCACCATATGCAGACGTATGATATAGATTCCTTCGTTCCCCAGCACACAAATTATATCCAAGTTCCCTTAACACCTGTGTAAGATACCTGAAATACAGGTTAAAGCAGGAATACAACAAGATGATATTTTTGTCTTAGAAATGCCATGATGGAGGATGAATTAGAAAGGAAATAGACTGGATTCTAGTCATTCTTATCTCACTGTTCTCTTTTAAATTAATCTCCAAACCTATTATAGTCTCCTCCTTATACTATATTTTCCTGGACAACTGTGATAACAGTATCTCTAGTTTGTTCTTGTTTTTTCCATACCACTTCTTCTTACTCAAGAGATGAGAATATGTCAAGAAAACAATGTGATTCAAAATATGAAGTGCTGCAAAGAAGGCAAGTATACTTTGACAGGAAAAACGGACCACTGACTTTGGCAATATGGCAGTCACTGGAGACTTTTGCTAGAACAATTTCAATAGAGGGACAAGGCTAGAAGACAAAGTGAGTGGGCTGAATGAAGGAAACAAAAAATAAGAAAGTGAAAAGTTGAACATAGATTACTCTTTCGAAAGGTATTAGGTTTTTGCCATTGAAAGTGCAATGACTTTGGCACCAACCTAATAATAATAGTTAACTATTTCTACAGGCTTTTGAGATGCCAGATAGTGTTCTGAGGCTTTCAATGAAAAAGCTCTGATAATTCTCCCAATAACTCCATGGGATAAACACTATTACCCTCCATGTTTTACAAGTGAGGAGGCTGAGGCACAGAAAGGTAATACAAATTGTGAATTATAAATGCAGATAGTAGTAAGTGGCAGAGCTGGGATTTGAACACAGGAAGTCTGATTTCAGAAAAGAGCATGAGCTTTTAACTACCAAGCTGCACTGCTTCTGCTAAAGCAAACTTAATAGGTAAATAGTATAACATTCATAGTAGGTATAATATAATAAATAATATTGATAATATAGTAATATAATAAATAAGCAATATAAATAATATGCAAAAGAGAATCTTAATGATATCAGATTGAATAGGTCACTTCTATTGTTAAAATAACATGTACTAAATAGTTCAACAGTTAGAACTGAAGAAGGTGCTAACTGTTGTCTTTACTATCCTTAATTTTTAGAGGTTTTATTATCAAGAAAGGCATGTTAGAGCTAATATCCACTATACTATCTACTAAAGCACTGCAAACATGCCAAGATGCTGCAGAAAACATAACACTATATTATATATTTTATGTTTCACTATGAATTGAAAATATTAACCAAAAAATCTTTTCTTTAATCAAAGTTTAATTTGACAAGTAACTCATCTTCAGGATAGCTTTTCTTTCCTCTCAGAAGGAATTGTTGTCTTATGACTGACGTTAGGCTGCCAAAAAAAATAATGCTTCACTGATAGAGATTCAGAAATAGACTCTGTATTTTAATATAGCACAGTTTTGGGAAAAGGACCCCTGGTATGATTTTTCTAAGTTGTTTGTCTTTTTTCTAACTTCTAGATTAAGTAAATGAAAGGAAAATATTTCAGAGTCAACTTATTGGAACCTGGTGAAACACTTAAGTTTTCTTGCTTTTTTTTTTTTTGGTAGGGGGCTAAATGTTAAAAATTGAAAACAAAATAACAGTTTTGTATTTGATGAAGGAAAATGTATATTCTTCTCATTAATTTTTTTTCATGAATCATTTTTTTTTTACTAACAACAATCAAGTTTCATTTGCACTCTCCTTTTCTCTACCTATTAAGATGGATAGCTGGGTTATACCTCAAAATTCCTTAATTCCTTTAGCTAATGCTACCAAGTGTCTATTATGTGGCAGACACTGTAGTACGTGAGAAGAAACTCAGCTAAAGGGCGTAAGTTAGCTTTCAAATAGCTGCTAGTCCAAGAGTAGAGTCCAGTGAAGAAACACTGAGAATATCCTGTAATAAATGCTACAACAGAGGCTAATGGGATACCAATGCAGGGCACCCCACTTAGCCTCCACAGCTAAAGAGGTCTTCCCAGAGAAGATGAACCAATAACTGAATTTTGAGGAAGAATAGAAAGGATGTACCTTCTCTTTTATCAAAAGCATAACACTTTTTGTAAACTTTACTACGATTTTTAGTTATCAGCATCTTACACATGCAAGAAAAGGAAAGGGGTCAGGGGATGCATGATCGGGAAGCAGGAGAAAATTCCAGAGATAGTTGAGGAGCATGAGTGTGTGAAAGAATTTAGTGGGCAACCATGTCCGTGCATATATTAGGAATATTCTGTATTCAGATGCTCCTTATTTGCATATATTGGTATATCCAATACTTCAAATATGGCTAAAGAAGATCATTTTAATTACCCTCCCTTTAGCTCATAAAGATCTATGTTGGTGACACAGACTGGCTAGATGCTACATAGCAGAACTTGCTTCCTCTTTCTGGGCACACGGTTAAACTATATTTTTCTGGTTTTCTTGCATCTCAGCAGGACATACAAATAGTTCTGGCCGAAGGGACACGGGCAGAAATGATGTATCTCCCTTGCATGTTTGGCCCCTAAAATATATCATATGATTCTCCACATTTTATTCTCTACTTATTGGCCAGCTGAAAACAGAAAATATGGTAGACAACTCGGAGGAACCCCCTGAAAATGACAGAGACACAAAATAGAAAAAGCCTGGATCCCTGAGTCACCACATGATGGAAAGCAACCCAGGGATATCTATCTGCATTGAGCTTTTGGTGGCTAAGAATTCACTTTTATTAAATTCGGATACTAAAATTTGGGGGTCACTATTTGTAACAGCTACTGTCAATCAGCCTAGCTAATAACATGTTAATTTGGAATACAACTTATATGTGAATTAATCAAGAATATTTTGGGGTATTTATTATGGAATTATAATGATACAAATATTTAATATTTATTGAATTCTAAGATTTGTACAAAATATAATATATTATTATCTAATTTTAACATATTAAAAATGCTATGTCTTAGATGCTATTGCTGCCATCCCCATTAAAATGGTTAAGAAATTGAGCTCAGGAAGTTGGAAATATTTACTTAAGCTTACAGAATTAAAAATGGTCAGGCTGAAATTGGAATCCACGCTATCAGACACAAGAGCCATCCATTTAACAGCACATTGTCTCTTACTGGTAGATACCATAATTTACATTGGACAATGAATGCCCTTTTAAGAAAGTAAACATAGTTTAACACCACCCAATGCATTTCTCTTCATTCTGTAGACAAACGTAGGAGATTCATTTCTTTGACATGAAATTTCACTGCACAGCAATAGAAATTTTTTTCACCAGGATATCCTTTCATAAAAATCTGTATGTATTTGTGGGCTGGTGTCAAATGCTTATTTTTTGACCACTAGGACTTTTACTTGGTTCTTAAAACGTCTATGAAATTATTGTTATATTAGACAAATTTGAGATGAAACATATATATATACACACACACATATATATACGCACACACATACACACACACACACACACACACACATATATATATACAGGTTTTCAATCCCAGCCAAATAGATATTTGAATAATGGAACTCTCTCTTGAAATTGACTGGCAGAAGTTGTCTACTTATTGTTTATTATTTAATAACTGATTTCATTTAACAACAGCAAAAATAGTTGAGCTGCTATGACAGCAAATGGTAATTTGATAATCAATTCTAGGTTTCTTTGGTGGATTCTTCTGTAAGTGGTGGTTTGTCTTTGGAAGAATTCATCCCATGCCTTCACCCTCCTTGAGTTTTAAAGGCAATGCTTCGTGGTGAGACCAAGGTCCAAATATGTCTTCAAATCTAAGGATGTTCATGCCCACGCCACACCTGCTGTGTTACTATCTTCCTCCCAAGTCAGAAAAGAGAATCTTAACAAACCCAGCTCTATTGAAAAGGCAAATTTGCACTTCTCAATTTGGATGACAAGACCACAACCTGATCCCATTTTGCAGTGATTCCCTGCTCCAGGATGCTGCACTGACTCTCCAGGGCCTAGCAGCCCTGCAATACCGTTGTCTTACCATTGCTCTGCATTTGCAACAAATACTTTTCTACCATTCCTGACAAAACAGCTCTATTGTTATCAACTGTAAATGTATTAAAAACACACAAGGGCATTTTCGTACATGTACGTGAAAACTATTGCCTGACAGGCTCCAATCAGCAAGTGCAAAGAGGTTTTATTGAAGGAAACAGCAGCAGTAAACAGCTAGCCATGTACAAGGAAGGGAATTGCTCCTTTAACATTGGCGGCACACGTTCGCTTAAGACGACGCTCCTGCCCCTGCCTTTTCCCACCCAGAGGACCTGCTAGACAAGCAGCCCGCCATCTCTCTCTGGGATCAAGCTGTCAACGCAAACTTGCGTTTTTTCTCTGTTTCTGCGCTAAGCTCTACCCCCAGAGCTCCCGATGCCTTCCTGAGTGAAAGCTCTAAAAGAGCTCCCTTCTAAATTGCATCACACGTGCCGCCGTACTCTTCAAACTGACAGAACAAAAGAGCCAAATTCCAAAATTCTGGTCTGAGTGACTTGTTAGTTGTGCTGGATGATTACCCCTTAATGGGCTTGGTGAACAGGCTGGGGTGTCCTTCCCTGGTTAGTGACCAATTAAGGCTGATTTGCTTAATCAGAGAAACACACGCTAAGGAGAGAGAGAGAGGGGGGAAGAAAGAGACACACACAAAGAGACAGAGATACAAGGAGAGAAGAAAGGGGACAAAAAGAAGTCCCACTACTGTCTCCTTGCCCCTACTAATTAGGTGGCAATGTAATTACTTGGACTAGGAGTCACAAAAATAAATTCTCATCTGGAAGATACTAAACAGGCCTGCTGTGATGTGTGCATGTGTGTGTGTGTGTGCATATGTGTCTGTCTTTCCCTTCCAGAGCTGATGCTACACCAAATAACAGTCGTGTATTCTTGACAGTTATTTAGTGTTGGAAGCCCCCAAAGCATTGTTGTCTGCTCCTTCCACCCTTCTTCCCCTTAGCCATTAATAAGTATATTCAACTGCTGAGGGTCACTTTGTTATTCTGACATAATGAACTGGGAGATGTGCTTTCCAAGTGCTGAGGCTGACATGGTGACACTGGCACTGTGATGTTTTCACCTCGAGGTACCCCCACCATACACTCGGCACACTTGGAAGAATAAACATTGATCTGCTCTGTGAGGATGTGCACCATGTGAAATGTTAATGCTTTTAAACAGCTTTGGACACACCAAGTAGATATTATTACTACTGTTATTATAAGGTAGAGAATCTCAGCAAGTGTCTCGTCTTCAACCTTTATCCTCATGATCAGTGCACATGAGTCGAATGCCCACAATATTCACACCTCCACTCATGAGGCTGAACACAATGATGATGTTACTTGTTTTTTTTTTTTTTTTTTGAGACGGAGTCTCACTCTGTCACCAGGCTGGAGCGCAGTGGTGATCTTGGCTCACTGCAACCTCTGACTCCCGGGTTCAAGCAATTCTCCTGCCTCAGCCTCCCGAGCAGCTGGGATTACAGGTGCCCGCCACCACGCCCGGCTAATTTTTATATTTTTAATAGAGATGGGGTTTCACCATGTCAGCCAGGATGGTCTCAATCTCCTGAGCTCGTGATCCGCCCGCCTCAGCCTCCCAAAGTGCTTAGGATGAAGACATCAATCCCGAAACCCCACAGCAAGAGAGGTAATTATTCACAATAATAATGTAAATATGTATTGTTTTTACCAATAATAAATGTTTATTCCCTCACAGGGACTGAGTTCTTGCCGGGTTGGAGATTTTCTGCTTGTCTTTCCAGGGTGATTCTCTCCTTTGTACAGAGAGAAGGAAAAAATCTCACCATTTCTAAAATCATAAGTGCTTGTGAAAGTTTGAAGCCCTATGCTAGGCGTGGGGGTTCACACTTGTAATCTCAGCACTTTGGGAGGCCGAGGGAGGCGGATCGCTTGAGGCCAGAAGTTCAAGACCAGCCTGGCTAACATGGTGAAAACCAGTCTGTACTGAAAATACAAAAATTAGCTGGACCTGGTGGCATGCGCCTGTGATCTCAGCTACTTGGGAGGCTGAGGCACAAGAATCGCTTAAACCTGGGAGGCAGAGTTTGCAGTGAGCCGAGATCGTGCCACTGCATTCCAGCCTGGGCAACAGAGTCTCAGAGTTTGGGTGCTAAAAGTGAGGTCTCCCAAAACCCTGGTGTAGGAAAGAGTCATAGTTAAACTGCTCTGTAAAAGATACAAGTTGAAATCTGTGAAGTGGGTGGCACTGTTGATGTTTGAGGGAGATAGGAGTGCAGCAAGATGACAGGAGCAAGATTTCAGCGTGGAATAATGGTCAGTGACAATAAGCAAGTGACACAGTTCACATTACAGATATCTAATATCTCATTTTAAATCATTTGCCACCTGGCATTTTGATGATAAAACTTCCCTTTTCATTGTTTGCTGTTTAAAACCTTTTTATAGATTTAAGATATATTACATACAACAATTGACAAGCCTTTAAAGCATAGCATTTGATGACTTTTGACATATATGTGCACCATGAAGCCAAATCAAAACAACAAACATTTCTATCACACCCTCCGCCAGAGTTTCTCTATGTCCTTTTATAATCCATCCATCCCTCCACTTCCTTTAGTAGGCAACCTCCAACCCATTCCTCTTACTATAGATTGACTCGACTTCTAAAATTTCATGTAAACTGAATCACTCAGTTTGTACCCTTTTTTGGTCAAGATTTCACAGAGCATAATTATTTTGAAAGTTATTCAGATTGTTGCATATCTAAACAATTTTTTAGCTGAGTAATATTCAGTTGCATGAATATACCTTAATTCAGTTTGTCTATCCACCCAATTGAAGGATATTTGTATTGTTTTCAGTCATTGGCTGTTACAAATAAAGCTGCTATGAAAATTCCTGTGCAAGTTTTTGTGTGGATATTTCTCTTGGCTAAAATCCTAGGAGTAAAATGCTGAGTCATATGATAGATGTGTGCCTTCCCTATTGTTTTCTCATTTTTGACAAACTTTAATAAAAATCTGATACATTAAGAATAGAAAGACTGGAGTCATAGCTAATGAGACCTAGAAATATCTGAGTGGGATGTGGACAAGAACTTATAATGAATGACTTGGGTTTGATTATGAGACAATTCCACTTTTCAAGTATTCTAGACACTTAAAGAGAGGGCTGGGTTGACACCTAAAAAATACATTTGTTTATTTATTAAGCTATTTATTCAGCTCATGTTTGTTGAACATCTACTATATGCTAGGCACTCTGATGAGGTTTGGGAATAAAAAGTAAACAGTACTGATAAAATTTCAGTGCTAGGCTAGGCACAGTGGCTCATGCCTGTAATCCTAGTACTTTGGGAGGCTGAGGTAGGTGGATTTCTTGAGCCCAGGAGTTTGAGACCAGCCTGGGCAACATAGAAAACCCCATCTCTACAAAAAATAGAAAAATCAGCCAGGCGTGGTGGCATGCACCTGTAGTCGTAGCTACTTGGGAGGCTGAGGTGGGAGGATCACTTGAGCTTGGGAAATAGAGGCTGCAGTGAACCATGATTGTGCCACTGTACTCCAGCCTGGGTGACAAAGTCAGACCCTGGCTCAAAAAAAAAAAAAAAAAAAAAAAGTTTCTGGTGCTTAATAGAGCTATGGTCACAAGTAATAGGACACACGTACATCTACTTTGCAGCAATTTGAAATCTTTGTGATCTACTCACAGACCAGCTTTTCTATTTCATCTCTCACTTCTTCCTCACTTCCTTTGTTTTAAGCAAATTAATTTTTTAATTGGTGCTGCTTAAGTTGTCATCACATGGAATGCCTCCTCTTCTCCTCACTTATTCAAGTCTTGCCTGTCACTTCTGAAACCCTGCCTTGGACATCTTCAGCCTGAAGAAACCTCACAGTTTCCTGATTTTTTTGGTCTAGAGTGCAGTCTGGGCATCACAATTTTTAGCAACTGTGAAGATAATTCTAATGTGTAGCCAGGCTTGAGAACCTCTGTCCCAAAGAGATTTTATCAGCACAGTTTCCTACAATTGTACTTTGCTGCAGAATGTCTTTGTTCCTTTTTTTCCATCCTCTATCAGAGAAGAAGGGGCCCTCTGTCTTTTAAAGGTGAAACTTTGCATGAGGGGTTTACATCCCTGTCTCTTTTACCATCCACAGAAGATGTGTCTTTATCAACCGTCATCCTCTTTCCTCGTATCTTCAGTCTTACTCTACTGATGGCTTCCTCCCTCTGGATGCATGCTTAGGTGAACCAGAGCCTATAAATCCTATGTGCACTATTTTTTTTCTATTGTCAAATTCCTCCAGGTAGCCCTTAATACATTCTGTTTCATCACCCACTCACTCCTTAATCCCTCACAATTGGCTTCTGTCTTCCCGCGAATTAAACTGACCTTTCAAAGATCATGTGATAATACATGCTAGGGGCTTAATAAATGATTGTTGAATGAATGTTAAACACATGAATACATGGCTCTAATCACCAAATCAATGATCTTTAACCAGTTCCCATCCTTGACACATGGTCAGTCAGGCTCATGACTCTGTCCTTGTCTTCTTCAATGTAGAAACCTGGTTTTTCTCCTATTTTAGAGGTTTCTCTATGACCCCTTTGCTGGCCACTCTTGAATATGTTAGGTTGCACAATGTGTAAGGGTTCTGGTGGCAGACAAAGTTGGCATTCAAATCAGGCCGTTGATAATTTATTGCTGTATGACTTAGAACAAATTGTCCCTCATCACTAAGCCTCATTTCTTTATCCATAGAAAGGAAATAATTATAGCATTGTTTCAAAGGCTGATGTGCTACTTAAATGCCATAGCAAAGACAATACATGCTCATTAAATGTGCATATTAGTGGTTCAATGGACGTAAGCTTCCCATGGGCAGTCACCATGCCATTTTTCCCACCATCGTGATTCTGTCTTCAAAACTTGCACAGGATTTGTCACAAGGTACTTGAAAAATATTAGTGGAGAATGAATGAGCAAATGCATTATTCTACTTCTCTTAATGAATAATCTTTCCCAAGACCTTGGCTTTAGCTCTCTTCACTCTTTCCCTTGCTAATCTAACTTATTCCCTAATGACCTGTTGACCTTATTCATTCTTCAACTATCTCCTTTGCATAGATGACTGCTGAATCCAAACTAAAATCGACTTGGCCCCTTGTGATCTACAGATCCAAACGTGTTGTCTTTTAGACAGTTCCCAAAAGAACTTTCCCAAAGACATTACTTTGAGACCTTAAACTCCCAATACTTAAAAAAGAATGATTATCTCCCCTTAATCTGTATTATTCACTCATATATATTCACTTATTGTATATTTTATGTATTTTATTATACATATATATTTGGAATGGCCTCTAAAGAGTTCTACCTGCCTATTGTTTATTAGCCTTAAAATATTCCCACTTGCAACACGTTCTTCTTACTAATGTGTAAACCTTAATGTATTAGCAACCTCCACATTGCAACCAAAAATAATTATAATATTAATTTTTTAAAGTCCACACTCCTTTTGGGGCCTGTAAATTTACCCTTGTTTTACTAGAAAACTTTTTTTGGGGGGCAGGGTCTTGCTCTGTCACCCAGGCTGGAGTGCAGTGGCACAATCATGGCTCACTGCAGTCTCGACCTCCTGGGTTCAAGCAATCCTCCTGCCTCTGCCTCCTGAGTAGCTGGGATCACAGGCGCATGCCACCATGCCTGGCTAATTAAAACATTTTTTGTAGGAATGGGGTCTTGGTATGTTGCCCAGGCTGGTCTCAAAGTCCCGGCCTCAAGTTGTCCTCCCTGCCTCAGCCTCCCAAGGTGTTAGGATTCCAGGTAACAGCCACCATGCCTAGCAGAAAACTTTTATTTATGTAAAAAATATCTCTTTATTAAGCAAGTAACATGTAGGTAAGTTCCTATTGTGAAAAATCATAGCTTAAGCAACACAGATGTGTCAATGTCAAGGCAACATCTCCACTTCATTACTGCAGCTTGCCCCATTCTCACTGCTCTTTGACAAATTTATTTGGTTCCTATTATCAGTTTGGGATAAAGCTTTCCAGATCTTTTGCATACATTCACGAACATTTGCATATTTGATTTTTACTTAATGTAAATGGGGCCAAGCTGTATTTATTAATAGGAAGCTATATTTTTCCCTTTGTTAGTGTATCCTGGAGGTGTGCTCATTTAGATCTTCCTCATCTAAAGAATTACTGCATCACCTTCTCCAGTGTGGATACACCACAGCATGGACAGACTTCTATTAATGAATGCTTAAACACTACCTTGCTATGTTTATTTCCCATCCCTCTCATATGTGTGATCTCGTAACCAAATAAAAAAGCACATTTCAAACTTTTCTATCTTGACCTCTTTGTGCATGCCGTTCTTTTCCTATTCCTTTCAGTGAAACTTCTACTTATCCTCCAAAACTCACCTCAAATGTTAACTCCATGTGCTGTCCATCGTGTTATGCTAAAAGTGATGTCTTACACCTCTTACTCTTCTTCCTTAATCATTCAAGGACAGACACTAAGGATTTTATACTCCCACAGAGCTAAACCTAGTGTCCTACATACAGTAAACTTGGAATCCGTGTATTGCTTAAATAAGGAAATGATTGTTAACCTTTTCTTATCTAATATGTATACACACACAGATTATAAGCACCTCCAAGGTGAAACATACTCCAATAAGCTTTGAATAATGTGCATGTGTTATGATTTGTATGCTGGTGCCATGGCAGCCATATTGTGGGCATGGACAAAGGCGGAGTATTTTTCCTTAAATATTGCACCGAAAGTGCCCCTTAGTCACTATAGGAAGCTACCACAAGGAAAGGAGGATGAACTTACCAGGATCTCCAAGAGGATTTAGAATTGGTGTGGATAATCCTAAAAGAGAAGGGAAAAGAAACTAATTGAATGTCATCCTTTTTTTTTTGTTTGTTTGCCTGTCCAGGATCCCTTTTTCAGGAAAGAGAACTCTACTTTACAGTGAAGAACCTATTCCTTACACCTCGAGTGGAATTGGCTTGCCCTCTCCTGCTCCTCATGCAGACTATATGATAGCCAGAGTCCTCTATCTCCTAGCCACAGCAACTTGGTCTAGGATGGTTATGAGACTCACATAGTACCAATCCAGGTGTTCCCTGAGACTTGAAATTAGCATACTGGGAGTAACAGTTCTCTCCTTTGATGTAAGATGTAAACCCTATTTGGGCTTTGGATAGACACAAGCCATTTTTTCTGCAATGTGTAAAAAGTCTATCTGAGGCTGGGCATGGTGGCTCACACCCGTAATTCCAACATTTTGGGAAGGCTGAGGCAAGAGGATCATTTGAGCCCAGGAGTTCAAGACTAGCCTGGCAACATGTAGAAATCATCTCTCTACAAAAATAAATAAATAAATAAATAAATAAACAGGTATGGTGATACATGCCTGTGGTCTCAACTACTTGGAAAGCAGATGTAGGAGATCTATTAAGCCTGGGTGGTGAAGGCTGCAATGAGCCATGATCACACCATTGCACTCCAGCCTGGATGAGAGTGAGAACTTCTCTCAAAAAAGAAAAAAAAAAAAAAAGTCTATCTGAGAATAAACCCCAAAAAGGGGCCCAAGAAAAGAAGGTAAAGGCAGGGCACTTTAGCCCAGGGACAAATTCCAAATCTATTGTTTGGGTCTCCATATTTAGTTGCTCCTGAAGCTTGTCTCCATCTGGACATCCTAGATATGTGAGTCTACAAATTCCCTCTTTATCTAAACTGGTTAGGTTTCTATGACCTGTAATGGAAAGAGACTCACAGAATTGCATAGGAGGTTTAATTAATTTTATATATTTCTTCTGACTCTATTTTCTTCCCATCTCTTTTTAGAGGATGCATGCTGATTAAATTCTCTAAATCTAATTGTTTAATCTCTGCTTTCTAACTCCCAAAATATTCACAGAGTGGAAATGTTTAATTTTGTGAAGGTATGCCAAAAATGATCTACAAAAATGGCTTAAAATTGGAGGCTGAATCTTATGCTAAAATGAATGGAAAGGAATAAAGAAACTGAGATGTGGTTTCTGCTGAACTGGTCTTTCGTCAGTTCTATTCAATTTGCAATAGTGAGAAGTGTGGCTAGGAATTTACGTATGTTATGTTGGGTACCTACTCAGTTCAACGATGTCATGAAATTTACCTGTATCTTGTAGATATTGTTATCCTGATTTGAAAGATTGTTTTAAAAAAATCAAATGATTTTCAGAGTTTCATTCTTGCCCAAGGACTAGCCTTACTCTAGCTGTTAGGTAGAGAAATGCAAGATTAGACCCCAGCTGTCTGAGTGCTCAACGCTTCTCCACCATTCAGGATGTTATGCAATTAGGTTGGATATCGACTGTGTTCCCAAAGAGAACATTTCCAACTTTAGTCAACTGTCTTGAAGTTCATGGTTTGATCATCATCGTTTTGGAGGAAAACAAAGCCAATCACTTTCTAGGGAGTACATTGCTACAAAGAGAGTATAAAATTTGAATTTGGAGACATAAATTCTAGTTTCATTTTCACTAAAGAGCTCTGTGATTCTGAAGTTTAACTTTTCTAGACCTCAGTTTCCTCCTCAGTCAAATAAAGGGAATGAGGGCCGATCATCTCCCAAGTCTGTTTCATCATTTTTCTCCTGGTAAGTGCTTTCCCAGCACCCTGTATTTTTCCTGTAGGAGATCATATCGTCCTATATTATGATTATATGCTAAATACAGTGATGTCTCGTTCAACTCAGTATTTCCCAATAGTGAGTCCAGTGTCTGGCAGACAGATCATCAATGAACATTTGTTGAATAAATAAATGAGACAATGAAGTCTATTTACTCTTGTGGACAAAATATTACTTTTGTGTGTGTGTATTCTTGTTCTTTCATTAACCAAAGGAGTAAGCTTTGAAATTGAAGAAAATACCTAATTTTCTAATTTTGCTGATGAGAAGTAAAAATAGGTTAATGATAGTTTTGAGTGCTTCAATGTTCAATGCATCAGTATGGATTTTACACAGGACATTTCTTCAACTAGAAGCGCAAGATAAGCAAGGAGTTAATGCAAGTTTTAAAATAAGAGATGTATTTTAAAGTATAAAATGGTCATTTTAGATAACCATTGTATTTCAACTTTTAAGGCTTGGTAACAGAGCCATCCTGGTGAACTTTCTATGTGAATGAAGTTTCTTTCATCAGCTTTTCCTATATTATTTCATCTTGGGGGAAAAAAGCAGTAGCTAAGCCAGAAACAAGCAGAATAACAACAAAAAAAGTCTGTGGCCAAAGCAACAGAATTACTTTTTAATCTCTCCACTTGTGTTTGTGAAGGAGAAGTGAGCTATGTGGCTTTTTGTCTTTGTTTAGACATTGGACAATAAAAATCATAAAAACATATATTTTTGACATACTATTTTTTGGTGTTCTTTGGAATTTGGACCCTAATTAAAAAATATGTGTTTCCTAGCCCTTCTTACTGTGAAAATCCTTGGCAATATAAACAGATGCACTGGTTGGCTTTTAATTCTGACACCAGACTGTCTGAAATAATAGCTCTAAGAAAGTGTGAATTCTTTCATTCCTGTAGCATCAATTATAAGTACTTAATTTCTTTATCTTCCTACTGTGGACTATAGTACCAATCTGGTTTATTTTTTACCTGGCTAAGCATGGTGCACTTCAGAACCCCCTAGTTTATTCTGCACGAGAAGACAGAAACAAGCCATAAGTTTGAGTTATTTTCATACTCTGGGGCACATCACTGTAATTTCATAATTAAGATATTAAGCGGTGTTCTGAAAATTTCAATAATATAGACCCATAAGATGACAGAATTAGGATACTTGATAAGCAGTTTGAAAACACTGAACATTTCTCATAAAAGTTGATTCATCATTTGATAAATGAGCCAAGTTAATAGCTTACTAGCTCATCTTGGCCTTTCATAGTCAAGGATATTCATTTTTTTGTATCCATCATTTTTTACACCTTGTAACCAATTTGCTGTCAGTGTTTTTAGCCTGTGATGTAACTGTGGTGACACTGACTTCTGTACATGGATGGGGTACCACAAATGACATATAGGCCGAAAAATTTATCAGTTCCTGGGAGTTGAGATATTTTGGAAGAACTGCTAGAACGGATCTTCATAAATATTGCCATATTTCTACTTTAAAACTTCACTCTTTAGAGGTGTGTCTTTATATACTAGAGGCAAACATAAAATCAAAGAAAGGCAAATTATTGCTGGAATTCATGATAAACATAATGAACAACGTGCTATGCTTCTCCAATTGTTTTCTTTCAAAGTTCTGTCTTTATATATGCATTTGTATTTTGAGATGTTTTCACCAGTCATTTTGATGCCTAACACTAAAGAAGTTTATATCTCATTTGCAAATATGATTAAAAGAATTATTAGGGCTAAAATGTAATGGGATATGTGGTAGGAATTGTTAAGCCCTTTATTTCTATTATCACACTTGAATCCCCATGACATTGCTAAAGCTATTGTTGTTAGTATTTTTCTCATTTTAGAGGTAGGGAAGTTGAAATTTAATGACACCAAGTACCTGACCCAAGTTCACAGAGTCAGGAAGTGGTGGAAGCAAGGGCTTTAAGCAAGTAGGGCCAGAGTGTTCAATCATGTCCTGCTGTTCCTAAACATTGTGGCTACTAAGGTACCTAATGCCTCACACACATGAGTCCATTTAATCCTTCCTAAAAACCATTAATGTTGAAAATATTACACCTATTTTACAAATGGAGAAACCAAAACTCTGATGAAGTAATTTGTTCAAGCTCACACAGTGTGTAAGTAGTAGAGATGGGCTTACAGCCAAGGTTTGCCTGATTCCAATAACCTGTGCTCAAAACTTTCATTCTAAACTGCATAATAACATTTGTTTAGGTCCTTAGAGTTTATTATCTTATCCTAGTAGGTGGCACCAACACAGTTCTTCTGTGTGCAATGGCTGACTACACTATCTTTGATGCCAGAAAGACTAGAGACAATTTCCTCATAAGGGTAAGGGCCAATGATGTGTACTGCTATCGTGACATATGTATAATAGGGATGAAAAGGAGTCTTGGAGGATATGTATTTCTACGGGTAAAAGCAGAGGCTGGGGATTGGGCTTCTGGAGTATCTTTCCAACCTTTTTTATATGACACATCATTTCATTCATATGCCTACAATTAATCTCTCCTAAAATCAAGTTGGCTCTGATAACATCTCTTTGGAAATGGTGGGAAAAACACATAGTGACATCCTCTTGATCTTTTTGCAAAAACACAGTTACGATTTTGTCAGTTTTTAAACTTTTTTTCCGATTTGTAGAAAATTTGTTTTTGTGGAATTAGATAATTGAGAATATGAAATCTCAGTGGCGCACAGGTCCCATGACCATGCTTTGGGGCAATTACTTGGACAAGCGTGATAGCTTCTAAGTTGTTTCCTGTTGATCTTGGCCTCATTGCAATCCTTTCCAAAACTTCCCTCCTTCTCTGCTGCATTAGTAATGCAAAATGAAATTCATTGTGCCCATTATATCTGTTAAATGGTTTCCATTTTAACTTGAGAAAAATGTATTGACGTTCATGTGTTTGGCATGAAAAATGTGTATATCTATCGAAGATAGCAACTTGTCTGTTGGAATTACAGTGCATTATGTATAATGCTGCTTTTAGCTGTGCATGTACATTTCCTGGAATCTTATTGTGTCAGAGCTTGGAAAGTTTACACAAGCATTGGTAATCTAATTTTTGTCTGGTGGGTGGCTGTGGAAATATGGAGTATTTGAAAAAGCAAATGTCTTGGCCATCTGTGCCAGGGAGGGGTTTGGTGGCAGGGGTGTCTAGGCAGGTGGGTAAAAAACAACCATCAAAAAAAGGCTTTAAAAATTGCCCCAGGCCTAACCTAAATACTAATTTCCCAAGAGCAGAACGATATAACTGTTTTGTGACATGGTTTTTAGCACATTTCTGGTTATTCTTTTTAGGAGTTCTAATTGTAAGGTTGAGGAATCTGTTTTATCTTTCTCCTGCCTCTTAACGATAATCCTTCTCTAGACTATATTGTTTCCTGTGCCTTTTGTCTTCTGCAGACAAGAGTGTTTGGCTCATGAACATCTTGTTAAGGTCTGTTGAGGATTAGGGGCTGTGACACAATTTTCTTGCTGAGTCTTTTTATTGGGGATTTTTCAGCTGGTTTGTATTGGAGGCCTTTGAAATGTCTTCTATCAAGCAATAATTTCATTTTTCTTTGTTTTCCTTAAAATTGGGGTTGTATTTGGCTCAACTGTTCCTGGGGTCTAGGTAATGAATTGTATTATTTAATAGGCCAGTGTGAAATGCTGTGTGCAGCAGCTGCACTGCTCTCTGTCTTTCAGAGCTGCTTAAATCCCACTCACTGTGCTGCTGCTGAACTGTGATGTAGTTTTCGTTTTTTGGCTTTAAGTGTATTTCAGCCACACATCTAAAGCAAGGTTTCTTAATTTCTGCACTATCGTCATTTTGGACTGGAGAATTCTTTGTCGTGGGGGGGCTGTGCTACGCATTCTGGGTTGGGTGGCAGCGTCCCTGGCCTCTGCCCACTTGATGTCAGCAGCAGCTTCTCCAAAGTCTCCAGGTATTCCTAATGTCCCCTGGGGACTGAAATCACCCTCAGTTGGGCATCACTGATCTAAAGCAAGGCTGAAAGACAAGGCTGGCATGATGTAAAGGAATTTCCATAAAAAGCACTGAACTCAAGCAATACAATGACAATTCTGAGAGAGCTTTGTGTCTTGGAGGACACGTGGAGGAACTGTATCACACATCCCTGGAGAAAATACTGTAATAATTGTCTATAGTTTCCTAGACTGAGTAACAGAGGAGGTAAGGGTCACCTTTTAACTGCTTTGCTTCTGATCTGCTAATTATCTCCTCACCCTGTGATGCCTTTCATCTCCCCTCTACGCAACTTGACTCACATATGGAAGATTCTAATTCTTCGCAGACTTTCCACCTTAACTACTTTCCTAGCCTAACCTCCCTGCTCTTCGGTTTCCCCCACTGTTTTTCTTTGGCTCAAATGGGAACAAGGTGCCCATTATTTCTTTAATCCACTTCACCACCTAATAATTGCTGAGGACCAATTTTAACAAGATGCTTCCTTACTCTGTAATGCACTCCAGTAAGGAACTAATGTTTACCATGATGAGTATTCTCTGTTCCAACTGAAAAGCTGAAACGCTGCCGACCACTGCAGTGTAGACTTTTTCATGTTTAACATTTTCTCAATGCCTCTTTGAGTGAGTTACATCTATTATATTTAATGGCAGTCTTATGGGCCTGTCAAAAGGGCATTCTATTTGCTACCGAAATATCAATTAAAATAACATGTAAATGAACGAGGTAATCAAATGCATCTGATGATAATATCAAGATTATTTTTAATTTTTTAATGCTGTGAAAGCTGTGGAGTAGACTAACAAATCTATTTGATCAATACATGGGATGTAAAAAGAAGAAGAGACAAGATTGACTGATGAATAAAATGAAACTGACACAAACAGGCTGACAGCCAGCTGTAAGTCTCTTTAGGGCAAATGCAATTAACTTAGAATAATAGACTCAAATTTGATGGTTAGAAATGCATTTTTATTAACAATCACAGGCTGAATCATTATGCTCTTATGAATAAAATGGTACTTATATTTTGTGCATGTGTGTGCACGCATATATAAATACATACACATATGTCTCTATGTATATATCCATGCCTCTCACGTTCCTATGTGCTCTGCTTACAATTTGGGTGGAAAAGTTGATTTTTAGAATAATGTACTTTAAAAAGGAAATTCATTCATAAATTGTCTTCAGGACTATAAATTCTGAATATTCCCCCAAATTATATATATAAAAATCATACTACTTATCTGGTGCTATTAGGCATAAAGTCAGTGAGCCCTGGTCCCAGAACTGCTGGTCCTTAGGGGATTTGGAATTGCAATCAGGGATTTACAGATTTCATTTTGAAGAGGAGAAGTCATTACTAGAAACCTAAGCTCATTTCCTCTCCTTTAATAGCTATTTTAAATCATTCATTTAGAAAATACATTAACTATTTAGGGTGCTTGCAATGCGTTTCTCTTGGCGTTAAGTCTGCATTTTTAAAAGATTTTTTTTTCTAAAATTATTTCAAAAGAAGATGAGAATTAGAAAAAAACCAAATGAAATTTTGGTGATATAAAATTACTTTTGGATAGCATTTTCCTCTCTCATTGCCTAAGAGAAAACAACGTAAAACTTTAACAAAATATTAGACTATTAACAAACTCTTAATGTTTTAATGCTATATAGAGTTAAAAAGTACATGATTCTCGGAAAATCACAAACTCAAATTTGAATATGATTAAGAAATAGCATATGGTCAATGGCCTCTTTAAATGAATTTGTTAATAACTTAAATAGAAAGCAGTTTTAATTCTGTACTACTTACTTAATATTGATGCCAACCTTAACTGGTAACTGGGTAATAAAGGGAAACGAGATTATAGTAAAAAATAAGTAACTTTAATTTCTACAAAGAATTCAGAATATGGATTGTTGCATAACATTTTTGCACACTGCTGTGTGTGTGTGTGTGTGTGTGTGTGTGTGTGTATATATATATATATATATATATATATTCAAATGCAAAATAAAGCTCCCCGAGTTATGTAATTGCTATTCTTCAAAAGGACATCATGAAGGTTGACAATTTAAAATGTGCTCTTCCTGTCACCATCCAATTCTTTTGAATGTCTACTGATGGTGTTAAAAACAATCTCCGCAGAAGAGGGCTGCCATTGCCAATTTAGGACACTGGCTTTGTTATTAGCGTAGGCATATTAGATCATCCTCTTGCTCTTCCTGCCTGCTTTGTTCTTTTGATATGGTAGGGAACTGAAATTGACAACAGTCTACATTTATATAACAATAACTTGCATTGTTAAATATATATATGCAGATAGACAGATAGAGAGTTCTTTTATCCCCAAAAGATATCAAAGTTCACTACACACCATAAAAAAAACCCCACAGATATATGCAGATGCTTCTGGGGTGAACCATAGCAACTTTTTAAAAGCATAAAGTATTGACAGCCTTAAGATGCTTGGAATAGTACATCACCATTTTTAATTTTTGATATTTATATCTCCTTAGAAAATTTGTTTTGTTCACCAGGAGGAAAGGATAAAGGTCACACTTCGTTACTTGAGCAACATGTCAGAAGCAGTTTGAGCATAAGCTGGAAAGAAACTAAGTCTAAATGCTTGAACAACACTGCTGTTGTAAACACAAGACCAAGTATGCTGCTTGGTATCTCATCATTGTTCAATCCACTGGTCCACTGAAACAACATAGAGTGAACTCAAAGTGGGGAGTGTGATCATTGGATGGGCATCACTATACGCAGGGTTATCAGACTTGTCAAATAAACACATGAGATGCGCAATTTAATTTAAAGTTCAGTTAAATAACGAATCAATTGATAGTATAAGGATGTTCCATTGAAATACGAGGAACAATCTTGATAACTGAAACATATTTAAGGGGTTGTTGACAACAACCTACATTTACATAGCAATATGTGGGACACAATACTAAAAAAATTGTGGGCACTCTGTATTTAATCTGGCAATCCAAACTATGAAAGGAAGGCTTTGTGTATTCTTTACAAAGTAGACTATCATTGGGATAAAAAACATTTTTAGAGGGAAAAAAAACCAATAGAACTTTATTTTTTGTCACCCTTAAAATAACCCTACCATCTTAAATATTTGTAAATACGTTTTCTTCTTCACAGAATAGAAATAATATTATATTTAGACATGACTCTTTTTTCAATAATCCATAATTATAGGTTCTGGATGGAATATTCATGAACAATACAAGGCTCAGGGCATATCATAATAATCAGTGAGTGGTCGCCTATCTGTTTCCATGACTACCATGAAGGATAGTTACTTTTTTTTCTTTAGTTTATTTTCCTGAATGCCAATCATAGTACCAAGCACATGGTATGTTGTTTGAATGAATTTATTCTTGGCCATTGGATTGATTTTTCTCCTTTTTTCTAACTTTGGATGACTTCCCTCTTTTTTCAGACATAATGGTAGTTTTTCCTCTTTGGTTTTATTTCCATTTTGAGATATTCTTCAGCATATGCAGGGTGAAATTTGACACCCTTCTATCAGTAAGTTATAGACAGTGTTTCTCTGGCAGTATTTCTTACAAGGATGAAAAATGAGGAGTTCTGAATGGTTGATGATGAGTCTCCTGGAGACGGAGAGAGTTAGTGAATAATTTTTTTAAAGCCCACAAGGAAAGCTGTATTACAGAAAGTTAACTGTGCTCTTGAGCACTTCATATGTATTCTTTATCATATAATATATATTATCTATTATATGAATTAGTTGAAAATTTTCTAGAGGAGTTTAAACATACAGGATTTTTTCTATATTATACCAATTTTTAAATCACATATCAATGTCACAACTCAATTCTATTAGAATTTTAACATATAACATTATATCTCTTTTAATCTTCAGAATTTATGACTCTAATAGAAAAAGGTAACATTTTTATCTCAATCATCATTATCGTTGGTTTCGTTTCTACTGTATACATGCTACGAGCATTTGCCAATGCGATATAAAGCAAGTGGGACCAAGGTAAAAAAGAGAGGGAGAGAGAACCTAAAGGAAGATTCAAGGTTTCAAACACACAAAATAGGGTTATGGTCATCAAAAAATAAAATAGATATAAGAATATTCATGAAGCACTAAAATAATATTATAAGTTATTTTTTCTAAGTTTCTGTTTTCTGTAGTAAAGAGATGTGTATTCTTTTAGATGAGATCTATCATTATATTAACAAATAAAGTAGAATTTGATGCTACAATGATCAAAATAAAAGTCTAAACAGGTCAATTCAATCCATCTTTGTATTATTTGAAGGATAGGAAGGAGAGTGGTAAAGGAGATATGCTAACATTTATTGAGTATGTATTAAATTCAGACACTGTGCTAGACAATGAGAATAATGAACCATGTTATTCTCTGTCCTGAAGTCTCTGACTCACAGTCTAATGGGAGAGACACACGAGCAAGTAAATAATTGTAAAGCATGGTAATTATGTGCTGTAAAGACATAGTATATTGTATAGATATGATCCTATGTAGAATATTATCAACCTTCTAAATAGCTTGCAGGAATGTCTTCACTGGAGAAATAATGTTCCAGTTCTGAAGGAATTTATAAATGGAGTAAAAAAGTTTGAAAAGCATGCAATGTTGAGAGCAAAATTGCCAAAAAGTGTTAGGTTATGAAGCAGAATTAGAAGCACACTGGTTTGAATTGGAGTGTAGGGTTCAGGATAGAAAGAATGCTAGAAAATGGAACTTGAAAAGTAGGCATAGCTCAGAACTTGGAGGCTCATACATTAAATAAAGGAGAATTTAAAACAGGGAAAATACATTGTCAAATTTAGAAAGAGAATACTGGCAGCAGATTGGAAGGGACAAGACTGCATTGGAAGAGCAATATTTAGGCTATTACAATCAATAGTAAAGACAAGAGTTAATTAAAGCTTAAACAAGATGTTAACTTGCCGTTGGAAATGGACAGGATAACCAGATTCAAGAGTTAATGAACAAAAGAACTCAGCAGCTCAACACATTGAAAAGTGGTGTTTAACCTGGTTAGTATAAAACAAGATAGTATTGAGTAGGCTACCACGTGTGATATGTTTGCCAATGGTGGCCTACATGACTCAACTGAAAGGAAATCAATTGAAAGGACTCACTGGATGGTAAATTTACTTACCAGGAAATGGGCTAAGAAGCTTTAAGACATTGTTCCAATTGTCAACTTCACTGTCGTTTTATTTCCTAGGGAGTTCTATCCCATTTGGCTAAAGAAGAATCAGAAGCTCAGAGATATTAAATGTAGTATCGTAAGTTCATAGTGCTAGGAAATGATGGAGTGGAGGTCCCTACTCAAGTCCTTCTAACCGCAAAGTCCCCGATCTTTTCTTTAAGGTATGCTTCCTGAGGTTGACTTCAGATAGATGTGGATGTACACTTGGACCAAGTTCTACATTAGGAACACTTTTAAGTGATTGATCTAGAAGTATGAAGTGAATCAAGAGCTTTGTGTCCTTAATATTTACTAACTAGTTTGAAGGGACAGAACTGGATTCATTCATTTATTCACAATTTATGTAGTGCCTTCTTTCTGATGGTAGTTATCTGAATTTGGAGCTACCTCAGGCTTTAGTGTCTAAGGGGGGGAGCTATCATATTGTGCAAATGTGAGTATTGATTGGAATGAAGTTTAGGAGACAACTAACAGATGCTACCATTGCTGTGATCGCCGCATCATAAGAAAAAAAAAATAAGCAGGATATAATTTTAATTTTTTCCTCACATCTTTCTCTTCTGATTAATCATCCTTTCCCTCTCTCTTTTATGCCTGCCCCTTTAGGTCTAAGTAAATTTTTTTTTTCTTAAAATATATCATTGCAGGTGCCCCTACTGTGAAAATGGAAAGAAATGTAATGTTTTGGTCATGGGAGAGCTGCCAATTCCACAGTACCAGCACAGTGAGAGTCATCCTTCATTTATTTCCCCCCTTCCCCTTTTTTGGACGTTGATGAGACATTAGTATGGCGCGAAGCCTGTTTGCTCCTTGCTGCATTTATTTTGTTAAGATTAGAGTTGCTAAGATACGGTAGTTATTTCAAATTGTAACCACCGATGCCAGTGGTCATAAAATAAAGTACTGAAATTCCTTTATTTGCTAATGTTAATAAAAAAAATTCTTGAGGGGGCAAGGGAATTTTCTGGAAAAAAGGAACAGTACTCCAAGTGGCCTCTGTTATAGCACATAATTAGATCCACTAGCCTAGCTGGTATTGAGCTATTTTTGGTGTAAAATCTAGAGAGAAGTTCTGGCTTTGAGTTGTTTCTTAAGTTATTCTTTTAAAATAAAGGGTGTGGTCAGGTTGTGCAAATTTTACATCCAATCTTCTATTTAGTTGTTCAAGCCAGGGGATTTATTTTTCAGCCTGTTGCTAGATATTGTTCTCTGTTCAATAAATATTTTGAAGGATTTGGAGTTTTTAACACTTTCTCACAACTTCTTGAGTTGGGCCTATTAATTCTTCCCATCTTGTGCTGCTGAAGCACCAAATCTCTCTTGTTCCATTGATTAATTCTACTCTCTTAGGACATAATTTGTAACTTGTAATTTTACTGTTGCCAGTGACATTTTTTAGGTAATTGAGAAGTCGTGCCCTGTGTTTTTACTGTTATTGACAATATTCTATATTTTTCTTTATAAGGAATCACACACACACACACACACACACACACACAAAACCCCAGAATGATTTCCAACTAGATTTAAATCAACTCCAGGACATTTCTTTGAGCTTGTAGGTAAATATTTTCAACTAATACTTAAAAGAAAAACCATTAAACTATTTGGGTGGAAAAATAGTCTCTGAGCAGCCAGTTTGGCAAAGGTTTGTTCAGCGAATGTGTGTAATTTCAAATTACACTATGTTTTTATTTCACAAAAATTTCCAGCTTCCCTAGAACACTTCAAATACTAATATCCAGAGTTTCCACTGGCAATTCTTTTGTTTGTTCTGGAAGCATCTTGCAATTTGGGACTAAAAAAATATTGTGTTCTCTTTGGATTTATAGACATAAACATATGCATTTCTTCTTCAGCACACAGTTCTTTTCAGGGGAAGCCAGGTTGAATGGGCAGATTGTCAAATAGTAAGAAGGCTTCATCAAAAATATATAGTACATTTGGCTGAAAAAAAAAATGGTCTCCAGTAAAATTTAATCTATTTAGAGAAAGATAAACTATTAAATAATGACATCCCAATGTGATTTGATTAAAAGTAATATTTTGTGAAATCACCATTTAAACGCCTTTCCAGAGAGACTCAGAGAATATGCCGCGTACACTGTTGAATCGTATTCATTAAGTCAAACTCGTAATACCCAGTGGAGCCTTATTCCACAACAGGTCTGTGGTTAATTGTAATTCCATTAGAGAAATTGCAAAAAGGTGGTTTCTGCCCACATCTTTGGAGACAAAGCTACTCCTCATGTTCTGTGGTTATTACTGTCTCAGAATTTTGAGATGCCAATGCTTTGTAGAGTTTCAGTTCTAACATCTGAGTTCTTAGAACTCAATGTCCAGAAGGTAAAGTGATTTGCTGCAGTCTTCAGTCTTCATTTTCTATGTTCATTGTTCACCTATGCCATAGTAAGAGGACTATCTGATTTTTTTTTTCCCCGAGTATGCATCCCAAGATTTAAGATTACAGATACATCAGTTATCTGTCTACTTGCATAATAGTGGGTATATATTAGATCAATTTATTGGTTTAAACTTTTTCATTTCCCTAAATGGTATTTTATAGGCATAGCCTTGCTCTGGCCTCATGATGGCGGAGTGTACATTCCTGCTCCTTTCTGGAGGGCTTAGTGGCTTGACTTGACCAACATAAAGAATATTATGACAGCAATATACCTGCAAATTTAGATTCTGCTTTTGCATCGAGAGTATTAGGTTGGTGCAAAAGTAATTGCAAATTTTGCCATTAAAAGTAATGGCAAAGCGGCAATTACTTTTGCACCAGCCTGATACCATGCCTAAGTAGTTGCTGGTCTAAGGAAGATGAGGAACATGTAGAACAGACCTAGGACACCTGCAGCTTTGAACCAAACCCTACTGCACCTTATTCAGATTAGCCAAACTGCAACTGACTCACAGATAAGCAAGCAAGAAATAAATGCTTGTTGTTATTTGCCATTGAAATTTGAGATGTCTTATTACACTGTAATTATGGCAATATCTAACTGATAGTGTGCCAATTTTACTGCCTTAACACGTGTTTTGAAAACACGTGTTAAGGAACTAAAATCGAAGGCAAAACAAGTGCCTTCAATTCTGCATATATGGGGAGGCAAAAGGAGTTTCTCCTCTGTTATTATTAAGTCTTCAGGTTCTATGCTAACTCTGAAGCTACAGCTTGAATTCAGCTCATATAGACCTACAAAATTTTAATAAAGTTATGAGTCATGTGTAATTGATCAATGCCCCGAACTTGTGACTTGGCAAAATTGAACAAAATGGGGGAATTCTGCAAACCCATAGTTTCAGTGAAATTCTTATCCAATATATGACTTAGGCTTAAAGTATATGTATTGTATGCTGTGATTTTTCCATTGGTGTATGGTGTGGCATACCATTGTCCCATAAGCCTTTCATAGGTGTCACCCCATTTGCTTCAGTGTATGACTTTTTTAGACAATTGGGTGTTGGGGAGTGGGTCTTAACTGAGTACATAAACTATTGTGGTAATAACTGTTGATGGATTATTGAGTCAAGTGGGTTCAATTAAGATGGGTCAGAGAGAATAATAAGTTAAAAACGTGATTCAAGGGTTACAATTGCAAAAGCTAAGTGAGGCTAGGCAGACAATATAAATGAATAAAGTGGGCCAGATAACAGGAATGAGAAATCCATGGTAAACTGGAGAAGATGTGCCCCATTTATAGGAGATAACTATTTGGTTCCAACTACTTGTCATTCAGGCACTGTATTGCCCTATATTTATTTATTTATTTTTAAAAATTTGAATGCCTCTACATGTCAGGAACTGGTTCTGTGGATACAGCAGTGAACAAAACAAACTAAACCATTTTAAAAAATCAAAAAGAAAGCCAGGCACGGTGGCTCACGCCTGTCATCCCAGCACTTTGGGAGGCCAAGGCGGGCGGATCACCTGAGGTCAGGAGTTCGAGACCAGCGTGGCCAACATAGTGAAACCCTGTCTCTACTAAAAATGCAAAAATTAGCCAGGCGTGATGGCAGGCGCCTGTAATTCCAGCTACTAGGGAGGCTGAGGCAAGAGAATCTCTTGAACCTAGGAGGCGGAGGTTGCAGTGAGCCGAGATCACACCAATGCACTCCAGCCTGGGGGACAACAGCGAGACTTCGTCTCAAAGGAAAAAAAAACTAAAAAAGAAACTAATACCTAAAATAAAAAGTATTTTGGATTGTGATAAGTGCTAAACAGAAAAACATGCAGCAGGTGAATGAGATGCAACATTTTGGAAAATATGGTAGGGTCAGTCCTTACTGAGAAGGTGCCTTTTAGTAAAGTCCTGAGAGAAGCAATAGAGGGAGCCATGTGGATAGGGAAGACCATTTTATTTACGGGGAATGGCAAGTGCAAGGATACAGAGGCAGGGGTGTGCATGGAGTCCAAGGTGGGGGATAAATGTGGAAGGGGCTGAGTGGATAAAGGAGAGAGTGGATGAAGAGTTGTAGAATACCAGAGCCTTGGCTGCTTTAGGTGGGGCACCTTATTTCCACATTGAAAATGTTTCATCCAACTGGCCATAGTGGCTCATGCCTGTCATCCCAGCACTTTGGGAGGCCAAGATAGGAAGCCTGAGCAACATAGCAAGACCTCACCTACAAAATACAAAATAATTAGCCAGGTATGGTGATGCACCCCTGTAGTCCTAGCTAGTCAGGAGGCTAAGACAGGAGGATGGCTTGAGCCCAGGAGTTCAATGCTGCAGTGAGCTATGATAGCACCACTGTACTGCAGTCTGGGCTACAGCGCAAAACCTTTACTCTAAAAAAAGTAAAAATAAAAATAAAAAAATAAAATATTTTATCCAGATCTTGAAATCTGAACACAAATACTCAATAAGACTATGCCATAACCCATTTAGAGAGGTTTGAAACTCTTGTATTAAATAAGCTTAAGTGAAAAAAATTCTTTTCCAGGAGATAAAAATTTTTAAATACACTAAAAATGTGTAATCTCTTTTAAAAACAAAACAAAGTCCAGAAGTTTTCCTAGTATGCTCTGTGGCATAATATAGGTAGCTCAGGAGATTCAAAAAAAGGGTTAACAAATGCAGAGATAAGATTAATTATGAATCTGTACAGTTTGATTCAGATAACAGTTATTTAGTAGGCATATTTATATTTTTAATATTCTTTTCAGAGCATTACAATTTTTTGGTAATTGTACATAACAAAACCCAGTTCTAATTACAAAAAAAAATTGTATGCTAACTAGTAATGATAAACATTAGTGTCAATTGCATGATTTTAACAGCTGTGAAGTCTGTATTTGAATTCTGTTAATTTAATGGATAAATTAAAGTGATATTTCAAGACTACTTAAGGGAATCTTTTTTCAAAAAAGCTCAACCCCAAACATTCTAAAATTGCTTATTTTTATTCAATCCGTGCAGTTATTCTCAATTATTATTTTGTTTTGTACAAGTTGTACATTATTATGATGTACAGATGTGAGCATGAACTGAAATAACATAATCCATCTTAGATACAAAGGGCATAAAAGCAAAACTAGACCTTCTTTTGGGCTTTCCTTCCACTAAAAGTTAGGGAAAATGAGTTTTCACTTAGAGAGCTTTTGGAACAATAAATACAAATCTATTTTCCCTAGTGGTGAGGTGACAGAGGTTGTCATACTTAGCAAACCGAAAGTGGAAAACAATTTTCCGCTACAAAATCAGGGATTACTGAGAAGTTTACTATTTAAGTTTATCACAGTGGTAGATAAAGATAATCTTTTTCTTAAGATCATAAAATGAAAAGTGTCATGATGCACTCTACTCGATAGAGATATTCTTCTATCGCCTCTCCAAGGTAACTAAACAGTTGGTCGTTTCTTGTGCATTCTTCTATACAAGATTTATGCATACATGTCTTTATTTATGCATCCCTTATTTTTATTTTAAAAAAATGAGAGCATATTATAGAAAATTGTCATTGTATTTCCTTTTCCCACCGTAACATTCCTTTTTAATGTTTTCCTAATATTCCTATTATGAATATGCAATAATGTGTTTGACCAGTAATAGAATGATGGACATTTACATTGTTCCTTATAATTTTACAACAATACTTTTTGAAATGAGTGGAAAATCAGCTTGAGAAAGAGAGAAAAGCAGGTAAAACCTGTGGAACAATTGAAAGTTCAACTAATGAAACAGTGAACTAGCGAAATTCTTAAACCATACTGATACTTTGGTATCAAATAACTTAATTTGTTTTATGTTATCTAAAAAAAGAAAAGTAAAAAATTGAAATATTAGTAAACTATAAGATGAATAGTAGATTAGTGGACCAATGACAGATAAATTTTTCTAAAACAAAACTTCTATGAAAAAACATACATACCGTAATTTTATAGTCAGTAAAAGTGCAGAAATAAAAGGACAAAGGCTGTTCTTGACATTTGGTTCATAATAAGCAGATATGTAATAAGCATATTGGTTCTGTGATTGAGGAATTTTTCTTTTCTTCTTTATTTTAGAGACAGAGTCTTGCTCTGTTGCCCAGGCAGTGGTATGAGCACAGGTCACTGCAGCCTTGACCACCTGGGCTCAAGTGATCTTCCTGTCTCAGACTCCTGAGTAGCTGCGACAGCAGGCATGCACCACCAAGCCTGGCTATTTTTTTTTCCTGGCTATTTTTTTTTTTTTTGGAGGTGGCATCTCATTATGTTGTGCAGCTTGGTCTTGAACTGCTGGGCTCAAGTGTTCCCCCGACCTTGGCCTCCCAAGGGGAGGATTACAGGTATGAGCCCCTGCACCCAGCCAGGAGGCTATTTTTCAACTGCAGCTTATGTGCCCTCTGAACATTAGGAATTGGGAAATGATCAATGCACACCAATTGATGGAAGCCTCCATAACTTTAGAAAATGCTTTAATTTCTTGGTTAGGTGCAAACTGTGTGGATCCTGAGAATTTTACAGGAAAAAACTTCTAATTACAGGGAGAATTGGTAAAAATTTTTACAATACGTAATTGAAAATCAGGATCTACCCCTTTTCTTTCTCTACTAGCACTGAACCAATTTATAGGTGTAATAATACCATCCCAAATTACTTTTTTTTGGTACACATAGTAACAATATACTTAGAAATTCAGGGTTTTAGGTAATGGAGCAAGAACCAAAGAGGTCAAATGATTTTTATCTATTGGTTTCCCAACGGTTACGAGTGACTCTTTAAGATGGATTCTTTTTATTCAGATGGAAACATTAAAACTTTAGTTGTAAAGTTTTTGTTGCTAATAAAAATGAAGCCACTTTCTGGGAATCAAGATGACACCTTTGTTATGGATTTTCTGAGTCAGACAGAGAGAAATGTACTCGTTATGTGAAAGACATAGTTTGGCCTTTTTAGCAATCTTCTCTATGATGATCTATTGTATAAACTAATCTCTAAGGTTCCTTTAAAATGTCATGCTGACTGTTAACTGCAATTAATAAAAGCTTATGCTCTCAATTCTAATTTAAGGAGGTATATTAACTCTTTGAGGATCTCAGGACCTCATTTAGTTCATTTAGTTCTTCTTAAGTGCTATGTATTGAAACCCTAGTGACTTTAAAGAAATTAATACAATATTGGAAAACCTATGCTATGCCACTTTCTACTCCATCAGTAAAGTAAATAATGGGAAAGTAAAGTAAAGAATGGGGAAGGAAATCCTTGAGCCGTGAGATGTGTCCCTCCTTTTCTAGCAGTATGGGGAAGCAATGGAAAGGGTCAGACGGCATTATTGGTCTTCTAGGTCATTCTAACTGTCAGAAAGTCCCCTATTAATCATTTACTTCCAAGTTAAGAGTTCTCTAAACATATATAACATATTAATACTGGAATTCAAAGCAGATAGGCTGTTTCACCTATGTCTGCAACTAGAAGCTTAAATAAACTTCTGTAGATGGATGCTTGGGATTTCAGCACGTGTTCTCAGTTCCCTGGGAAATGGACTAAAATTGCTCCACCCCGTGAAGCACAAGGAAAAGCCAGACTATGGGCTGAGTGAAGGAGAGGAGGGCAAGACCAGTGGTGGAAAGAATATCATAATAATTCAGAGATCTGATGGCAAAAAGCAGTATTAGAGCATAGACTATGAAAAATGAGAAAGGATATTTATATACTGTTTAAAACCAATGCTACTTTTCTAGAAAATGATTGGATAATACATGTCATGATTATCGTAGGAAATTTTGTGAACTATACGTTTGGTCTTCCTAGTACTTGGGACAGATTTCTTTGGCAAACTCTTCCCTATTCCTTAAAACCTGGCACATCTGGCCATTCAAAGAAGTTCAAGAATAGACTTTTTTGGTAATTTGGTAATGGAGATATTGGGGAAGAATCTTCCCTTTTTGGATCATGGGTTTTAAGGGATTAGGTTTAGGAATGTCAGTAGCCAGCATTTCTTTTGCAGATAACCTGTTCATGGCAGGAGAAAATGTGGCCAAGAAGCAAAGAAGAATCATAAATGAGCAGAGCTATAAGATAGAGAAAGAGAGGAAGGGAGGAAGGGAAAGAAGGGAAGAAGGAAGGAAGGGAGGGAGGGAGAGGGATAGAGAATTGGAAAATTACTTGAGAAGATACCATTTGCAATGCCATCAAAACCCATGAAATACTGGGAAGAGATTTAAGGAATTATATATGAGGCCTGAACACTAAAAGCTATGAAACATTGCTTAGAGAAGTTAAAGACTACCTAAATTAATGGAGATACATACTTTATTCATGCATTGGAAGACTCAATACTGTTAAGATGACAGTCCTCTGCAAATTGACTTACGGATTCAGTGCAATCCCAATAAAAATCCCAGCAGCAGGCATTTGTAGGAATGTAATAGATCTAGGTAAGCCCTAACCATTTTGAAACAGAACACAACAGAAAGGATTTTACTATTTGATTTCAAAAGTTACAATAAAGCTGTAATAATCATGACAGCATGGTATTGGTGTAAGGATAGACATATACATCAATAAGACTCAATGAAGAGTTCGGAAATAAACCTATGTAACTATGGTCAATTGATTTTTGACAAAGATGCCAAGGTAATTAAATGGGGGAAATGGAGAGTCTTTTCCACAAATGGTGCTAGAAGAACATCTGGATATTCATAAGGAAAAGTTAAATGAATCTCAACTTTCATTTCACATCATAGACAAAAAATTAATTTGACATGGATCATCGATCTAAACATAAAGGCAAAAACTATCATCTTCTAGAATAAAACATAGGAGAAAATATTTGCAACTTTGAGCCATGGGGTGTGCAACAATTTCTTAGATCAGACACCAAAAGCATGAGCCATGAAAATTAATAAATTGGCTTTCATCAAAACTATAAATATTTGCTCTTTGAAAAATAACATCAAGAAAATAAAAAGCAAGTATATATGGAGAGAATATTTACAGTTAATTTATTGGGCAAATAACTTCAATTGAGAATACACAAACATGTATTTACAGAGAGAGAGACAGAGAGAGATTTACTGACATTGTTATAACCTCTAGGTTCAACCGTAACTGAAGATAGATCTGTTCCTAGACTATCCAGTCATACGAGCTAGTAGAGTCTCATTTTTTAAAATTAGTATGATCTGAATTTCTATCAATTGCAAATAGGGAATACTGATTGGCACAATCTTTTAAAATATTCATATGCTCTAACTTAGCTCTCACACTACTGGAAATTTATAGAAAGTAAAAAGAAACTATGCAGTCAAAACTTTATGTATAAGAATGTGAACTGAAGCATCTTTTCTATAGTGAAAACTTTAAAATTATAAAAAAACCAATGATAGGGAAATGGAACCTTGCAAAAAGTGTTATTTAGCTAATAAAATATAACCCTAGAAGGAGGCACACAAAAATGTTGAGAGCAGGTGATGACCATGTGATTGAATTTTTTCTTTAATTTTTTAAATTAAATTTAATTTTTCTTCAATTTCTTTAATTTTTTAACAGTGAATCTCTTATTTTTATCATTAAAATTTAAATATGTATTTGAAAAACAGCTAAAAAGATAAAGAAGGGTGCAAGATATGTAATAAAGGTACTGAAGTTAGTGCTAACTAGAGAAAGATACAGTTGATGTGCTTATCAGGTCAGTTTGCTACTTAAAATTATATGGTACCTCCCGCTAGCACTCAGTTTATATTCTGAATGTCTCAGGATGGCAGACAAGGCCCTTTTTCATATGTGGTCCTTTTTCCAGTTACAACCTCAACTCTAGCCATTTCCCGGAATACATTCTATTCATAGTCTATACTAAAAACCTATAAGAAAGAGGTAAGGGTTGGAATTTCACATTACTTTGGGAGAAACTGACATTTATCCATTTAAAGAAAGTAAGCACCAAGCCTTACACTCAGGTCTGGGAGGTGTTAGAAGTAGCACGCAAGCACTAAGGGCAGGGAGCCTGTCTGCTCTATTCATGGCTGTTTCAGAAAGCAGAGCCATGCAGGCTTTCTGGATTACCCCTCTGAGAAATATTTTTAATTTACTCCTCCAAATTCACTTTCTGCTTTCTTTTAACCATCTCTACACCCTGAAAGTCTGACGTGTAAGGAGTTCATCAGTGGGCTCCCATATTAGTTTCCCATGGCTACTGTAACAAAGTGCCACAAACTGGGTGGCATAAAAGAACAGAAATGTATTGTTGTATCAGTCTGTTTTCATACTGGTATAAAAACTGCCCAAGACTGGGTAATTTATAAAGGAAAGAGGTTTAATTGACTCACAGTTCAGCATGGCTGGGGAGGTCTCAGGAAATTTGCCATCATAGTGGAAGGTGGAGGGGAAGCAAGGCACCTTCTTCACAAGGAAGCAGGAAGAAGTGCCAAGTGAAGGGGAAAGAGGCCCTTATAAAACCATTAGATCTCATGAGAACTCACTTACTATCACGAGAACAGTATGATCTAATTACTTCCATCTGATCTCTCCCTTGACACATGGGGATTACAGGTTACAATTCAAGATGATATTTGGGTCGGTGGGAGGGACACAAAACCCAATCATATCAATTGGTTTACAGTTCTGAAGACTAGAGTCTGAAATCAAGGTGTTGGCAGAGCCACGTTCCCCCTGAAACCTAGAGGAATATCCATCCTGGCCTCTTCCTAACTTCTAGTGGTTTGCCAGCAATCACAGGCATTCCTTAGTTTGCAGCTGCCTAACTCCAATCTCTGCCTTTGTCATTGTATGGCATTCCCCCTGTGTGTGTTTGTGTCTTCCCATCGCCACTTCTTACAAAGATGCCAGTCATACTGGATTTAGGGGCCCACCCTACTCCATATGACTTTATCTTAAGCTAGCTAATTACATCTGCAACAATCCTATTTCCAAATAAAGTCTCATTATGAGGTAATGGGGGTTAGTACCTCAACATATTTTTTACGTCTCCTCAGTTCAACTTATAACAGCCCCATTTCCTATCATCTTCTGATTGTGTTAAGTCAAGGGCTAGGAGTCCCTAACATGACATCAGAGGATGGTAGGAAGGGAAGGTCTGCATATTTTATTTATTTATTAATCTTTCCTTTCAGGTTCCCTGGTGGCTGCATCACTCCATGAAAGGTTACAACTTCTGTCAGACTGCCCTCTTTATACAGCTATTCTCTCCAGATTCAGCACTTGGGATACCTATAGCTTATCCCTTTCACTTTCATATTTAGGGATGGTAATGAACTCTCTTCTCAATTATTGCTAGCTCCAAGGTACTATTGTCCCTCTTGGTGGGTTCCCAGACATCTGCCCACCCTTTTGAAAGCAGTCCCTTTATAACCACTCCTCCAGTTAGAGAATGTATCATCTTTTCCTGCTGAGATGAGGACCAATATACTTCTAGCTGATGGAGAAACTGAGTCCAGGGAAGAGAAGTGATTTTCTCAAGTTCATAATATTTGCAGAACTTGTGGGCCCCAGGTCTCTTGAAAAATTCCCCTTGACATGAAACAGACCTTGCACAAATTATTCAAACAGTAAGAATATAAGCACTTCAAAGATTATTTAAAGTTCAATTGCATTAATTTTAGAAAAAAGGCACAAAAATCAGATGTCCATTAGCAGATAATATTGTATTTCAGTTTAGTTCCCTTATGCATTGCTTGAAATTTACTCAAAGACATTTGGTGGTCAAAGCTTTGAATCATTCACAAGAGTCAATCTTGGATTCTTAAAATCAAAGCCATGCTATTTCTTTTAAGAGAGTTAGTGCAGTGTAGCTTTCTCCTTATTGCTCTCTTGGCTTGTCCCTTCATCATACTCTAACAACTATGCTTCAAAAAAAAGTTGATGTGAACATGCATATGTTTAATCTGAAACCTCAGCAGCTTCACTCTCACCGTATCAGCTACAGCCATCTAGCACTTCAGAAGCAACTTCCCTCCGTGGTTGTGTTTGTACTTTCCTTGATTCATTCTCTATATCCTGATTAATAATTACGTTTCAATTTCCATTGTAATGACTCACTTCCATATCATTGCTAGTTCCAAGGTATCATGCTCTCCCTTGTTGGTTTCCCTAACATCCCTGAATGGGTTTTCTTCACTTTCAACAATTTCTACCATAAGCACAGGACCAGCCAAAACTGACCTTATTTTGTTGATAACAGAATATCAAGCTATCTTGCAGAGGTAGCAAAGCCAAAACTGCAAGTTATATAACCTGGGCATGTGCAGAGGAGGAAAGCCTTAACCTCAAATAGCATTAGAAACCAACATTTCCTCCCCGTGGAACCAAGAAGACGAGGATGTGACTGGAATCTGAATGCCAGAACCCTTTTAGAAACAAGGAGTTTGTTATCCTAGAAGATCCGGGGCTGAAATCCACCATTTCATACCTTACCATAAATGGCCAAGTTTAAAGCCCTTGAACTCTGCCCTGCCAGCACTTCTGCATACCAACCTGTCCTTCCTTACACATAAGAGTTTGATCTAACCCCAGATAGAGGAGACAGATTTGAGCCATGCCTCCTGTGTTCTTGCTGGTCAACCTCACGATAAAGCCATTTCTTTTCTCAAAAGCTGGTGCCACAGTATTGTCTTCCATATGTGTTGAGCAACAAGGCCATTGCTTGGTAACAATACTTTCAATAGAACCATCAAATAAAGATGAAAGAACCAAGATCATATGATGAAAGGATGAAAATGCGTGAATAATTATACTAATAACTGAGACTGAAAACAGGCAGTGAAGCTTCAAACAAAATTTAACTGAGTTTCCAAGGAGCCAATGCAAAATAGAAAATGATGCATTGCTGAGCCTCACCATCTGATACCATAAGTTTTGATGAGAAAAATATAATGTACAATAACTTCAATCTATGTTCTTTAAAAGATGCAGATCCATTCTTAATAAGACTGTAGAAATGAAATAAGACCAGTTATAGTAAATGCAGAGCTCTTCAGTGTTTATTATGGGGATGGCTTGGGGGCTCTGGAATGCCATTTCATGTGGGCCTTATTTACTGTCATAATAAAGGAATTTTGAAATTATTTCCAAATGAAGTTGCATGTAATATCATATTACAGAAATATTCTGCTAGGTTCAAAGCAAGTAGTCATTGACTCTGAAACTTTACACTTGTGTCACATAACAGGGTTGGCGCATGCACCATGTTTGCCTTGCTTGGGGTTATTGGAGATTCTGGGATCTGTAAGTTTATAGTTTTCATCAAATTTGGAAAATCTTTAGTTGTCATTTCTTCAAATATTTTTCTATGTTCCATCTCTCTCCTCTCCTTCAAAACTATGTTAGATGACATGGTATTGTCCCACAGGTCAATAAGGTTGGGTTTTATTTCCCCCATATTTTCGTCTCTGTGTTTTGCTTTGGATAGTTTCTATTGCTACATTTTCATGTTCACTGCACTTCCTATCTGTATTGTCTCACCTGCTGTTAATACTATCCAAGGAAATTTTAATTTTAGGTATTGCATTTCTCTAAAAATTTTATTTCATTTATTTCTATGTAATTCATCTCTCTCTTCATGTTTGTCTTTCCTTTACATCTTTGAGCATATAAAACAGATTTATAATAGTTGTTATGATACCCTTGACTATAAATTCTGTATTTGCTATTAATGGTTCTGTTTCTAACCAACTGATTTTTCCTTCTGGTTATGGATCATATTTTCCTGCTTCTTCTTTGTTTAGTAATTTTTATTGTATGCTGGGTATTGTAAATTTTATGTTATTGAGTACTGGTTTAAAAAATATTCTTTTAAGTGTATTTGACTTTGTTCTGTGACAATTGTAATCTGTGATCACTATAATTCTTTTCTGTTTTATTTTAAAACTCTTTTAGGGTAGGTCTATAGTAATATTTACTCTAGAGCTAATTTAGCGCTTCTAGGGTGTGATCCTTCTGAAGCTGTGACCCTGAATGCTACTATATTCACAGAGGTTTCTCCTCTTGAGCTGTTGGGAATTCAAGTAATTTTCAGCCCTGAATGATCTCTGGAAAACGTTTGGTTGACAGATCTCTAGTAGTTGTTCTTTCCCAGAAAGTTTGTCGTGCCTAGCCTCATAGGGTTTCACTTCACACATATACATGGTATTCAGCAGAAGACTCAAGAGAGCCCTACGCAAATTTATAAAATATTTATCTCCATAGCTCCCTTCTCTTGGGTTCTCTGCCCTACATATTTCTAACCTCTCTGCCTCCCCAAATTTCAACTTGCCTTTTCTTCAACTCAGTAATATTGCCTGGCTCCATCTTGGTTCCCATTGCTATATCACAGTCCAGAAATTACTCCTAGGCAGAAGGTCTGGGCGATGGTAGAACTCACTTTGTTTCCTTTCTCTCAGAGATCACAATCCTGCAATTGCTGTTGTCTGGTGTCTAAAATGGTTGTTGAATACATTATTTCTAGTTCTTTAGGTGTTAACAGCAGAAGGATGATTCAGGCTTTCCTACTCTGTCATGACTGGAAGCAGTTAACTTTACTATGAATTATCATTATGTTATAAATTCTATAATCATCTTGTGGCTAGCACAATCACGTTGCATTTAATATTTTTGCAGAAAGCATACTTTTTAAATGATTACAAAATATACATATTTAAAATGCAGCATACATTTTGCATTTCTTCATTTTAAAATATATACAGATGGTGTAAATAAAAATGGCAATGGCAATGACTTGAGCATCTCTTGACCTTAAAAAGGCCTCCGTGTTATCTGCTATCTCTCTAGTTAAGTATACTTTTGCAATTTTCCATAATGCAGGCATTTATCATCTTTACATATTTAGAAATCTGCTCTTGTTTAGTCTTCTAACAGTGGATTTATTTTTGGAGGGCTAACACAGCAACAAGGATCATCCAATGGATGTCTAAGAACTGAATATCAGTTTGCTAATTTACAGATCATAAGGATCAATGTGCCTGAGTCCACATGACCAGCATATTCTCTCCCTGTTAGAGAATAACCACGAGAATTTGTTGGTGAGCATGGACTTTGAATAAAGAGAGTTGGGTGAGTCAAACAGTTGCTGGCATCAGGCCATACACTAAGTCACTCGTCTAATCAACAAATATTTACTGAGCACTTAAAATATGCCATTTGCTTTGCTAAAGATTCACTTTGCTAAACACAGTGAACATGGCAAATGCAGTCCCATAATAACAGAATTCTTGGACAAATATTAAACAGGGAATAATAGCAGTGTGATGAATCTCATGACAGTGAAAATACAGGAAGCTATGGAAACTCTTGGGTACATGTCGGGGGACATTGGGGATGTATTAGTCTGTTCTCACACTGCTAATAAAGACATACCCTAGACTGGGTAATTTATACAGTAAAGAGGTTTAATTGACTCACAGTTCCACCTGGCTGGGGAGGCCTCACAATCATGGTGGAAGGTGAATGAGGAGCAAAGTCACGTCTCACATGGTGGCAGCAAGAGAGGGTGTGCAGGGGACCTCCCTTTATAAAACCATCAGATGTCGTGAGACTTATTCACTATCACAAGAACAGCACAGGAAAGACCCATCCCCATGATTCAGTTACCTCCCACCAGCTCCCTCCCATGACATGTGGGAATTATGGGAGCTACAACTCAAGATGGAATTTGGGTGGGGACACAGCCAAACCATATCAGGGGGAGAATGTAAAGTAGGTTAGTGTTCATGTAGGGCTCTCTGGATAAGTCATATTTAAGGTGAGATATAGGGGACTGAAAATAATTATCCAGGTGAAGAAGGGAGAAAAACCTAACCTAGTGAGATATTCTCCAAAGGGTGATATTCTTTTCACTAATGGAATGCAAAAGCAGGAAAGGCATCAATTTTGGAGCAAATGTAAAGGAAGATGGAGATTGCAGAGAAGGCAGGAAATCTCTTGATTTTAGGATGTGATGACCACCACCCCAACCCACCCCACCGTGCTCCATGCAACCTCCATACTCCCTGCACACACACTCACACTAACACACAAGTTCATGAACGAACCTTCCCAGCCATCTCAGGACTTTTAGAGTGGGGTTGCGTTATCAAGGTGCTTCATTAATATTTTTTCAAACTGATTGGCAAAGGTAAGCAGATAAGGGACATTTTCTCCATGTGTTTTGCACCTTACCAAATGTATTAGTCCATTCTCACACTGCTGTAAAGAACTGCCCAAGACTGGGTAATTTACAAAGAAAAGAGGTTTAATTGACTCACAGTTCAGCATGGCTGGGGAAGCCTCAGGAAACTTATAATCATGATGGGAGGCACCTCTTCACAGGGTGGCAGGAGAGAGAATGAGTGCCAATAGGGGAAATGCCAGACGCTTATAAAACCATCAGATCTCAAGTGAGACTCACTGTCAGGAGAGCAGCATAGGGGAAGCCGCCCCCATGATCCAATTACCTCCACCTGGTCTCTCCTGTGACACATGGAAATTATGGAGATTACAGTTCAACATGAGATTTAGGTGGGGACACAAAGCCTAATCATATCACCAAATAAGTTTGCTTATTCAGAAAAGAGAATGTGAAATCTCTTTGTCTTTGGAACCAAGTTTGTTGAACCAGTCTCTTACACTATTTTGGTTACTATGTCTTTTTCTTCAGTTTAGTAGCCTTAAGCAGAATGTTGCTTTATTAAAAATATTTACAAACATTTCTGTCTTTTTATTGAAGGAGAAACTTATTTTTAGCTATGTATTTTTGTGAGTTGATTTGATCTATTATGACTTATATTTAATTATGTACTTCTAATGTCAAATTTTTAATTTATATAGTTCAACACGGTTTTGATTAAACTGTAATCATTATTAAATATAAACATTTTAGGGCAACTGTAACTGCTTTGCTTCTCTACTTATCATAGAGATATATATTTTTATATTATATTATTATTTATTTATTTAGAGACAGGGTCTCATTTCTGTCACCCAGGCTGGAGAGCAGGGGCACAATCATGGCTCACTGCAGCCTGGATCCCCTAGGCTCACGTGATCCAGAGTCCTGCCTCAGCCTCCCAAGTAGCTGGGACTACAGGCGCCCACTGCCACGCCCAGCTAATTTTTTGTAATTTTTTTAGTAGAGACAGGGTTTCGCCGTGTTAGCCAGGATGGTCTCGATCTCCTGACCTCGTGATCCGCCCGCCTAGGCCTCCCAAAGTGCTAGGATTACAGGCAGGAGCCACCGCGCCCAGCCTAAAATAACATTTTTTTTTTTATTGCAGCTTCATAGTAAACGATTTAAGATAAAGGGTCTTCAGTGGGTGAGAGTGAAGTTGTTTTTAGGAAACAAGTTTTGTTAAATAAAAAATGGAAATTTAATATGAGTCCTAATGTATCCAGATAACTCGTTTACCTTTTGAAAAGTGGACTTGCGAATTTGAGTCAAGGGCCCAATTTCCTTTCCTTTTCTTCCCTTCCCCTTCCCTTCCTTTCCTTTTCTCCTTTCCTTTCTCCTTTCCTTTCCTTTCTCCTCCCCTTTCTCCTCCCTTTTCTCCTCCCCCACCCTCTTTTTTCTTCTCCTGCAATATTTAAGGACCTCATTGTTTTTAGAGTAGTTTTAGGTTCACTGCAAAATTGGGCGGAAGGTGCAGAGATATCGCATATACTCCTGCCCCCACGCATGCACGGCGACCTTATTATCAAAACTGCCCGGCCGGGCGCAGTAGCTCACACCTGTAATCCCAGCACTTTGGAAGGCCACGGCAGGCGAATTGCCTGAGCGCAGGAGTTCGCGACCAGCCTGGGCAACACGGAGAAACACTGTCTCTACTAAAACACAAAAAATTAGCTAGGCGTGGTTGTATGCACCTGTAGTCCCAGCTACTTGGGAGGCTGAGGCAGGAGAATCACTTGAACCCGGGAGGCGGAGGTGGCAGTGAGCCGAGATCGCGTCACTGCACTCCAGCCTGGGTGACAGAGCAAGACCCCGTCTCAAAAAAAAAAAAAAAAAAAAAAAAAAAAAAAAAAAATCCTCACCAGAATGTTGCATTTGTTACAATTGATAAACTTGCACTGACACATCATCACTCCAAGGCCATAGTTCACATTTGGGTTCACTATGGGTTTGGACAAATGTATATTGACATGTAGCTTTCTTTGTCAAACCATTAAATTTTCAGTATCACTCTTCTTTTGTTTTTGCAGCTGATTTTTAAAAGCTTCTCTTTAAAATCTATTGATTTTGGCAACTACTTTAGAGAAATACTTCAATGAAGTATCTACTTTATATCTGATTATTTGCTTCATAAATATTTTTCCTTCATTTACAAAATAATCAAACTATTCTTACTAAATATTTTGTATCAATAAATTTATAAAATCTCAGTTCATAAGAATTATTTTTTCTGGAGCACATGTTATGTATGGCCACTATTAATAATTGACAATGGAAGCAATTAAAATTTAGTGTGCTCCTTTGAGCCAGGAAAAATCTTAACCTTCTTGTATATTACAAAGGTTAAATAAAAAAAGAAATAGAAAAAAATTGTACTGTGATAAGATATATTATTGTCCCTTTATCAACCTATCAAAAGTTAAAAAAATATATACATATATAAAGAGTGGAATAATAATATTTACAAGGCTGACATATCAGATAAATAGGTATTAATTTTAAACATCTGTGGAATATATTTATTTGGAATATCCACACTCCATACTCACAAAAATTAATAATTATCAATTACAGACTAGGTCATAAAAAGAAACAAATTCCAAAAAGCAGTGTTAAATTAAGTTTAGCCTAAAGCTGGCTTGTTATATATTTCACATTCGAGCTAAAGGTTTCTATGAATATACTGAACTGTAACGTATCTGGATACATAAACACCATGTAACCTACGTAGGTCCCAATCCCTGAGTTTTGGCCAATCAAAGGCAGTCAACTGTTTTAACCAAGTAAGGCAAATGCTGAACTCTAGTCAATCTGGCTGTTTCTGTAACTCACTTCCATTTTCTGTATATCATTTTCTTTTTTCTGTCCATAAATATTCTTTGACCATGAAGCAGGGTTGGAGTCTCTCTAAACCAATTTTGGGTCAGGGGCTGCCCAATTCATGACATTTTCTTTGTTCAATTAAAGTCTGTTAATTTAATTTGTCTAAGGTTCTTGTTTAACAGCAGAAAATGTACTAGCTGTATTTAATATAGTGGCAAAAAACTAGGAATTAATGACAAAACTGTTTTTAAAAGTGCCTAGTCTATTGAACGTTTAAATATTATTCTCTAAATTGCTAAAAGGGCAAAGAGGAAATTTAAACAAAATTACATCTCATTTAGAAAACAAAGGCCGTGATAACACTAAATATCCAAACTTAAGGAAGGAGTCAAATATAAACTTAGAAAAATTACTATTCTTAAGTGACAACAACTGAAATAAATATTCATCTCAAGAAATTTGAAAAAGAAAATGATCCTTAAATAAAGAGAAGGAAGGGAAAACAGATTGAAAAAAAGAACTGGACAAGAGTACAGTGATAAATAAATCCAAGAGTTTATTTTTCCTTCAGGTAATGAAGAACGGCAAAAATACAATGTTGAAGAAATCCAATGATGCCAGCCACAGCATTATGCACATAAATTTGAAATGTTTGATTATTTTGAAATTTGGAATATGTAGACAAGTAGAATAGACTAACAACTTTGAAAAAAAGTGGTGGAAGTCTCAATGATCAGTTGGTTTTACAAATGAGTTCTTTCAAGTTTCTAAGGTACAGCAAATACCACCACATTACAAAATATTTCAAAGCATGGGAAATAAATAAAAACAACTTCCAAAAATAGTTGTATAAAGAGCATATGACCCCGATCCCTAAACTAATATTAAATTTTTTAAAAAGAAAAGACAAACACAGACCAAACACATATAAATTACAAGATCTGTTTAAGCGCTAAGTTTTGTGTTTCATTCACTTGTTGACAGTGGCTACCTCTCATTATTGTCAGTACTGGGGTACTTTAATTACCGAAACTTTCTCAAGTACGTACATACATGGCTGCTTTCTTAGTCCGAGTTCAGTGTTTGCAGAAGGTTGGCTGGAATTTCACAGTTGGCCAGTGTTTTCTCTATGTATATACATGAGTGAGTGACTTCCTGGGATGGATTTTTAGTACATTAAAATTTTATTTTTAAAATACACCATGGAATACTATGCAGCCATAAAAAGGACGAGTTCATGTCCTTTGCTGGGACATCGATGAAGCTGGAAACCATCATTCTCAGCAAACTAACATAGGAACCAAAAACCAAAAACACACGTTCTCACTCCTAAGTGGCAGTTGAACAATTAGAACACATGGACACAGGGAGGGGAACATCATACACTGGGCCCTGCCAGGGGATGGGGGTCTAGGGGAGGGATAGCATTTGGAGAAATACCTAATGTAGATGATGGGTTGATGGGTGCAGCAAACCGCCATGGCACATGTATACCTATGTAACAAACCTGCACGTTCTGCACATGTATCCCAGAAATTAAAGTAGAATATAAAAAAGAAATATTGAGAATAAAGAAAAACAATAAATTAAATAACAGGCCATTTTTCAAAGCTGGGAAGTTGTTTATACTAAATTGGTGCAAAAGTCATTGTGGTTTTTGCCATTTAAAAGTATGGCAAAAGCAGCAATGACTTTTGCACCAACCTAATTATCTTCAGGATCTGTTATTTATCATTGATCTACTTTAGGGTTTGCAAACTCAAAATGACCAGGACTAGGTAGGTATGTAAATCATTGAAAGGACCTGGTAGGAAGCAGAGTAAACTGGAGAGCATTATGCACGAATAAACTGTGTTGTGGCTAATCACCTCCGGCTCACTGGAACCGTCTGGGATGCAGATTCAGTATCATCAAATTTGTTTTTCAGAGAAGCCAGAAGTCTGGAATTTCTACGATAAATTTCTGATTTTTAAATGTTAATTTACTTAACTATTTAACGAACATCACCCTGGCCTTGCAAATGTTGAGCAAATTTGACTCATAGGCCACCAGTTGGTAAATTCTGGTTGATCCATTACTTTCATCTTATAGCCAAAACAACAGACTCAGGCAAGTGACTGACTCATGTAAGGAGGTCTCTGGAGTTAGGGGTACAGCGGAGCCTTGAATCTGAGCATCTGAAAGAATGAAAATGTAGCACTAAATCACAGTGGCCAAAATTGCTATGGCTCACACTTCTTTTTTTTCCAGATGAGTCTTGCTCTGTCACCTAAGCTGGAGTGGAATGGCATGATCTTGGCTCACTGCAACCTCCGCCTCCCAGGTTCAAGTGATTCTCTCGCCTCAGCCTCCCAAATAGCTAGGATTACAAGCACCTGCCATCATGCCCAGCAAATTTTTGTATTTTTGTAGAGACAGGGTTTCACCATGTTGACCAGGTTGATCTTGAACTCCTAACTTCAGGTGATCCGCTAGCCTCGGCCTCCCAAACTGCTGGGATTACAGGCGTGAGCCACGATGGCTGGCTATGGCTTACAATTTTGAAGGAAATAACAACAATCCCTAAATATCACATGCCAAGAGTTGCTCAGCACATTTATTTTGTCCTAAGTATATGTAATGTACATACAATAAAATGTACCCATTCCAAATGCATAGTGGGGGTTTGACAAAAGGGCACACCGTCACAATTAAAATGAAAAATATTTCTATCTCCCCAAGATGCTCCTTTACACTCCTTTGCAATCGTCACACCCTTACCAGCCAGCCCCAGGCAACCACTTTCTGCTACTATAGATTACATTTGCCTTTTCTAGGATTTCATACACTATGTACTCTTTTGTGTCTGGCTTCTTTCGCTCCATATAATGCTTTTGAGATTCATCCGTGTTGTTGAGTTCATTCATTTGCAATGCTTGGGCATAATCCACTGTATGAATAAACCACAATTTGTTTATCTGTTCTCCTCTGATGGATGTTTGGATGTTTCCTGTTTTAGGTAATATGAATAAAGCTGCTATAAACATTCCCGTGCAGGTCTTTGTGTGGACATATGTTTTTATTTCTCTTGGGTAAATACCTAGGAGTAGAATTGCCCAGTCAAATGGCAAGTGCATGTTTAACTTTATAAAAAACTGTTCAGCACATTTTGAATTTTGAGTTTAGATAGAATACATTGCATTGCTGGAATGTACAAACACTAGTATCCTTCCTCTAATTCCCCCATACTTTCCTCCAGGTTCCCATTGGAAAGGATAAATGAATGTTACTTGTTTCACAAAGTTAGAATTTTCTTTCGGCAAGACTTTGGGAAGGAAAGGAAATAAAAAAGAGATCAGAGGAAATCACTGAAACAAAATTCTAAGGAGACCGCCAGCAACTAACATTCTGCAAAAACTCTGAGGAGTCATTTATGGCCCTGTGCATTCTAATTGGCATCCTTTAGGCCTCAGTCCAGGTCAAATCACTTCCTCCGTTATCACTCCACCTCTAAATATCCTCCTCACTGTCCTGCCTACCTGTTGTCAAGGGAAGTCCAGCCAGTGACCCAAGTTTTGTCTGGGAAAGGCTGCCGTACAAGGAAGATGAATACAATCCGAAAAGGACTGACAAACCTAAGATTCATCCCGGTGATCACTAAGACTTGAAAGGTATGCATGAGGTTTCATGCAGATGTGAATGTTTGTCCCCAGAGATGGAATAGCAAGTGTGCTAAGCCCAGTGAGTTCATTAAATCTTAGTCGACTCAACAATTTCTCTGAAGACTACTCTAAAGAAAATATGTGTTTATATAGTACTTATCACCTCTTTTTTTCTTCATAAAAATGAGATGCTAAGACCTTTAATCCAAAGGGAAGTCTTAAAAGCTTCAGGATGAGATCACAGAATTGTTTCTCTCCAGGAGTTTTTGGGATCATTGCCATCACCCAGGAGATCGTCCAGAAAAATCCTCCCTAAAACAGTAAACTCCAGATAATACAGTTATATCACCTAATTGGGAAAAGGTCAAACCTAGTGAAACACTTGAGCTATGAGGACATTAAAAAAAAGAAACGCAGGTCTTGTGTTTGGTTTATAAGAGCATTTTGACAGTATCAAAGGAGAAAAAGGCAAGGTACAGATGGACTTGGCACACATATGCTGCCATTCCGCAGGCCTGTGCCAATGGCAGGCATTACTAATCAATCCCAGTTTTTAAAGAGTAGCTTTTTCAGATTTTCAGATTTGTTTAGCAGCCAAATGTAGAAAGAGGTTCAGAATTTCCTTTATTTTTATGGTGTTTTTTTTTTTTTCCTCCAAGGCAGAATCTCACTCCATTGCCTAGGCTGGAGTGCAGTGGCACAATTATGGCTTATTGAAGCCTCAAACTCCTGGGCTCAAGTCATTCTCCCTCCTTGGCCCCTAGAGCAACCACAGGCAGGCACCAGTGAACCCAGCCCAGAATTTTCTTTTTGATGCTAAAATTTATTGGCTGCTCTCAAAACAAAGATGCCATTATTAATATTATAAATAAAAATAAGAAATTAAGCCTCCTTGTGTGTGTGTGTTTGTGTGTGTGTGCCTGGGCTAAAGAAATACCTTTAGAAAATAATGTGAAATTATGGTTTCATACATATGTGTGGGGGATGGGGGATGTGAGTGTTTGTGTGTGTGTAGAGAAAGACAGTTGATATTTTTAAATAATCTCAGGTAGTTAAACCAGGCAACTCAAATTTTAATATTTTGGAGCTTTCGATTGCATATACATTATCACTTATGGAAATGAAACAAGGTTTAGAATCATCATATTCGACAAAATAAGCTTAATTATCTTGAAATATGGAATGAGTATGTGACAGAAATGAGCACTGATATATAATTTTTTAATGACATTGTTCATCAACTTAGCGTTACAAGATATATTTGAAAAGTGTTTTTCTTCAAATAATTAATGTTAAGTTCACTGAAGAACTTAGTAAGAAACTTCCAAATTGAACAGAAAACCAAACACTGCACGTTCTCACTTATAAGTGGGAGCTGAACAATGAGAACACATGGACACCGGGTGGGAAACAACACACACTGGGACCTGTTGGGGATGGAGTGGTGGGGAGGGAGAGCATCAGGATAAATAGCTAACGCCTGCGGGGCTTAATACCTAGGTGATGGATTGTTAGGTGCAGCCAATCACCATGGCACACGTTCACCTATGTAACAAACCTGCACATCCTGCACATGTACGTTGGAACTTAAAATAAATATAAAAATATTTTAAAAAGGAAACTTCCAAATTGAATACGTATTAAGGAATATTATAAACACTATTAGATATTGCTAGTGATGTAACTTTAAAACCCAAATGTCCTATTCTTTCTGTAAACTCCGGATTTGTTCTGTTAAAGAACTTTACCAGTTTGTCAAAATGAGTTATATAAAAAGGGGTAATAAAATCTATTACTGTTTGAAACTATTTATCTGTGAGAATGAAGATTCTCGGTACCTTGTCTCTCAAAGGAAACTACAGAAACTCAAAGGAAACCACCACTTCAGGTGATATAAGCCTGCAGCTGTTATTTATAACCTCCAAACAGAAGTTGTTGTAGTCACCATTCTCACTGACTTTATAGTCATTTAAATATTAGAATTTTAACTTACAAAAAAGTTAATAAACTATTGCCTGTTTTATGTAATATTATAATTATTAATAAAATAATCTTAATTATTCTTAATATTTTTAATAATTATTCTTAATTATTACAGGTGCAGTCACCTGTAATCTCAGCACTTTGGCAGGCTGAGGTAGGAGGATCACTTGAGCCCAGCCCGGGCAACATAGTAAGACCTCGTCTCTTCAAAAAATAAAAATAAAATAATCAGTTGGGTGTGGTGGCATGTGCTTGTAGTCCCAGCTACTTGGGAGGCTGAGGTGGGAGGATCGTTTGAGCCCAGGAGGTCAAGGCTGCACTGAGCTGTGATCATGACACTGCACTCCAGAGCCTAGGTGACAAAGCAAGACCCTGTCTCAAAAACAAACAAACAAACAAACAAACAAAAAAAAAAAACAGGGAATACAGTCCTTGGCACTGCACTGCCTAGGTTTAAATCCTGGACTTGTCACTCATTAGCTCTGTGACTTGGGCAAGTCATTTACTCAATCTCCCATGCCTCAGCTTCCTCATCTGTTCATCATAGATAATAATACTTACCTTAAAGGGTTGTTGAAAGGATTAAATAAATTGTGAAGTACAATTAAATAAGTTGTGAAGTACTTTGAGAAGTTTATAGCATATAATAAGTGCTATATGAGGACCTGGTAAATAAATTTCATTTAAAATAAGAACTTTTCTGCTAAAATATGCTAAAACTCAAATTGTACCCTGTGTTTAATTAGGCAATAATTACTTAAAATCAGACTGCTCATTGTTGATGCAAATCATGGTAACTAATCAGCTTTGATTAATATTCTCAATCAAAATAAATGGAATTACCCATGATTTTATTCTCCCACAATAAACTTTTTAAAATATTTTGATGAAGAACATTTCAAACTTTAAAAAAAAATGTATACATACTCTTTTTAACAAAAATACAATTATAATTAAGATAATAAGATAATATAACTTATGTGGACTGGAGTTTTGCCAGTTTTTTCTTGCTGAATTCCAATGTCTAGAATAATGTTTGGTATATGGCAGGTGTTCAATAAATATTTGTTCAGTGAAAAATACTTTCTTTTAGTACAATTTTTCACTCAGTGTATTTAAAGCTATTTTAAAAGCATTAAATATTATTCTTCCAATTTTGCATACTGTCATTTTAAATAACTGCATATTATTCCACCTTATGAACATGCTTTCTTCATCCACTTTCCTACTTCTGGAAATGTGTGCTAATTCTATTGTCTTGTGATTATAAATAAACATTGCAACAAATACCCATAACAAATCTTTACATATGCCTCTCATTATTTTTTTAGGATAATATCTAGAAGTGGCTGGCCAATGAATTATATGAACTTTTAAGAACTATGATTCACTCAGTGTTTATTTATTTAGTAAATATTTATCAAATATCTAATCTGTGCTTTGTGTTAGACACCTACCTGAGGATACCATGGTGGATTTGCCTTCATTTGCTTTCTAATAATCTAATGTAGAGGTCGATAAACTATGACCCATGGTCTATGTATGGCCTACTGCATTGTTTTTGTAAGTCAAGTTTTGTTGGAACACAGTCGTGCTCATTAATTTATGTATTATCTGTGTTGTCACACCATAATGGCAGAATTGAATAGTTGTGACAAAGACGACATGACCCACAAAGCCAAAAATATTTACTATCTGCCCCAACACAGAAAAAAATTGACAAATCCTTCAAAATAGATTGCAGTTTTGTCAAATGACACTCCAGAAAGTTTATGTTCTCAACCGTAAACAATGAGAAATCCTCACATTAATAAGGTAAACATGCATTGGTTTTTCACTGGATTTTTTTTATTATTTCTTAAGGAACTCTTCATACACACATAATTTTTAGCATGGCATTCATGGATAATTATCAAATTTGAAATGAGTGAAATCAGAATTATTGAGATTTATTTTCAGTGAGACTTGAGAAACATTGGCTGAGTCTGTGTGATTAGCTGAGACCTCAGTAGTTTTATCAAACTTTCCTGATATGTTCCTAAGGACTGAGAAGGGTGGAACAACGAACAGAGCCCTTATCTCCAGCTGCCTGGAAATACAATACAAAAAATACTGGAATTGTTGAAAGTGATAGTATATCATTTTACATATGAAATCCATTTTGTTTTTTCCGAAACTAACCAACAATACCTTAATGACTTATGTAAATGGAAATATCTGTTATTTGACTTTTTCCCCCAGCACTGGCCTCACACAGGCACGCTAATGATTATTTGTCAAAGTCACACTGTTTGCTTACAAGGTATGAAGGCTTTTTAGACACTATAATGACGGCTCTTGATTCACTTGATAATATTTAGAATAAGCCATAAAAGCTGATCTCTGAACGAACAGACCGCTTTTATTGGCTTTTAGTGCTATTACTGCTGTCATAAGTGGAAAATTGGCCTAATGCAAGCAATACTGCTGTGTCATACTGCAAAACTGCTACTTGGTTTTATGGTTTATTTCTTCTAATGAAAGTATGGTCAAGTATGGGGAGGATCCCACCACCTCCTGAGCTTCAGGGCATGATGCCACCCCAGTCTAAGATTCACTTAAGAAACAGGGAGGGGCCAGGCGCGGTGGCTCACGCCTGTAATCCCAGCACTTTGGGAGGCCGAGACAGGCAGATCACGAGGTCAGGAGATCAAGACCATCCTGGCTAACACGATGAAACCCCATCTCTACTAAAAACACAAAAAAATTAGCTGGGCGTGGTGGCGAGCGCCTGTAGTCCCAGCTACTTGGGAGGCTGAGGCAGGAGAATGGCGTGAACCTGGGAGATGGAGCTTGCAGTGACCCGAGATCACGCCACTGCACTCCAGCCTAGGCGACAGAGAGGGACCATCTCAAAAAAAAAAAAAAAAAAAAAAAAAGAAACAGGGAGGGATGTGCTTGAGGATGTGTGGGAACTTGCTTAATACCGCAGGTGCATGCGGTATTATATGGTATATAAATGGTTGTTGAGATCTACGTGCCAGGTACAGGAGATAAAAGGGCAAGACAGATCTGATTAAGATGGAACTCAGTCTTATCAGAGAAAGATGACTGAGCGCCTACTGGCCAGATTTCATTAGCCCTCTCAATGTTTTAAATTTTTGTTGAGATACAACTTACATAAAATAAAGTGAGCAAATCTTAAGTATATACATCGATCAATTTTTACAAATGTGTACATCTATCTAACCACCACCCCGAGACAAAAAACATTTCAGCACCATAGACAGCTCTCATCACCCCCTCCCAGTCAGCAGCACCTTTGCCCCCAACTTCTTCTATTACTATTATTTTGCCTGTTCTTACCATAAATGGGCTCATAGTGTATATTCTTTTATTTATATATAACTTTATTAGTCTAACATTTTGTCTGAAAGATTCATTTACATTTTTGTGTGTACCAGTAGTTCAAAAATTGCTTTGTAGTACTCCATGCCAGGACTACACATGTGTATGTACCCAACCTATGGTTGAGAGACATTTAGGCTGTTCCTAGCAGTTGGATATTATGACTAAAGCTGATTTGAACATTTTTTGGTGGACATAAACACTGGGGAAGAAGCCCAGAAGTAGAAATAACTGTAGAATGGGAAGACTTCTAGCCATAGGTGAATACTGCTTAGCAGTTTTCCAGAATGGTCCCAATTTATACATCCATCAACAGTGTATGAGAGTTCCAGTTACTCTGTGCTGTTGTCAGCATTTGGTGTTTTCAGGTGCAATATTATTTTAATAGATTTGAATGCCTTTATTGACTACTTGGCTCTAGAATATGTCTTTTCTGTACAATTGAGCCTGTATGATGAATATACTGGACATATCCAACCTGGTTGGAACCCAGGTCTTGAAATCAGAGACATCTAGGTTGGTGCTCTGTTTCTACTAAGTATTAACTAGGAGACCTTAACAAAGTCACTTATGCTCCTATGCCTCAGATTCTTCTTCTATAAAGGATAGCAAGCCACCTCAAACCAAAGGGTTGTTGTAAAAACAAATGAAATAACAATTGTAATGTAGAGAGCTAGTGTTTGACATGTGTCTGGGGCTCAGTGAATAGTTCCTTTCTCCTTTTCATAGTGGTCTAGGTGGTCAAGGAAAACAGTGAAGTTGCTCTGAGAAAATCCATCTGTATGTAGATGCCTACCAGTTTCTAATTTTCTCCCTTGTCAAGCTTTCTCCCTTTCCTAACGTCTTCTCATTTGCCCAAGCCTGACTTCCAAATGACATACTAGATAGATTCTTTCCTCTGCCTCACTCACTACATGCAATCATGACAACAATAACTGTCATTCCATATTTTTATTTAGCCAGTCCTATGTGCCAAACACTGTGATAAATGCTTTGCACTAGTGTTTCACAAGAACCCTGCAAAGTACATATTATTATTTTCATTTTACAGATGGTAAGAAACCAAGACTCTGAGAGATCAAACAAATCATCCTTGATCACATATGGAGTGGGTCATAGAGCTAAGATTTGAAACCAAATAAGTTTGATTCCAATGGTCATTTGATTAACTACAAGTCTGTATATCACACTCATCAGAAAGACCTCTGGACTTTATCTCCTTCACATCTCTGAGTACATTGTCATTTTCACTTCATCCCCTGTACCACATACAAATCTTGTGCACCTTCTCAGGTTTCCTCAACTACTTTCTTCTTGCCAAATGTGTCACCCCATCATCACCTTTCCTGGCACTCTTGGTGAGCTCCCAGTCCAGACGGAATCTGGATTGAAGGCTCAGATTTGCATGACTGTCTTGCACCACATGCTGAGTCCTATTTGCATTAAGTGGCTCCTCCATTTCCGCATTTACAGATGCAAACACACACCCTGGGGTGTGGAATCAGGCTTCCTAAGCAGTTGCCAAGGAGCTGGATGGCATAAATGCTTTTCCTCTTTTCCTTCCATGGGCTGTTCTGGGGCATGGCTTCTCCTTGCATATCTTCTGGAGAAGTCTCTTGGGCTGCACAACTACACCTGCCAACCCACCTGCTGTGTCACTTCCTGGTTCTTTGTCAAATGGTGGCCAGAATAGGAAGACATCATATTGCTTAAGATCCTGTCTTTGCTCCATTACTGTATTTGTTTTTTAAGGTTGCTATAACAAAGTACAACCTTGGTGGCTTAAAAATCTCTGAGTTCTTAATGCCAGAAGTGTGAAGTCAGGTTCACTGGAGCAAAATCAAGGTGTCAGCAAGGCTGCACTCCCTCTGGAGCCTCTCACAGATAGTCTATTTTTTGCCTCTTCCAGCTTCTGAGGCTGCCAGCATTTCCTGACTTGTGACTGCTGCACTCCAATCTCTGTCCCCATGGTTGCATCATCATATCCTCTTCTGTGTGTGTCAAATCTCCCTCCTCCTCTCCCTTAAAAACATGTTTGTGATTCAATTTAGGTGCCACTCATGTGATCCACATAATCTCCCCATGTCAGGATCCTTAACTCAATCACATCTACAAAGGCCCTTTTTCCTTACTAGGTAATATTTATAGGTTCCAGGAATCAGGACCCGACATTTTGAGTGGCCATTATTCAACCTCCTACACTTACCTTATTTCTTCACCCTTACCACCCTAGGCATGCAACTCTCAAATGAGGCATCAATACTTTCACCCTTGCCTCGAGTCCTGCTTTCTAGAGGAGCTGAGCTGAAGCATTATCTTTACTTTTATCTGTATTGAATGTTGGGACTCAGAAAATGATATCCTAAAATGAAGGTCTCAGAAGCAGCCTCAGAAGCAAAGGTTCTTCCCTGCCCTCCTGTCTCTCAGTCTCATTCTTCTCTGAGGCTAGCCATAGAAACTAGAATACCTCTTCCCCAAGGCAGGTCTCCAAAGTCAGCCATAAAACCTAAAAACATTACTCTTACTTTTGCCCTGCCTTTCTGTGTAAAAACCGGCCATAGAGACATGATCTGACCTACCTCGTTTGACTGTAGGTCATGAAACCCCCATCCCAGAGAGGGTACTGCCCCACACCCAGAAGAAAGGGACGCTGCACAGAAAGTCCAAGAAGAATCTAAACAGACAGGCCTTGTTGGGTTTCCCCACTCAGTCTATTAGCATTAGATCATACCCTTTTTGTGTGATCATATGTCTACACAGCTGTACATAGTTTGTTAAACCTATGTATAAAAAGTGACAATTTCCCTTGTATCTTTGGGTCTTCATGCTGAAGGATCTCATGTACATGTTAGTAAATTTTGTGTGCCTTTTCTCCTATTAATCAGCCTTTTGTGAATTGATTTTTCAAGGATGTTTCAGAGGGTAAAGAGGAAATTTTCTCCTGGCCTCTACAATTTTGGTGTAGTTGTCAGGATGCCAGAAGGATCATACTAAAGTTCACTTCTGATCATGTCACTCCTTTGCATAAATTTCTTCAAGGTAACCTCCCCAGATTTGTGTCAATGCTCTAACTTCTTGGTTTACGGGAAGACATTCAAGGACCTCCTGATCTTATCCATTCTCTCTCAGACTTCATTATTTGACTCTCCTCTGTCTAATGGGTAAGACCATAAGCTTCAGAATTAAACCCTGTTTTCTAGAATTCTGTCTTTACCATTTTCTAGCTAAGTAATCTTGAACAGGCCATTTAATTTCTTTGGTTCTCTGACATGCATTTTTCCTTAAAGTCTCTTTAATAGTAATGGAGGTGATCAAACGAGATCATATAAGTGTCTAGCACAGGGTAAAATCTCAAAACAAACAAACTGCTCTAGTTATGTCAAATCATACACAGGAATCTAAACGTCTGATATTTTATGTCTTTCGGTATTTATGCATGATGGTTCTTCTCCCTGAGGAATCCTCACCATCATTGCTTTTTGCCCCACCTCAGGTGAACTCCTTCTGGTCTTTGGAATTCAGATAGAGAATCCCATTCTCTTCAAAGTTTTCCCTGATTCCGGTAGTTCAACATTCTTGCACATATGAATCATAAGTGCACCTTGTTTACAATGCAAATTCTTTAGCCTCAGCCACAGAAATTCTACTTCATCACACCTTGGGTGAGGCCCATGAAATCTTCAGTTTTAAAAAGCATCTTGGGTAATGTTTGATTGTACAGTAGCACCCTGTGTACTGCACAAAGCTAGTCCTGGCTTAGGATGGAAGACCACCTGGACAGACACATTACCAGAACACAAGGGGTTCAGTCTAGGTCCCTTTGCTTGCTGCATAGAAAGCCAATCACTGAGACAAGAACTGCCAGGGAAGAAGGCTTTTTTATTCAGGTGTTTCAGCTGGGGAAATGGGTCGGGGAACCGGAATCTGTTACCGAACAGATTGCTCCCATCTCCTGGGATGCAGTAACCAAAAAAGCCTTCTTTCCTGGCAGTATTTGCTGTCTCAGGAATTGGCTTTCTGTGCAGTGAGCAATGAGACCTAGAAGGAACTCCTGTTGTTTCAGTAACAGACACACCACTTAAGAAGATGTACCCACCACATGGAATCTGATGTGCTCCCCTATCAAATGCTAATGTGTCTTAACCCTACCACTTAAACTTTGTAAATCAGATCATGTTACTTACAGAAGCTAATGATTTTCCCTATCTCTCAAATTGAAATTTAAAGTCAAATCATGGCCTGCAAGGCCTGCTATGATTGGGCTCTGAGCCTCTGGTCTTAGCTCTTATCACTCAGCCTGGTTCATTCTGTTTTGTTGGCTTTGAACATGCCTAGCATTCTCCTGAATCAGGAACTTTGCACTTGCTATTTTCTATGCTGGAAATCTTTTCCTTCTAGATCTAAACATGGTTCTTGCCCTCATTTCATTCTGCTTCTGCCAAGATGCTGCCAAATCAGAGAGACCTTCCTCAACTACCCTATCTATGCCCTTCCCGCTTATTTGTCACCAGTCATACTACACGCTTGTTAGTTTATTTATTGCCTCCTATTCCTGACTAAAATACAAATATCTATGACTGTTCGGTTTATTCCTTATGAAGGATACCCATAGCAGTGCCTGGAAAAGAGAGGTATAAATATTTGTAGAATTCATGAATCTGCCAACATTCTCTCCCCAGAATGAAATAGTAAAAGGGATGATAAAAAATGAATCTTATAACCATTGAGTGTCCAGGCAGGCCTGTCACTCAGAATAAGAAAAATATGGAGCAGGAGACTGAAAAAACAGTTGATTACATCTCAATCATCAAGACGTTGAGGCTAGTGACTCAGGAACCTCAGTATGATTCTCTCTACCAATAGATCTTGGGTATATTAATAATAAAGTTAAAAAGATGCATTTATCTCGGCATCAACAGCAGCACTAGGTGGTTGTGAGCTTAAGCAGTCCTGTGGCAGGAGATGCCTGTGACTCCCAGCTTCATCAGGAACGAAGACACTGAAATAGATTTGTAGGAGCCTTGTAAACTCATGCAGTCCTCTGACTGATTGCTTTTTGGTTGGTCTGTGTTTTCAATGCACTTGCCTTGCAGATAGTAAATGCTCAATAGTGGTTGAAGGAATCGGGCCTGGACTTTGCAGAACCTGAAACTGGATGGTTACTCTTCAGGTTGATCAATACTGAAATTCTTCCTGCATACTGTAGAATGGTTCAAAGAGCAACGGCCTTGAAGAGAGGATTTGAATTCCACATACAGCATCACATTACTTTGAGAAGGTCAGTCTCAGAACTAGACAGAGCTGGGTTCAAATCACACATGTCAGCCTCCCCTAGCCTCTGTTATCTCATCTATACAATGAGCTTGGTTGTGTCCACCACCTACCTGGTTCTTGGGCAGATTAAAGGGATTCATACTGGGGTCAGGCTTTTGGAGCTATTACCACAATAACATTTGGGTTCAGATGATTGTATTTCAAAGGGCTTCAAGTTAGAATCTTGATTTCATACAGAGTAACAGAATAAAGAGTATGTAATGCTTATTTTTTGTTAAAAAAAAGAGAGAAGAAAAAGAAAAAGGCAAATATGGCCAAATGTTAACATCTGTTAAATCTGGATGGTGAGTACATAATGTATTTTTAAGAGAATGTGTAAAATGTCAAGAATCAAGTATTTAATATATGTGCTATTAATAAACTTAAGATTATTAACTATGCTTTACTTCTGATCCCTGATCTCTAGTTTTCCCACCACCCTTCTGTCATACAGAAGGGGTTTCCATGCCTTTGGGCAACAGACGTATTGGCTTCTGGCTTTTTAAAATCCTGGAATGAACTTGGTTTTAAAGCTCAGTTTGAATGGTTTTCATGAGTGCTACTCTTAAAACTTACATCGTTCTAGTTAAAGTTTCATGAAAGCAAGAGTCATGGTGTATTTCATTTATAGGTTTTATCTAATTAGAGAGACTTAATGAATGTTAACTACCAAGAAGTGTGTTAATAGCAATTTGGACAAGACCAAGAAATGTGTACTTGCTAAACCCTAAGATTTATTTCTGTAAACTGCTCTACAATTTTATAGAGTGAAGTTAGCCTGGTTCCAAGTTGTAAACTAATAAAGTTTGCATTTGAGTTTTCATATTTCCAGCAAGACTCTATGAAACTTTCTAAAAACAAAAGCAAAAACAAAAAGAGAACCTCTGACTTTGAAGAATGACAAGAGATTGGAACCCATTTACTCACAATAGCAAAGACGTGGAATCAACCTAAATGCCCATCAGTGATAGACTGGATAAAGAAAATGTGGTACATATACACCATGGGATACTATGCAGCTATAAAAAAGAATAAGATCATGTCCTTTGCAGGGACTGGATGGGGCCAGAGGACATCGTCCTTAGAAACTAACGCAGGAACAGAAAACTAAACACTGCATGTTCTCGCTTATAAGTGGGAGCTAAACAATGAGAACACATGGCCACGGGGAGGGAAACCACACACACTGGGGCCTACTGGGCGGTGAAGGGTAGAAGGACACAGAGGATCAGGGAAAATAACTAATGAGTACTAGTCTTAAAACCTGGGTCATGAAATATTCTGTATAACAAACCCTCACAACACAAGTTTACCTATGTAACAAACTTGCACATGCACCCCTGAACTGAAGATAAAAGTTAAACAAAAAAGAGTAAATGTCATTCATGTAACTGATTCATGTGCTTTTGAAGTTTCATTAACAATGTTACCTGGGTTAAACTTAAATCACTGCAGTTCCAAATTACTTATTTTTTTACTAAGGAAAAGAATATTATTGAAAGCAGTTTTACCATAAAAAGTATTTTTCCCATATTTGCATGTTTAACATCCAGGGCCCTGGAGCCAGACTATCTGGGGTTTGAAATCAGCTCCTCCACCTACCAGGTATTGACCTCAGGCAAGTTACATTATTTAGGACTCTATTTTCTCATCTGTGAAATGGGAATAATAATAGCAGTCAACTCATATTATTTTTTGAGATAATTTAGTGAATTCATACACATAACTGCTTAGGACAGTGTTACATGTATACTGTTATCATTATGATTATAACTAATATATCGTATTACTAATTTATCTAAGTAGAACTCTTAACTACCTTCTCCAGATGGACCTAGAATCTTGTATATAGCTCTATTCTTCTACTTCTCACATTGTATTGTACTGTACTTTTTCTGTTTATTTGGTCTTATCTCTCATCACATTCTGAGATTCTCAGGAGAAGGGACAATATATAAAAACTTAGCACAGTGCTGGGAACGTCGGATCCACAAATGACAAACCCTTGGCTGTCACGTTCCCCTGTGGCTTCACTCATGACAGATTTGCTAGCTTTTTGCCACTCAGAATCCCCTTCAACAAGGAACTCCTGTGAGTCACTGACAACAGATTAGAAACAGACAGCTCAAGATGACATGTCTTTTCTCCTCATGTAATAGATGCTCACTAAATTTTGAATAATACATTGTCGTTTTAATACTCTTCTTCCAAGATATGCTGTCTGGTGATCTGATCTTTGCCTTCCTGGAGGAATGTAGGAGTCTAATATTTTCTGCTCTCTCATCTTTCGCCTCTTACTTAAATTGTATGCAACATTTTGCAATGGTTCTCCTTTACTTCTCAGATTCATTCGTTCATTAAGCATTACTATCATAGACAAGACACAACGGTTTCAAAGCTGAATAAATAGTCTCTTCCTTCAAGAAGGTAAACATGATTATTGTATAAAGCTATTCCCTTATGAATACTTCATGTATTTAAGTCTCTCCTGATATACTGGTAGCTCTGTGTCTCCCTTATAGTAGTGTGGTACTGGACAAATCACTCCATGTCTCTGAATTCAAGCTTCCTTTTATGAATTGGAGATAATAATACCACATAGAGTTGTTGTACAGATTAAGTGATTAAAGAATACATCTTGTAATTTTTACTCATTGATAACAATTATATTTATTTGATTATTTTTAATATAGAGTATCTATTTATTAGAATGGAGCCTCTGAGAGCCATTGCTATATATATCTTTTTGGTCTTGAAATCTTCAGCTAAATCCACTATGCCTGACACATAGTAAACTCAATTATTGTCACTTACTATTATCAAGCATGATAACACTAGTAATACTAGCAAAGGTCAATCAGGAAACAATCATAAAGATGAAGCTTGAATTTAAGCCATGTGGGTCTGTCTCCTTTGGTTTGAGAGACATTAAAAAAGGATAGTTTATAAACTTGTAATTATTTTTTATGCCAAATGATTTTTTATCTATCTAGCTTTGGGATGAGTTTTCCTCTATGAAAAATGACTATTTAAACTTCCTAATGATTGATAAAAACAATTCATTTCCAAATGTTTTCTGTTTTATGATGTACAAATACTTAAAACTAGATCTTTGATCACACACACACATGCACACGCACACACACTGCAGATAAAGAAAAGAATTATTTTCTTTTTTCCCTTTTTTTTTTTTTTTTTTTTTGAGACGGAGTCTCTTTCTGTTGCCCAGGCTGGAGTGGAGTGCGGTGGCCCGATCTCGGCTCCCTGCAAGCTCCGCCTCCCGGGTTCACGCCATTCTCCTGTCTCAGCCTCCCAAGTAGCTGGGACTACAGGGGCCCGCCACTACGCCCGGCTAATTTTTTTGTATTTTTAGTAGAGACTGGGTTTCACCGTGTTAGCCAGGATGGTCTCGATTTCCTGACCTCGTGATCCGCCCGTCTTGGCCTCCCAAAGTGCTGGTATTACAGGCGTGAGCCAGCGCGCCCGGCCAGAATTATTTTCTTTTCATGGTTACACAATGAAATTGTAATAAAAAATTGTCGTTATGTTCAAAAATTTTTCTTTGAAGGTAGAATCACCTTGATAGAAATACTATATAATGAACTTTCAATAATAGCCTTAGAATATTTATGATTCAAAATTATCTAACAAGAAAAACATACATACGATTAATTAATAACAATTTAAATGTTTCATCTTTTCAGAATAAATAAAGACTATTTGTAGGTAGTACAGTGCAGGACTTTGATTTCTGTGCTTTGAAGCAAAAAAAAAAAAAAAAAAAAAAAAGTAGCATATTATATGATGAAAAGAAAGAAAATTTGGCGTTCGCCAACTGCTGCTCTCCCTCCAGCTTTTTAGATTTCTGGAAGTATTCAGCTCCCATCAGTTCAATTCCTTAATACTTTCTGTCATGTAAGTCTGGTGAAGCCTACAGACTCCTTTTAGAATAATGTTCTTAAATGCATAAAATAAAGTACATAGTATTACAAAGAAAAACAATTACATGCAATTATCAAAATATATAAAAAACTGTGATATAGTTGTATATGTGCATCCTTATCAATACATTACATAAGACTTAGAAGTGGAATAACTAATTTGGGAATGAGAGCCAAGGATACTTTCTAATATCAGCAACAATAGAAATGAAATAGATATGAAAATATCTTTGATTTCTATTAGTGACAAAATCACAGACGATGCTGATCCTACTATTGTGATGCTGCCTATATTTCTGATTGAAGGAAATTTTAAATTTTCGTTAGAGGTTGTGAAAAGAAAACATCTGTGCCTTACTTGGGTGCCACAGTGATATAAAATGGTGTTAGCTTGGTTTTTGCCACCAAATAAGACATTTTTTTGGGTAGGCCTGTTCCTTTCCTTCCCATTTTCTCTTTCCAGAAAAACATTCTATTTCACTAGAAGTAACTGGATTTTTAAAATTGCATTAATATTCTTCTAGGTGGTCTTAAGAAAAAAAAATAACAATGAGTATCTGAACCTTACTGAAAGGAAAGAAAAAAGGTCTTAGGAGCCTGGTTATATTTATTAATCGGTAGAATCAACTTACCACTTTCAATTTCATCACTTTGTTTATTTTTGTGTTACATGTTGAAGCCTAAAGAGACTCTTGGAGCCAGAAAAAAAGAGCAAAGTTATCTGATGACAGAGGGAGCATACAAGCAGAAGCGCAAGCTATCGCCCAAGAGTATGAGTGTACTTGGGGCAACAGCTGGGTGCATTTTAATATTTATCAATTTTTATTAAGGATACAGCTTGGCTTTATAAAGACATTACCATGTTTTAAGTTGTCTCATCTAAGTTTCCTTTTCTCAGTGTTTTAGAAATGTCAGTTGTTCAAAATAATACTACCCCAGCATTTAAAAACTAGTGTATAGAAATTTACAGTTTTCTGTAGAACTAAAAACATATCCTTTAGAATAAAAATTACATTAATTAAATTGATTTTTTGAATAGTGTTCTTTATAAAACATTTTCTTTTTTTGCTAATGAAACCTCTTCACCCTAGGTCATGAATAGACCTTGTAGTACAAGTAGTAATGATACTTAGATTTGATTCTATTTCAATTTGACATATATTTATAAGCATTCACTGCTGACAGACACTACTGTAGGTATGTAGGAGAATATAGAAAGGAATAAGAAACCATATATTCCCTGATAGTTTCAAAAAAGTCAGAAAAAATGAGAAAGAGGTCCCAAAAATGACTATGAGAAAAAACGTAAAATAATAATAGTAGTCATTATTGGGTGTGAAGTGCTCTTCATTCATTATTGCTCATTCTGCAAGGTAGCCGGGTCACTTAGCATGCTTTCAGCTGCAAATAACAGAAAATTTCAACTCAAACTGGCTTAAAAAATAAAGTAATTTATGACTCACATATAAATTTTAAAGGTAGAATGGCTCAAAGTTTGATTAAATCAATGGTACAACAACACTTTTAAGAATCCAGATGTTTTTTTCCATGTCATTTTAGGTTAGACGTGTGGCTTTTTGCTCAGTCTGGCTTCTCTTATAAGATGGTTTCTGAAGTTTCAAGCATCACGTAGCAATTTGATAATATCCAAAATAGGAGACTATCTTTTTTGTGAACCGTCTTAAAGGAGCCAATGATCCAAAAACAAAGCAAAGTAAAACAGCCAACTCACTTCTCCTGAAGCAAACAAACAAAAACCCACAAAACCTTTACTAGAAGCCCCTAGCAGACGGGCTGTCATGTCTCATTGTCCAAAATTATTTGTTGCCTAAAATAATCAATGATCTGTTGCATAAAATGATCATTGGCAAGGGCAGTAGGACCACCATTATTGGGTTAAACCAGTCAGAAATCTTCCAACTTCTGAGACTGGTGATGGAATCACTCTGGAAATGCATGACTGCCCTGAGATGTGTGGATTCCTGAACAAAATTGAGATTTCTTAGAAGAATGGATGATGGGGAAGCAACCAAAGGAGCCATCATGATTTTTTATTTATAGCTTTGGAAACTGAGTTTCAGTAATGTTAAGCAATTGACCAAGATTAACATCTGATGAGTCCAGATTTCAAATATAGGTATGTGTGCTTCCAAAGACTCAACTCTGACTGAATTATTCCCAATGCCTTACATACCATAATGGAAGACCAGATATAGTGGCTTATTACTGTAATCCTAGCACTTTGGGAGGTCAAGTGAGATAATCACTTGAGGTCAGGAGTTCGAGACTGGCCTGGGAAACATAGTGAGATCCCGTCTCTACAAAAAAGTTAAACATGAGCCAGGCTTGGTGGTGCACACCTGTAGTCCTATTCCTAAGTACTTGGAAGACTTGAACCCAAGAGGTTGAGGTTGCAGTGAGCTGTGATTGTGTCACTGCCCTCCAGCTTGGGTGACATAGTGAGACTCTATCTCAGAAATCAATCAATCAATAAACAAATAAATATACAAATACTACAATGCAAATATTTTAAAGTGCTGTATCTTTTGATCCATGATATCTTTTGATTCATGTTGAATCTCTTAGGCAAAGATGTTGCATTTTGGTATAACTATAATACATTATTTTTTATGAAACTGAATGTGGTTTAATAGAAATGTGCCTCCCACTTGATCTTTGTCTTGTTTCTCATACTTGCTCATTATATTCCTTCAGGAAAATAATAAAGCTAAATTACGTGTAGAAATAGAACCAGTCCTGACTTGCAAACCTTACTGCTTTTTGTACACCCATTTAAAACTGTGGCTAATATGTATTAACTTGTTAAAGACATCAACAGGATTCTGAGTCTGTTTTATATCTTACAATTCATTCAATGAGCAGCAGTGTTAGTGGTAGGGAAAGGGTGAAAGCCTTTTTTATCAGTACATTTTCTTTACTTTGTAATAAAGCAAACATAAAATGAATGAGTCTTTTACCCATATCACTAACCGTAGACATCCTTTTGCCATGAGCCCCCAAATAAGTTGTAGTTTGAAACATGAGATGCAGTGACATTTAATTTAAATCCTATGTTTTGTTTCCCTTTCCAAATCAGTTTATTGTCTCCCTAAGTAAGAGACTGAAACAAACTCTTAACATGATGCTTTCTTACTATTAACTACGGGCTCCAGAGCCTACCAGAAAATGGACCTAATTTTAGATAACCAGAATTCAAGAAACACTTAGTCCCAGTTTATAGAACCCATCACCTCTCACACCATGACACTGATTAATACAATTTTCCAAATAAGATAATTTTAAAAAATCATTTAGTTACTTAATTCACACCAGGTGGAATCTACCCTACATTTCTCCCTGTGTTTCCAATGGAATAAAAAGCATGATCATTTACCCAGCTACTAGGACCTTGTCCTTGATGTTTTCTTTTCTTCCATCCCCACAACCAATTACCAGGAAGTCTTGACAATTCTAACTTTCAACAAGTTCTTAAAACTTCTCTTTTCTTCATTCACAGTGCCATTTTTTTTAACTCCTGCTTGGGCTACTGTAAGCCCGCCTATCAGCTTTCTGCCAATCTGCTTTTTCTACTCTTCACCCCACACTGTAGCCACAGTGGTCTTTTTAAAAGGCATATCTAATAACGACCTCTCTGTGCTTAGTGCCATTTAATGTTTTCCCATTGCCCTTAGAGTAAACTTTCACATGGCTAAGAAATCCCATGTGACCTGACTCTCTGGTCTAGTTTATTGTCAATATTTGATCTAATACTGTCATGCTCCCCAACCGCCGCCCCCACCACACACACACACATACAATGGCTTAATCAAGGTATGCTGATTGATGAACTAAGTAATATATTATTTCTTATCAAAATGTTTTTCTGAAATGCTAGACACCTATTTCTCTCTGAACCTTGCTTACTTAAAAAAAATATGTTTATGCACAGTACGCTGCTTGTCAAATTTACTATTGGATGATTTAAATAAGAGTATGAATTATTTTGCCCAGCTCTTACTAATTAGTTATTGTAAAATGAGTCCTTACAAAAATAAAGCAAAAGAACCAAAGGGCCTATCTGCTTACTTAAATAAGCTGGGGAAAGTTCAAATAGATAGAGATTGTGAGATGCTTGCTCTAGACCACAACAAGAACTGGAGATCTTGGTGAAAATTAAGAGTTCAGATATTTGAGCCACTCAAAGGTTGTAATTAGACTATGCTTCTGTTTAACCCTCACATTGTTTATTTAGCTTCTCTGGTTACTAATGACAAATTTATATAATCTCTGTAGTTTCAATTGGTTAGACAGAAATATGAAGGCTTATTATTGCATATGTCTGGGTACCCTGTGGAGCAATGTGTATATTTGTGTTATCAGAATTCTCTAAAATGAAGTGCATTAAATTCTTTCTTCAAGGATGGAAAAATATTTGACTTAGTTTCCTCCCTTATGTAAAACGAGGAGTTAAAATATTTTCTTCCTTAAGCGTTTGGTTATTATTACTATTTTCCTTTTGTGGGGTATGTGTTAAGAAGTCAGGTAATTTGTAAAGTATCATTTGATTACCTAAAGAAAATGCTGAAACTAAAAAGTGTTATTACCATGAACTCACAGGCTTCTGATCACCAAAGTACAGTTGAATTTAATTCATGATTGAAAAGTACAGTTGATGTATAATGGCTATCTGAAAAATGTTACATTCGTTTATGGTTTAAAACTTTTAGAGAGTGGTCTCTTATTCTTTGCTAATTCTTGCTATTTAAAGATTCAGGGACAAATTTTTTAAAATTCTAAATATAACAAGGAAAATCAGGGTCACTTCTAAGTTTGACAATCGGGTGCTATTTGCTGAATATGAGAAAACAGGACTGTGTATATAATTTTATTGTTGGAGAGATGGTTTGACGAGATAAGGATATTTGAAAATTAAAGTTAGATTCGGCATCTAAATATCCTTAGGTTTGCAGGTTTTTGATCTGTTTATTAGTCATGCAAAAATATATTGCTGTTTCTTAATCTGATCATAGTTGATTCTGCCACTGGAGTTATTTTCCCCACACTTTGATGTGATATGTTTTATTTTCAAGTGCTTGTTTCACAAAGATAAGCAAACAAAATAAGATTTCCACTACTCTCTTCCACCAGCCATGTTTTTGTTTAGTTAGCCAACATCAATGGGAAGATATTAAAATGATTAATCCTTATAATTCATTTGTGTCTTAAATGACTGGATATTATGGGAGCTGAACTCCAACTTTCATCTTGTAAATATGAATGCAGCAATATTACTAAGTTGTAATTCATTTTGAACTATTTAATCACTGTGATCTACAAATAAGTTGGCTTCTGAATCTTCGCCTAATTTCATAACTAAGTCTTCTTTCTCATTAAAATCACCATGACTGTGCTGAAGCTATGTGTTTAGGGAATCCAACTGAATGAGTAATAGGTTTAAAAATATGCCAGCTATATTGACTTCTCCACACTTTTCCAGTCTTCTTTAATTTTAGCTGTTGTAATGAGTGCAAATGAGGGGCTCTTGGTTAGCCATCTTTAAGTATATTTCAAAGCAGAGACTATGATAGAAGATGTACTGGATTTAGGATCAGAATACTTGGCTTGGGACCTGCTCCTGTTGTTTACTGCCTGGGTGACTTTGGACCCAATTATCTAAACTTCTCTGACCTTTATTTTCCTCATTTATAAAAAAGCTTGATAATACTTCTGCACATATATTTTATGTAACTAAGCTGAGGCATCGATGTGCAATAGGTTGTAAAGTGCCATCCAAAGGCCAAAAGTAAGGTGTGAGGATCTCACGTGGTGTTTTGGGTTAGCCAGATTATAAGGAAATACCAAAACACATTGTAATGAATTCCCTTGAGATTTAAAAGCAGAAAATGTGAAACAGCCTGAATATTCAAAAATGGGTAATTAGTTACCTATATTTTGTTACTTCATAGAATACTATATGGCTCTATATGTAGAGCCATTGAAATTATGCCATAAATCTGTGTTTATTGCTCTAGAAAGGTGTTCACATTAATTCATGAATCATCAAAACATGCTATTAAAATATTGCATAATCATATTTTATTAAAATTATAAATTTGTGTGTGTTTGTATACACACACATACACAAATATAAAGCATATAAGATGTACAGTGGCTATGTTTGTTGGTATTGAGAATAAGTTTTGCCATTTTCATTTTTTAATTTTTCTAAAAAATAGATAACTTGCATAAAGCTACACACAAGCACATACCCATAAAGACATACATTACAAATTCCCATTATATCCAGAGGTTTCTATAATCTCTGACAACTCCTGTCTCTCTGATCCCTTAATATCCAGTCCATGGCCAATGCTTGTTGGGGTCAGCGTTCTCCTGGGTGCCAGCCCTTTGTTTTCATTTCTGGAAACCAGTATCTCAAATTCAGAATTCGTGTCTTCGCATTTGTGGATGCAACAAGCTTCTAACTAGTCACTCTGGTTTCAGTCTCTACCCTTCCAGTCCATCTTCACAATATCCTCAAAACACAAATCTTTTCTAAAGCACAGAGCTGATTCTGTTATCGTTAGGTCTTCTCTGCCTTCCTGAACCCAACCTCACATATATTTTATGGCTTCCCTTTGTCTAATAACATTCAGTTTACACTCTTCAACCTAATGTTAAAAGTCCTTCATAATATAGTTAAGATTTATTTCACACTCCCACACATGCCCTTTCAACAGTCAAACATAGCTATTGTTCTCTGAAAAAAACATACCCCAGACTTTTCTGCCTCCACACTTTGGGCCATCGTATTCCATCAGTTTGTATTGTTACTGCCTATTGAAACACTATCCATGATGTATAGTCCAGCAGAATTCCCCATTTGTCTGAATTCTAGATGTGCTGCTTCCTACCTCTGAATCTCATATCTTCTTTGAAATTTATCCTTCCATTTATTCATGTCATTTTTGAGCATCTGCTTTAGAGGCTATCGTACCTCAAATATAGAGGTAAACAAGCCAGACACGCCCTTGCCCTTGAGTAAACAACACTTAACATTTCTCCTTTATTTAAATCTATTGACTTAGAGATAAACTTTCCTTACCTATCACCTTCTCTTACAACATTATAATACAACAACTATATATATCTTACAGCAACTATAATCAATGTCTATTGATTATGGGCACAATGAGTGTTATCTTACAAATAGAAGATATTCAATAAAAATATAGTTAGAAGGACATAGAGACAGAGTTAAATATGTGTATTTTTCCAGCAATGTAGTTACATACATACACATATATTATATATATTATATGTATATTAGCTTTTAACCATGTTACTTTCCCCTGTTGAGTGTTTTCAAAAATTAGATTTGATTCTTATTAGCATATTACTTCATCTCTAAAATAAAAAGAACTAGTTCTTTCTCCCAGTTGTATCTAGGGGAATCCAAGATGAGACTGATATTTGTCAAGTAACACTGAAGCAAAAAGTGTTCTTCTGTCATAGAACAAGTTATGTTACAAAACCCAAACTTGGCTATTTGTCCTAGAATTCAGAGGCCAGCGTGTTGCTTTTTAATTAATGCATGTCGGCCCACATAATGTAGAGGTTCAAATCTATACCAGATTTTGACACTACAATGTATTCATATCCTATAAACACACTACGTCTCCAAGTTATGTTGCTATTTAAAAAAAAAAAAGTCAAGAAAGCCCTTAGTGCAATTGTCTCCTCTTCTTTTGTTCCTAAATAAATGATTCATTTAGTAATTTCCCTTGGAAAAGTGAACTTCTTAACTATCTATTAAGTACCTCCCTCTCTTTATGTTATAGCTTTTCCTCATTTAAAACGATGATATTAGTTATTTTCTTTTTTTTTAAGAAAAGAGGCTGGGTGATAAAGATTATTTACACAAAAGTTCTTTTCTTTTGAGACACAGCTGTAAAAAATGTGTTACTATTTTAAAATTAATTATGTTGTTTCAAGTGACTATTTAGCATAGTTGTTTTAGCCCAAACTTACTGAGTCCATTAAAAACAAAACAAACAAAAACACTTTTTAAATTTTTTTTTTTTTTTTTTTTTTTTTTTGAGGCGGAGTCTCGCTCTGTCGCCCAGGCTGGAGTGCAGTGGCGCGATCTCGGCTCACTGCAAGCTCCGCCTCCCGGGTTCCCACCATTCTCCTGCCTCAGCCTCCCGAGTAGCTGGGACTACAGGCGCCGCCACCACGCCCGGCTAATTTTTTTTGTATTTTTAGTGGAGACGGGGTTTCATTGTGTTAGCCAGGATGGTCTCGATCTCCTGACCTCGTGATCCGCCCGTCTCGGCCTCCCAAAGTGCTGGGATTACAGGCTTGAGCCACCGCGCCCGGCCACACTTTTTAAATTTTAAGGTAAATCTTCATCTAAGGAATTGGGTATGTTCATATGGTTTGGTGTGTGAGAGATTTCATACTGCAAAATCCACCCAAATTGTTTTTCCATGTTCTATTGTATTTCAAATACAGCTGAAGAGTTTGTGCTTATCTGAGTCCTGTGGTAAACAGGATGTATTGCTGATATTTTATTTTCCCAACTGAATTATAAGTTTCTTGATTGGGCATGGGAATCATTGTGTATTCCTTGTGTAAGTGTGTGTCTTGCAGGAAATGAAAACATTTGTTGATTTCATTTACTTAATTTTATACTATTTTGTAAAACAAATGCTTCTTTTACAGTAGGAGTGGTTTGTTTTATCAATCTGCATTTGCACATATTGGTCTAATAGTTATAAGACACATGTGAAGTGTGCAATCTTATCTTAACTTGTGGCCTGAATATATATTTTTGATACATTCTTAATTCTCAAGAAGATTTATTTATATAAACTTTTCATATTTTATGGAATTTATATTCAAGATATTGAACATAAATATTAGCAGATATCTTTTGGTAACTCTAGAGGAAGTTTATTTTCTATCTATAATGCTGAATTTTCTAAATACAAAAAATGAAATATATTTGATATGTGAAAGAGGGGTTAAAAATGCGGATTTTCTTCTGTTGTCTGTTGTTTGAGATTAGAAATCATGAAGCACTTTTCTTTACTTTCTGCAGGGTAGCTATTTCATTTCAGATCCATATCGGTGTGGAAATTTAGCTCAAGAAGAAGAATTGCCTGATGTCTTATTTAATACTATGCTTCTATGAGTTGTCCTCTCTACTTTTTCTTAGAGTTATACACTGGCAAAACTACTGTCATTGCCCTTGCTTTTCATCTTTGCTGCACATTTACTTCTCGACAGGCTTAAATAATGGCTAAAATGGTTGAAATGATTTATGCCTGTAGAGCGATGTCTTTATTTTCTCTATTCACATTCCTTTTTTTTCTTTTTTCTTTTTTTTTTTTTTTCACTAATGGTCTGGTGAACACCTAGTGTAGGTGCATTTTATTAGCGAGTATATTCCCTCTAAATGCGGTTCCTAAGCTGAAAGAAATGGGCCATAATCATATAAAAGTAAAGTATCTCTTTGTAGAATTTACAAGAAATGGAATGTCCTTATTCCTGAGGCATAGAACATAAGAGACTTTTTTCCTCTCACTGTAAGACTGCTCTTTATACTAATGTTGATTAAGTGTATCACATCAATAGCTGTTGTGACATGTAGGAAAATGAATGATTCTACTGAAAATCTCTATTAAAAGGTGTAACTTGCTTGAAATTTCTAGTTATCTACAATTGTCTTCTTCCTACTGGGACAGGACGATTGGTTCCTGGTCTCTACAGATTGCTTCACTCCTAGTTCATAAAACTGCAATTAATAATGGTGAGCTAAGATCATTCTGGATTTGATGTACTGCCTTATCATCATTGAATGAGAGTCTCTAAATCTGCTATTTAACAACTTATCGGGACTTTGCACTGATTAATTCATCTGGTCATAGTCTGAAGGCTGACATGGCATCTTGTAGGCCTTTCATTCCGTTGGGATCAACATCATCATTTTATACGAAATGAACTTACTACTTTATAGGCTTAGTTGGAAAGAAATTTTAACCATCAGCAGTAGGATGTGACACTGGAATTTAATTTGTTGGCCTATGAGAACAGAGAAGATCTCGTCTTTTGCTGAACTTTCTAAATATAAATTAAAGTTATCAGAGAATCGAAATGATTTTGACATTTGAACTTCAGTAGAAGGCCAATACATTTAAAGTAAGTACTCTCCTTCCTGAAACATTCAGCACTTCATCAACAGCACATATCAGGTTCTTAAGAAAATATTATTCCCTGTGGAGAAAAGCATGGGTCACTGCTACTGGCTCTTAGAATAGACATTACGTTGGGGCCACACAGCATCTATTCTCCCTTTATTCTGATGCTCAAACCCTGAATTCCCTCTGAAGAAGCATCTTCCTCTCATTGTGTGTAGCATTTTGGTGCTGTCAGTCAAGTTTTCTTGGCTTGCTAACCCAGGAGTTAGACTCATGGCCAGAGTTTTTGAGCTTTCTTCCTTGGGACTTGGAGTCTTAAGGAAGGGAATAGGAGGAACAAAAAATTATATGGAGCTAATTTATTTCAGAAGTGGTGATCTGAATGTATTATGTCTTGCTCCTAAGCTCACCAGAGCTAGATTAGTTCCTGATTCTCCTGACCCTAGATTTCCCTTCTAGATTGTGAGCTACTCTTGCATTTTCCAGTAAATTACCTTTATCATTAATGTAGCCAGAATCAGTATATGTTATTTTCCTCTCAAAAACTGATAAAGCTCCCTTTTAATATCGCTGAATTTTGAAAGTAATGTGCCACTATTTGATAGTTCTTTATTTTGTTTTTCTGAGATGGAGTCTTACTCTGTCGCCCAGGCTGAAGTGCAGTTGTGCGATCCTGGCTCACTGCAACCTCCGCCTCCTGGGTTCCAGAGATTATCTTGCCTCAGCCTCCTGAGTAGCTGGAATTACAGGCATGTGCCACCACACCCCAGTAATTTTTTGTACTTTTAGTAGAGATAGAGTTTCACCATGTAGGCCAGGTTAGTCTCAAACTCCTGAATTCAAGTGATCCATCCTCCTCGGCTTCCCAAAGTGCTGGAATTACAGGCGTGAACCATTGCACCCAGCTTGATAGTTCTTTAGAGAATAAAATGTAGTAGGATAGCGTTTACTACTACAGTATAAGCTATATGTTTAGTAGGCATTCCCAGGGTTAGGAGTTTATTGCACTCCCAAATGTCAACCAGGGTCTGTGAAAGGCTCTAGGGCCTGTTTCTAGGCAAGCTCTCCACACACATGGAATCTCAGCCTTCTCTTTGGCCAAGATGCCCCAGTCACTCCTGTTTTCCTTCACTTCTTGGAGCATGACATGTTCTTTCCTGCCCCAGTGCCTGTATACTTGCCATTCTTTCTACCAGAAATTTTATTTAATTTTCATTTCTCTCCCCATAAACAGATGCCATCTCATCCTTCAGATCTAAGCAAAATCTCAATACTTCTCTTGTCAACATTTCTCAAAATAGAACAACTCATCTCATATATCCTATTGCCCAATTGACAGTTTCCATGAGGATACCTCAGAGGCATTTCACAAGTAATCTGCTCCACCCAGATCCTTGACTCCTCCCTTTTCTAGCCAATTTCTCTCTCCCACTTCACCCGTCATCATTACCACTTCACAGTGTCAAAAGCCAGGGGTCAGCCTTTGACTCCTTTCTTTGTATCACCCCACATCAAGGCACAAGCCAGTCCTGTTGGTTCTAACTTCGCAGAGACCTCAAATTCAATTATTTCTATTTCATCTTCAAAGTTGTATCCTATCCCAGTTACCATCTTTTGCATGGCCAACAGCAATATTCTCCTACTTTATTTCTGTTTCTTCTCTTTACCTCATGCAATATAAATGACTGCATATGTTACCCTGTGTAGAATCTCCAGTGGCTTCTAATTCCAAATAGGGGAAAAAGTACCCAAATTCCTGACTGGTCAACAAGGTCCTGCATTATTTCCAACTTAAGCACCTTCTTTTCCCTCGTTCCCCTTTTTCTTCATTCCCTTTTCCTTTTCCTTCCTTCCTTTCTATCCAGCTATTCTGAGCTGTACTATCTGCACAGGCTGTTCTCCCCATGGAATGCTTTCCCAGATTTTTGCAGCACTGGCTCATTCTTGTTATTTAAGTCTCAGCTCAAATAACTTTCCCACAGAGAGAATTTCCTTGACCACTGATTCTAAAGGATAGTCCTCATGCCAATCTCTATCACAACATCTTGTTTCAAAGCTTCAAAAAAATTACCCTTGTGAAATTATCTACTTCATGGCCTTGTTTTTTATATGACTCACAAGCGAGTATTTTCACATCTATTTTTTTCTGTTGGCTATGCTTAAAAACAAAACAACATTCCATTTGGCTGCTACCTTTTTTTCACCGCTATTTTTGTTATTAGGTAACGCACTTTCATGAGTTAATGAAAACTACAGAAATAAGAGCTAATAATTCCATTACCTGTGTTTACATGCAAAAAGAGTCTCAAGATATGCTATTTGTAGAAATTAACAATTTAAAGTAAGCATTAGTGTGGCTTAATATTTAAGCTAGATACAAAAAATATCCCTTTTAGAAATGAGAATTATCTGAGTGAGAGAATTAGCATGGATTAATATTTAGTCATTATAATAAAGCACTTAAGTACATGAGTTCCTTGAGGGCAGGAACTGTGACATTTTCATTTTTTGGCATCTTTGTTTCTTTGTCTCACATGTTTTCTCTGAGTTCAAGAGGAGCCACATCAAATGGTTTCTGAGTTGAATAAAACGCATATTTCAGAATTATATAAATGTTCATGATCCAAAATTATTTTTTGAGAAAATGAAGTAAGTTGTTTTCACTTAGAGTTAAAGGGAAGTCCAGTGAATTTACGAATGTCAGTAAATGTGGGAAAGATTCTCAGTTTCTTCATCTCATTTGAAAACAAACATGAAAGTTCAGGAATGAGATGAGATTTTTGTATTATGCATTTGAGATTTTGCATTATATTGAAAAGGGAATTTTTGGAACCTGGATTTTTTGGACCTCTAGGCTCTTTTCTAGTATTTTGGATTATTAGTGTCTAATATTGGTTAATTCTGATAACCAGTGTATTCAAGGTGCTAAAACACTGGCGACATAACTTTTCTATGCCAACACTAAATAAGTTTAGAGGCATTTCCTCCAAAATGCACCTAAATAATGGGGTTTATTTATTTATTTATTTATTTATTTATTTATTGAGATGGAGTCTCGCTCTGTTACCCAGGCTGGAATGCAATGGCACGGTCTCAGCTTACTGCAATCTCTGCCTCCTGGGTTCAAATGATTCTCCTGCCTCAGCCTCCCGAGTAGCTGGGATTACAGGTACCCACCACCACACCTGGTTAGCCTGGCTCATTTCTGTATTTTTAGTAAAGAAGGGGTTTCACCGTGTTGACCAGGCTGGTCTCAAACTCCTGACTTCGTGTCTGCCCGCCTCGGCCTCCCAAAGTGCTGGGATTATAGGCATGAGCCACCTCTCCTGGCCAATAATGGTTTTTATATCACCAAAGATTGCGGTCATCATGTGACTGCTTACAGAAAAGAAGCTATACTGAATTCACAATAACTACACAATTCTCATCTTTCATACTCTTTCCTTCCTGACATGTATGGAAGGAGAGAAGAAAGCTTGTTTATTGCCCATTCCCCACCTCCTATATTTTTTATCATTTTTTTTCTCTCTCATGAATTTTTCCATTTGGGTACAACACAATTTAACACTCATTGGATAGTGCCAACATCTGGGTAGAAGATTTTGCAAAACTACTGCTTTGGTGCACTAAAGGTGCACTTGGAACTTGGAATGATTTGTTTTTCCCCTATTGGTGACAACAGTGAATAAAATGCCCCACTAAAACAATTACAGGTAGCTAGTTTTCTGAAGGACAAAAAATTTATTTCAATATTCTTAGCTTCACATTTTTTAGGTCACATGATTGGTGTCTTGACTTTGCTCATATGTATAAATATGTATGTATATGCATATATGTGTACAAATATACACATTGACTTTGACTTTGCTCATACAATATATATAAATATGTATATGTATGTGTGTATATATTTATATATATAGAGAGAGAGACAAATAGAGAGATAGAGAGAAAATCTCTGCCAATGCAACCATGTTTATGGAAAACCAGTTTTCAGAAAATTACATTAGGTTTTGTTTAGAGATACACCCTCCTAGAACAGAAGCTGCAAACTGTCAGTCTATGGGCTGAAATAGACCCCAGAGCCTGGTTTCATTTGTCCTCCTTGGTATTTTATTGTTGTTGTTGTTGTTGTGTTGTTATTGTTATTGTTGCTGTTATTACTCAACCTTTAACAATCAGGAGATTTCACGAAGAAATCCAGATTTCCAGTTTTTCCTGAAAAATCAGGAGACAATATAAGAAATTGTGTGCAGTTCAAATGCTGGCAATGCTGTGATTTTAAACTGCAAATGGCAACAATTTAAGGGCCTCCATCCCTTCATCTTGATGTTTCTCTTCCGTATCAAATGGTGTAAGCTACAAGCACTGAAATGCTTACCCAGAATGCTCCTTGGCTTAATGGGGTATTACATGATATCCTATTCCACCTGTAATTTTCCCCCCAATTTCTATGTTATAACAATTTTTCCTCCATAAAGTTTTTCACATTTGGGCCTATTTTCTCCTTCTCTTTGATATGACTTTCATTCAGGTCATATTTTTCTCACTTCAAGGCTGCTAAATGTAGCTGTCTGTATTAGCCATTACCACCCCCTTCCCTTAACCTTTCCTCTGCTGGCTCCACCCCATTTTGCACACCAGTTACATATTTACAGGCTCATATCACACAAGCCTTGCCTCAGTTTCTTAGTTCTTGTCCTCAGGCCTCCAGTGACAACAAAGAACCAATGTCCACTACTTAACCAAAAGTCAGCACTCAGTCTGTTTTCTCACTTCATTTTGCATTATTCCATATGTGAATAATTAGCCAATATGCCCATTTCCCTAGCACTGAAATAGGCATCTTCCAGCCTCTGATGCCTTTGCTCCCAGCATCACCTCCTTCTCTCCACCTGTGCAAAGAGACTGTGACTGCCTTCAAGACTGGACTTTCTAGACCACCTTGGCCCACAGTTTGCATAATGCAGCTCATCCTGCCTGGTGCATATATTTTATTTTGTTTTGAATCAGAGTCTTGCTCTGTTTCCCAGGCTGTAGTACAGTGGTGTGATCATAGCTCACTGCAGCCTCAACCTCCCAGGCTCAAGCAATCCCTGGCCTAAGTCTCTCTAGTAGCTGGGACTATAGGGGTATGCCATTATACTCAGCTAATTTTATTTTATTTTATTTATTTTTTTGTAGAGATGGTATCTTACCATGTTGCCCAGGCTGGTCTCAAACTCCTGGGCTCAAGGGATCTTCTCGTCTTCTCCCAAAGTGCTGGGATTATAGGCATGAGTCACTAAGCTGAACAATGCTGCATATTTTTAAATCATGCCTTGTTTCTCTGATTATCTTAAAACAGGGTTTCTCCAAACATGGTTTAAAAATGAGTGCTTTTTTGGGTCTGTCAATGGTGTTTCTCAAACAAAATTTAGTCTAATTTTTTTGTAATAGCTCTGGTTGTGGCTTTCCTAGATCTCTTTGACACCACCACTGATGTGAACAGACCCATGACCCATTTGGGGAAAGTCAAGGGCAATTAGGAGCCTCTTTGCTTTCCTGGCAAAAGCAAGACGATTGAATGAGATGAATGAATAATAAGGTCCTTGAGTGCAGGAGTGTATTTCTTTTTTGTATTGTTCTCTGTCACACTTACACCTTGTCTCTAGTCTCTCCAGTTAATAACACTGAATTCAATTGGATAAATGATATGAATGTTTGAAGTTGAGAAGTTAGAAATAATAGCAGTACTCAGAATGGTGATGATGGTAGTAACTCCTGTTGCTTGCATGTTCACTCTGAAATCAAGCACTTCACTCAGTGCTTTGTGTCAGTGACTCCACTGAAGTGCTTGCTCCAACCCGAATAAGGCATTGCTGTGATTAGCCACATTTTAACAGTGAGCAGTATTCAGCTGGAGTTCCAGAGGGAGGCAGCAGAGTCACTGTCATGTGAGATGTGACCACTTTGTCATTAATGAAAAAAACACTTTTTTGAACAACTGAAAGTATCTGTATTGCTTTTTAAGGGGGAGTGAGGGAGGGTGGAGGTAGACACATTTAAAATTCTGATTGATAACTATTGTGGAAGTCACTGTAATAAAGTGGTTTAATGAAATGAATAGAATTTGGACCTCAAAGACCGAGGTTGGAGATTCAATTTGCCACTTAACAGCCCTGCAAATTTGAGCAAAATCTAAAGTCTTTCCAAGCCTACGTCCCTTAATTTGTAAAATGGGGACAGTACTACTGCATACCACCTTGTTGTAGGGATTAAAAGGAGGAATTTATATAAAATACTATAAAAAGTGTTGTTGCTATTACCAATGGTTCAGAAAATATAATTATATTATTCTGAGTAATATATTACTGAGTAATGTTTTTAAAGAGGGGGAAAAAACAGAGAAGTAATGAAATCACAGTCCCATAATCTCATAAAGCAAGCATTCTAGTCCCCAGCTAGGAAATTGAGGCTCAGGGAGGTAACGTAACACGGCACAATCACCCAGCTAGTAGGTGGCTGAGCTGAGTTCCAAATGCCTGCCTGATTCCAAATGCCATGCTCTTTTTACTGCACCACTTTGCCTTTTTAAAAAAATAAGCCAACCCATATGCTTTTTCTTAACATTGAAAAAAAAGACGTTTATGTTTGAAAACCAACTCATCCTGATAATTCCCAATTAAGATGTTGTCATCTAGCATCTGGCTCAATTTCCTTTTATGAAATATAGTAAACATAATTTGAGTGTAGCTTAAATGAAGTGTCCAAATGAGATAAAACAGGTCACCTGGGAAATTAGATTTTATAGATTACAAGAATTCAAGGCCTAAGTTGTACTTAATGGACACAATTCTATTTTAAAGAAAATTCTTCAGGAAACAATTGATTGGTCTATCAATTTCATTATTATTTCTGTACGAGACATCTGTAGCACGAAGTAATTAAAGTAAAAATAAATAATATGAACTTCACCGCAAGTGTAGTGAAGAACATCTCTCTCTTCATGAATTTGAGATTCATAAGAAAGACACAGGGGATCTTTGATGCATGCTCTATTTTTTTCCCTTCCACATTGTTTTTAAAGGATTCTATTTAAAAGACGTTTTCAAAAAAAGAAGTTAGAGAATTTTTTTTTTTTTTTTTTTTTTTTTTTGAGACGGAGTCTCGCTCTGTCGCCCAGGCTGGAGTGCAGTGGCCGGATCTCAGCTCACTGCAAGCTCCGCCTTCCGGGTTCACGCCATTCTCCTGCCTCAGCCTCCCGAGTAGCTGGGACTACAGGCGCCCGCCACCGCGCCCGGCGAGTTTTTTGTATTTTTTTAGTAGAGACGGGGTTTCACCGTTTTAGCCAGGATGGTCTCGATGTCCTGACCTCATGATCCGCCCGTCTCGGCCTCCCAAAGTGCTGGAATTACAGGCTTGAGCCACCGCGCCCGGCCAGTTAGAGAATTTTCAAGCTTTTAACAGAAATGATTCTGGCAACACTTTATGTCTGTATCAACTTTAGTCCTGAAGTAGAGTCTCTTAAAGAGATGATGTCCTACTATTAAAATTGCTTGGTGGGGAATTGGACAGAGAGAATTACCTTTTTTCTTTTTTAAAGAAGTATATTTTTATTATTTTTAATTTTATTTATTATTATTATTTTTGAGACAGAGTCTTGCTCAGTCACCCAGGCTGGAGTGCAGTGGTGTGATCTCGGCTCACTGCAATCTCCGCCTCCCGAATTCAAGCGATTCTCCTGTCTCAGTCTCCTGAGCAGCTGGGACTTCAGGCGTGTGCCACCACACCCGACTGATTTTTGTATTTTTAGTACAGACAGGGTTTCATCATTTTGGCCAGGCTGGTCTCAGTCTCCTGACTTCAACTGATCCACTTGCCTCGGCCTCCCAAAGTGCTGGGATTACAGGTGTGAGCCACCGCACCCGGTCGTAAGTGTATTTTTAAATTAGGGTTGGGGGTAGGGTGAGATTAAGGACAAGAGTGGATGTGAGGGTATGATGAAGTTGGAAGTGTTGATTTCAACACTGTAGGAAAACATTTTTGAGCACAGATCATGTTCTGACAAGTAATTTAAACATTTTTTTTTTTCTCTGGAACATGATGAGGTGGTGGTTAAATTCACATGCTGTAGAATCACACAAACTGGCGTTGAATCTCAGCTCTGGCACTTCCCAATTTTGTAATTTTCGGCAAGTTACTAGAACTCTTTAAGGCTCTATTTTCTTATTGGTAAATTAAGGATAATAACTGCTTCATAGGGTTGTCATGATGATTCAGCAAAATCATCAATAAATGTCAATAAACATTGTCAATATTGACATTATTATTATTGTTTTGGTTTGTCTAATTAACTTGACATATTTATTAGAATTTCTTATGACCTTATAAAGCAAATTTTAAGAATGTCAACTACTTAAGTAAGAGCTGTCCTTTTACAATGTAATAGATTCATTAAATGCTGAGAAAGACACAGCATACCTATTTAGATAAAATATCAAATGTTTCTTTTATGAGACATTAAAAGTGATCATAAAATCAAAAAATTATAAAACCCTGCCTTCTAGTAAATAATCACAGGTTTAGATGTATTTTCAAAAGTGCACAAATCTGTACTCATTAGGAGAACGTATTGATTTGTGTGTGTATTTCAAGCAACCATTTTACGCATGTGGTGCCCATGGCCGACTGCATTCTCCCTTGGGAAGGTGGCTTCTCTAATTGCAGTGAATGGTGATTCTATTTGTAGACATATTTTTCTATAGCAAGCATTCCTTTCTGTGATTATTATTTAAAAATACCTGCCCTTAAATTATTTAGTCTTCTTGGCTATGAAGGAGAAAAATCTACAGCACTGCAAAGACCTCACAGATAATATACATCTGAGTAGAAAATGCATATTAAGTCTTACCAACAAAATAATCTATTTCCTGCAATACAGGGACCACGAGAAGCATTTTAATAATAAAGATCGTCAAACAACCACTGAAGCCACATGAGAATCCAAAAAAGAAAAAAAAAAAGTGAAAATCAGAAGTAATACTATTTGAACAATCAGGACATTTTTTTCCTCCTTCTCCCACACTATTCTTTGCTTATAAACAAAAGCAAAATTTTCACACCAATAGAAAATCAAGAGCAAGAAGACTTACCTTCTTTCAACCAAGAAATGTTATTTTTATCATTTTCTAAGTGCTCAGCTGTTCTTACTTTTATCTTTTCCAGCTCAGTTTCTGACATCTAAGTGGAAACAGAATTTGTGATATAAAAAATTCATTAAGAACCCAAATTTATAACATTGAGTTTTATATTTAGAAACTACTGCCATATTATGGGAAAATTTTATCTCTATAGTTTTTCAGTTCACTGTCCAATGTTAAGTCTTAACATTTTATTCATTTGTGTTATTTTAAAACACTGACATTGAAAACTAAACTTTGTATGATACTTCCTTGCCCAGCAACAAAGATTGCTATAAGACCTTACAATTTCTGAATGTGAAAGAATAACAAATTAATAACTAGCCATGGATTTGTAACAAACAAACAAACATTCAGTGGCTGTTTTAGTATTTTTTATAGCCTATAGAAAAGCATGCTGCAAAGTGGTATGCAAAGAGACAAATAACAATAAAACACAAAAGCATCTTTTCAGGAATTTATTGGGTGGGAATAAGAACCTTATGACCTAAGCCAGGCCAAGTTGAGCTCCCTGAAGGTGTTGACAAGACCTATTATGCACCTTCAGTGCAGTGCACTTGACTTTCATGGCTTGATCGCAATGAGCTCTGCTTGAATCAACACTGCAAAGTGCTTACCTGTGTGTTCCAAAGGGAGGCCCAAGGTGTGGGACTGGGGAGCAGCGAGCTGCAGCCTCCCTTGTCTCTGGATGTCCAGCATTCCTCTATCCTGACAGAAATGAGCGAAGAAGCAAATACGCTCCCTCCCGGGGTGGTGCTAGATTTGTATTGCTGCCAAAAGCATCCAACTTGCGGCTGAGAGTGTTTTTTTTTTTTTTTTTAAGGTAATATAAAGCCTGTGGTTGAAAACAATAAAAACCTTCTCCAGGCTAGTACTTATTTTAAATGACACTCTGCAAAACAGGGAAAAAATAATGAACTCTTTTCAAGTGGACCAAGTTTCTTCCATCCCTGCCATTCATTACTTCAGGTTAATATCAAAAGATGTAGAAAAAAAATGTATTGAAAAAGATACACAAGCTATTTTGGTTAAAAGAAAAGAAAGGGAAACCTTTAAAGCTACATTCTGGAAATTCGTCCTGTAGTTGATAGTTTGAAAAGCGAGTGTTTTTTCCACCTACTATTTTATAAACAACAAGAAAACTTTTCAGGCTTTTTTGATCATCTGTAGATATTCCAAAGGAAGTTTGGAATAACATTCCAAAGATGATATGTCATTAAATTCTTCAGTAAGGATAATACTAATTTTGCCAGACATGGTGGCTCATGTCTGTAGTCCCAGACTTTGAGGAGGCTGAGGCAGGAAATGGATTGCTTGAGGCAAGGAGTTCCAGACTAACCTGGGCAGCATAGTGGGACTCCATTTCTACAAAAATTTAAAAAAAAAATTTTTTTTAAATTAGCTGAGTGTTGATATATGCCTATAATCCTAGCTACGTGATAGGTTAAGGTGGGAGAATCCCTTGAGCCTGGGAGGTCGAGGCCGCAGTGAGCCATGATTGCACCACTGCACCTCAGCCTGGGCTGTTAGCAGAGCAAGACCGTGTCTGAAAGGAAAAAATAAAAAGGAAAAGAAAAAAGGATAATCGTATTTTCAATGGAAGATTAAAAACAGAAAGCATAACTCTTGGGTACACATCATGATGAATAGCCCACCATTTCTAAAAGTTGTCATTTTTTTCATCAAGGAAAATAATATTTATTTTTGTCTCAAGGTGGCTTGCTTCCTCCAGTGTCTTTACCTGGACAATTGTCCATTATGAGATTCCCTTATCCATTTCACCTCGTTTCCCAACTTCATTTCTTTTTGTACATTGCTCCCACTATATAATCTTTAAAGACTACCTTCATCAGCCAATTTCCATACTAAAATAGCTGTTTTTCCCCCCTTTATCAATAAGATACATTTCAGATTCCTTAGATAGATAAGAAAGACCTTGACTAGTCAGATTCTATACCACAATTTTAAAACTGTGGCCCACAAAGTCTTAAGATTTCTTGGAAGTTCCTAACATTTTGCTCCAACTTAATTGCATTGTGGCTGTTCCTTGAAGGGACTTGCTTCTGTTATCAATACTCCTAGAACTGTTTCCATTTCCACCCCTATCTTGAAGGCTTCCTGATCTCTCTCATCTGGAGATGACCTTACCTTTCTCTGATCTTACTTGGGACTTTTGATATGATCAGTCTCCACTCTAATCTTCTGTAAACCTTTCTCATCTTCCCGACAAAACTATAATCACCCCTCCTTCTAGCACAACCAAGGGCTCGGCCTCTATCTCAGTATTTTATGCATCTGTCTCGGTGTTTAACATGATCGCCCACAAATTGATAATCATTAGATAAACTATCAAAAACTGGTGATAGTGTTTTCCTTTGTTCCAAAGTTGTGGAATACATATAATTACCAATTCCTTAATTTGTCTCTTTTCTATGGATAGTTACAGTGTTTTACGTCACTTCCTCATGCATTTGGAAACCTAATCTAATTTCCTTAATAATTTAATAACTGTCTTTTGGAAAAGCAAATTATCTAAACTTTATGTATTAGTGGGGCCAGAAAGACAATTGAAAAACAATAATCACAGTGATCTTTAAGCAATGAGCAGAGACAACACAAGAGATAAAGGAAATCTAAGGCAAAAGTATCTAGATGAGAAAAGACAATTAAGAACCTGGAGAGAACGAGCCAGGGACACGACTGGAGCTACTAGTCCTCCTAGTTTATTATCACTTTTATTTTAATATTTGACCATATGATTTTATATTATTTTAATATTTTAATATTATTTTAATATTTGACCATATTATTCATCAAGAGAAATATATATATGTTTTAAAATTCCAAAATGGATTTGGATCTTTGTAAGGTTACAAGTCATGTAATCTCTTCTTTTCATGTGCTTTCTAAGGCAGAGAACCCATTCCTACCCACAAACCTGTGATGTTTCCAGGTTCATTTTGAAGCCTTTCTAAGATTCTGCGTTCATTTTTATGTACTCGTATACTTATGTCCAACTAAACAGTTTTTAAAATTTTCTGTCCCAAGAGCAATCCACTACTTAAATCCTTGTCTGAATTTCTCACTTTGGAGAGTATGGATTATTCTTTGATTACAGTTTATCCTTTGATAATTCTTGACTTATAAATGCTTTCCACTTGCCTGACTTTTCCAATTACTATGATATAATTATTTAAGTCCAAATATTAGAATAGAATCCCTGTGCAAGAGTTTGTTCTGAGGGGGAAAGATTTGTGAAGATAGTGCAGTGACTAATTTAGACACAATATCCAATTTGGCTGATGTATTTTCAATATGTGGTCAGTCCTAACTCTTGGAATTTTTCTGTTGTTTTTCTTTATCATTTTTCTCTGCTTGGCCTCTAACTGCTGTTTGATTTTGCCTTTGCCCTTTCAACTGTTTTTTGTTCTTAAGAGAGTATAACATTCCTCAAATTTTCTATATAGAATTTTCTTTCATTCTGAACAGCACCATTTTTCAAAGTTAGACAAACTTACTTTGAATTTTATTGCTGCAATCATTCCTTATAAGAGCTGTAGATATTAATTAGCATAATATTCCATTTTTTGTCATCCACTTCATTAGAAGGATGGTAAGAACAGACACCAAGTACTTTTTCCTGGATCAACTTTATATCACTTGTCCTTTTTGGACATTAAGTGTATTCCATAATGATGCCAACATTTAACCCATTTATTCATACACCTAGTGATATCCTTGTGCCCCCCAAAATTCTCATCTGGGTAATGGAGTCTGGTTTGGACTAACATTTTGTCTCTTGAGCTGGGCTGGGCCTTGGAATGAATGAAGTGAACCCACAGTTGATGGCTGGGAGTAAAGAGAAACCAGTCTGATGAACTCCCCACAAGACAGACTGGGAAACGACAGGGGCCCAACCTAAAGCTCAAAAGTGACAAGCCAGCCTAGGACATCAGGCAAATCTGATTAGAATCCAAGAAGAGTAAATAAGTCTTTAAATAATTCCCTGTACAAAGAGTGTTCATTGAGCCTGTTTAAAATAATGAACTAAACAATTAATAATCAAGGATGTGGTCTCAAGGCTCAATGTTTCTTCTTAAAGTCTGCTTTCTTTTTAAAATGGAAATACTGTGAATGTACACTTCTTTTTATAATTATCTTCCTTTTATTTTGACTCAAGCCTTAGTATCCCTAATTCCGAATCAAAATATGATCCAGAAATAGAATCTTTAAGTGCAAACTGTCCAGCGGAAGATAATCTTTGCTAACAGAGTAACCTGCAAGATTATCACACATTTTATGTTCTTTTTTCTGTTAAAATAGAATTAAATGCATGAAGCTAGAGCCTTTTGAACAAACAAATAACCAGTTGCTATCATATGAGTCTTTTTGCCTTAAAAATATCACATTATCACTTTTCAGTGTTTTTAAAACAATAAAAATATATATATGATGTAAGAACATGAAATTAATCAATGTGTAAGTATGTCACCAACTCAAATTACTGGATTTGAGGACTATTGTTTATAGAGCTCTGTGAAAGATTTGTGGATTAGATCCAATACAAATGATAAAAGAAGGTGTACTACTCCCTTGAAAGTATGTTTTCTGCTACAGAATGGAATCTCTGCTATTCAGTATACTTAGTTAAAAAATTTAAATAGCCATTCTAATGACCAATATATACCATGAAATATTTTACATTAAAAAAATTCATTTTGTAACTTTTCGGCCTTGATACAAAAATAAGCATGGTATAAATCAACACTGGTCTAAGGTATCAAAGGTAAAGGTAAATAAACCAAGAAGAAAATTCCATATTTGTAACACCAGTTCTCCCAGGAGAAGGTTACAACTAACACCACAAGACATGCCAATTCAAGGATTTATGAGATGTTAGATCTCACCAAAAGTTTATGTATGAAAAATAACACTCAGTGTTACAAAATGCATTAAATTTTATCCTTGCTTCATGCCAGGTCATTTAAAAGGGTGCTTATCTTGACCAAATTATTTTTATACCTGCTTTTTCTAACTGAGACCTTGGCTGGCATTGAGAAATCGTGTAAGGATAAACATGTGAATAACAGTTGCTAGTAGGTGTATTATGAATATTCTTGGTTCCTCTAGGGGTTACAATATGCATCCTTAATATAGTTCACATAGTATAAATATTGCTTCACTTCATGTTATGGGTAATAGCTTTTTAACTATATAATTTCATTTACATGCTCTCTTCTTTGTACTATTATTTTCATATATTTCATATCTACATGTTATATTCCCACAAGCATTGTATATGTGTGTATATATGCACAGGCTTACAGGCATACCTCATTTTATTGCATTTTGCTGTATTGCACTTTGCAAATATTGCATTTTTTTCCTATAAATTGAAGGTTTGTGTCAGCCTCACATTAGTCAAGTCTATTGGTATCATTTTTTTTCCAACAGTATGTGTTCACTTCGTGTGTTAGTAATTTTTACCAAAAAAATATTTTTAATTAAGATAAGTACAATGTTTTTTAAACATAATGCTATTGTACATTTAATAGACTGCAATATAGTGTAAACATAACTTTTATACACACTGGTTTTTTGTTTAACCAAAAAATTGGTGTGACTTGCTTTATTGTGGTATTCACTCTATTGCAGCAGTCTGAAATTGAACCTGCAATATCTTGAAAATATGTCTATCTGTATATGTATATATATGGATATATACACACATATATGAACACACGGTTCAGTTTACTGTCTTAAAAATAAGTTAGAAGGAAAAAAGATTGTTTAATGTTTACTTTCAAAGTTACCATTTCTGGTTTTCTTCATTACTTCTAGTAGACCTGAATTTTCATCTGATATCATTCCTCTTTAGCCTAAAGAACTTTTCAGCACTTCTTGAAACGTGGGTATGCTGGTGACAAACTCTCTTAAGCTTTAATTTGTCTAAAAGTGTCTTTAGTTCACTATCATTTGTGAAGGATATTTACGCTGAATATAGAATTCTTGATTGACAGGTCTTTTTGTTCTCTCTCTCTCTTTCTCTTTTAAAAAACATCATTCTTATCATTGTTCCTCTATATCTAATGTGTCTTTTTCTCCTCTTTGGCCTCCTTGACTGTTTTTTCCTTTTCTCTCTTTCAGCAATTTGACTAGGATGTATGTAGATGTAATTTTCTCTGTATTTTTAGTCTGCTTGGGTTTTGCTGAGATTCTGGGTTTGGTAAGTTGATGTTTTTCACCAAATTTAGAACATTTGGTCTATCATTTCTTCAGATATTGTTTTTCTGTATTTCTCCCTCTAGGATTCCAATTACACATATATTAGACCACTTGATATTTTCACACAGTTCATAGAGGCTCTGCTCATTATTTTCCCCAGTCCCTTTTCTCTGTTCTTCAGTTTGAATAATTCCTATAGATTTGTCTTCAAGGTCACTAACCCTTTCTTTTGCAGTTGCCAATCTACTATTAAGGCAACCTGGCAGAGTTTTCACTTTAAATACACTTTCAGTGCGAGAATTGACATGATTTTGAGTGTGTAATTCTTACTTCTTAGATGATACTACCTATCTCCCATCCATTATCACTATCTTTTCCTTTAATTCCTTCATCTTATTTATTATACCTAGCTTAAAGTCACTTTCTGGCAACTCCAACATCTGGATCTTCTATTGACTTCTTGTTTTCTTGTTAGGGGGTTAGGGGGTTACATTTTCTTGTTTCTTCAAACATCTAATATTTTTAGTTATATGCTAGACATTATGAATGATACATGGTAGAGCGTCTGGACAATGCTGTAGTATTTGTAGAGGATGTTGAATTTTGTCATAGCAAGTAGTTAAATTACTGGTATAACCTTTTGATTCTTCCAGGTTTTATTTTAATTTTTCTGATAATGGGTCATTTTCATCTTTTTGCTTAGTCTTAGGATGTAGTGTTCGTGCTTTAGGACCTGGTAATTGTGTCCAAGGCATGTTCTTTTTTAGGTGTCAACTAAATGCCCAAAGTGTATAAGGAAATATTTCCTTTTTGGTTGAGGCAGAGTGTCTCCTAGCACTGTATTAACTGTGGTACCTATGTTCAGTGCTCAGTCTCACAAAAGCTACTTTTTGCCAGATTTATTCAAGTCTCATCCTTTGTATGCACAGCTCAGCCCTTAGCCAAGACTATCTGTGACTGAACCCTGTCTCTTCTCTACCTTATAGAGTTCCCTCTTCTCCATAATCCTACACTGCAAATTCCAGTCACTTTAACAACCCAAACTCCTGTCTTTGCTGCCTTAGCTCAGCAAGTCTGCCATAAATTTGGGTTCCACCTTCCTGCACTATATTAGGGAAAGAACAGCCAAATCGAGAGCTGGAGCAAACATGTAGCTCATCTTTTGTGTTTCCCTACTCTTAAGAATCACAGTCTTGTTCTGCCTGTAGACTTATGCTTGAATTTAGCTTCTTCATATATTTTGTCTGGTTTTATAACTATGTATGAATAATGCAAGTCCAGTGTATTCCATCATGACCAAAAGCGGAAGGAATTTTTGAAATTCTTTTACCCCTATCTTTCCAATCAATCATACAGTAGAGATAGTCTTCTCTCTCTGTCCTCCTGTGAAGGGCAGACACAGCCTAGAACAAAGAGTAGCTAAGCTTTGAGATTCAAATTTCACTTTATTTTAAGTTTTAGAAGGATCAGTAGTTTTTAATGTAAGTCTTTTTTATGATAAGTAGCAAAGAGTTGAGATTCCATTTAAGCCATAAATCATATGATAGGTAAGAATACAAATTTGCTTAAAAGTATTGTTTGAGCTAACAATCCCATTAAGTTAAATTTTTACAAGTCAGGGGGAAGGAAATTTGAAAGGGATGTGTGACTATGGTTTAGATACTGGATGTGTATTTTAGAAAAGACTTGGTGTATTATTGCCTCAGTTAATCCTGGAAAAACTGGGACACTAAAATCCCCAGATAACCTGGGGAAATGCTAGAACAGAATAGACTGTTGTCTAGTTTCCTAGAAATACATTAGTAAATTTCAAGACTTATAGAAAATGTCTGCTTCCAGTATAGTGTCTGAGTACCAATGGTAGATGGAGGCATCTAGATGGAAAGATTTGAGGTCAATATATTATAAGGACTCATGTAGAGAATCCCAAACTTCCTTCAAGCTTAAGAGAAGTGCTGAGGGCCGGCAAACAGGAACAGGGGTCCTGATGATTATTAGAGATGCCATTAGTGGATACTACAGACCTGATATAAGGTATAGGCAATGCAAGGTTTTAGACATTGGGAGAAGAAGCAGTGGGGAAAGGGATATTTGCAAAGGCTAGCAGAAAGTGCTCTACTTAAGTGAAAACCACTAGCAATGACAGTGGGTTACCATGTTGTAGGTGTGCTTCCCAGTAGCAAAGCAAGGGGAAATTATTTTGCCCCGAAAGCCTCTTTTTTAGCTAGAAAAGATTGAGAGATTGGATTTGCAAGTTTGTTTTCTACCATCAGCAGAAATGTGGGGTAAAATGCTAAATTAAAATCAGTTATGGAAAAATAATGACATCATATATTTTGTTAATCTGAACACATAGCCTTACTCTACACTTTCATTTCAAGTCCCCTCTTTTCTCCAAAGACCTGCATTATGAGTTTGCCAATTTAGTCAGCACCTAAACAATCCCATTTAGAATTGAATTCTTCTTAGAAGATAACCATCATTACTGACAGAGGTGGTTCAGCACCACCAGGCCAACCTGTACCTTCACAGACTGTGTCATAACTGGGTCATTCAAGCTAGCCAATCCAATCCTCTCCCCAAATTTGGAATTGGGATGCAATCAGTTAGCATTTACCTAATTAGGTTAACTGTAGAGTCTAAGTCAGCTAGGGTGGCCTGTTTGGGACGTGGGAAAATAGACAAATTTTGCATGTGGGGGAAAGCAAAGTAGGCAACTTCATTGTGTCAGTTTCCTTATTTGTAAAGTGGAGATAATAATGGTATCTACTTCAGAGTTGTTGGGGAGGAAGGCAGTGTTAAATAAGTTAAATAAGTTAAGGAAAGGAAAGAGCTTGGAAAAAAACCTGGGCAAGTCAGAAACACCCAGTAAAGACTCAGCAGTTATGGTTATTGTGAGTGATTTTTGATTTTGCAACTTTATTGAAGTATAACTGAAGTAGAAATGACACAGGATCCAGGCCAATAAATGACATAAGGCATGTGCTGTGATCAGCTTTGACATACCTATACATCCACAAAATGATCACTATAATCAAGATAAGCATCTGCATCACCCCAAAGTTTCCTCATCCCTTTGTAATCCAGGCCACCCTCCATCCCCATTCCCAGGCAAACACTAATCTTTTTGTCTTTTCCTATGAATTCATTTACATTTTCTAGATTGAATGTAAGTGGAATTATACAGTATATATTCTTTTTGCCTAAGTTCTTTTATTCAGCACAATGATCTGGAGATTCATCCACACTGCTGTGTGAGTCAATAGTTCACTTATTTTTATTGTATTCCATTGCATTAATATACCACAATTTCATCATCCATTCCCCTGTTAATGGATATTTGAGTGGCTTCCCATTGTGACCATTACAAATGAAGCTTTATGAACATTTGTGTATAAGTTTATAATTTTATGTTTTTATCGTTTTAATATTTTTCAAATTAAAAATTTTGAAGAGAAAATTCCCAAAATAAATAAAACTGTCATTAGAAAATGCAATTGAAAAAATAGTCTTCATTACCCTTTAAAGTTAATTTTATCCTAGAGGATCATCAACTTTACCTTTACAAAACTAGCTGACATCCAGATAGAGTTTTTTTAGTATTTGATTACTACAAGGTCTTTGCTTAACTAAAATGTGATAGAAAACTCTCTAAAGGGAAAAAAATATGATATAAAATTAGAGACAGTAGACCAGATACTATTTCTTACCCTCCCAAAATTGTAGTGTAGAGATGAGAGTATATCATCTTCTTGTAAATGTGCAGTATTATTTTGTTAAAGATATTGAGCTTTTAGTACATTTGCAAACTCAATTTATTTTGTTTTACAAACAAATTACAGAAATAACAGCATTGCTTTCTCATTAAAAACCTAGGTGTTTTGGAATATTTAGATGATAGTGACTGCAGCAATATAAAATATTGTTTATCCTTCAAAAATTTGCTTTACTAAGTTTATATTAGAAATTACTTTAAAAGTATTTACTAATAAGAAAATATTGATTTATTGGATCTTCACAGTACAGTACCTATTGCTAAATTCTTAATAATTTTGTGAAATAATTATGTAAACTAATAGATATTATTGAGAGAAGTATGATTATGCTTAAGACAAAGTTCTCTTTAACCAATACAATATGTCAATTAAATTTATCCTAAATCTTAGCATCTGTAAATGTCTTTCTCTTGAGGGAAAGGGCATTGTTTGTCTACATGTAGTCATTTTCCTCTTCATCTCCTAATTGTCGAGTTCTTTGTCATCTTCTTGACTGTGTCTTTGCTTTTGTAGTTCCAAGATCTCCTCCGCCAAATAGGACAGACAACCATGATTTCTTTCATATAGTACTTGGTCTTCTACCTACATCAGTGAAAAGTACATTTTTCTTTTAACCCAGGAGGGAAAGAAAAAAATATGTTATCTTGATCAGTCTTTTCTCTAGACCACCTCTCATGGGTCAGTCTTAAAGCAGGATATTTAAATAAATTGAACTTCAAATACAATCTCAGTATAACAGGACTTTTGGGTCCAAAAAGAAATTCTAACATTTGATCAGCTATTCACAAATGATGTCTTTGTATCCTTTAAAGAACTATAAAGCAAATAAAAAACTGTAAGCAGTTTTATTTGATGTTATCTGAGATAAAATAATTCTTTGAAGAGCCATAGAGACTAATTAGAAAAGAATATCAGTGTGTCCCTAAATTATAAAATTAATAAAGTTAAAAACCATACAGGACCTACAAGGTAATGCTACAGTAATCTAAGAATACACAGTTGTTAATGTTATACAAATTCTAAGGGGAAAAAATGAGATTTCTGGAGAAGTCTTGAGAAAATTTTGGGGAGCAAAGATTAAGAAAAAGAAGACAATGGTTGAATTTGGGGGAAGGATAAATGGAGATGATAAAAGAAAAAATTTATCCTTCCACAAATTAGATTGAAAATGGCATCTCTTTGCTTCTCTGATAAATAAAAGGTACAAAGTTTTTTTTCTTGAATTATGAATCTCCTCTAAAATGCATAGGAGGTAAGAAGAAGAAAAAGAAAAGCTGTCCTTTCTCTCATTAATCTTGTTTGAAGTTAAGGAAAATATAAAATTAATCCAAGATTTTTTGTCATCGTGAAAGGTAAAATGAATGTGTTCGTTTCACAGTAAGTGGCAGGCCTTAGTGATCCCAAGTTCATACCACTAAAAGGAACATTTTCTACATTGCCAACCCATTTCTCCGAATTGTCAACTTCTCTGAATTAGCATGGTGACACCAGGATGTTCTCTTACATCACTGTGTGCTTCCTCTTTGCAGACTTTACCTAAGTGGCAATGTTGCAGTGGTTGCCTGATCCATGTCGTAAGCTGGTACATGCAGCCACACAGGTTGTGCACTGCAGAACTCCAGGGTGTGTGAGATAGCTTTGAAACATGGCAACTTGGCAAGGCTGCACTGTTTCCTAGAATTTCTTTCCTTGTGTGTTTCCAGTTAGGGAGGGCCACAGAATATATTTTTGTGGGAGATTTGAAAGACAAGTGTAGCAGCTGCTATGTTGTTTTATTACACTAGGAAGATTGCGGCAGCCCTTTTTGTAGCTCCTTCACCTTGTTCCTTTTCTACTGGCATACCTTATTGTTGTGAGGCCACAGTTCATCTGCAACTGCCCATTTTCCTCCTGGAGCCTGGTTCAGCTTCTCCATCTCTTGAGCTCGCCATGTGCTTATCTCCAGGATGAAGGGCACCAGCTTCTCCTGCAGGATGCCTACTTCATAAGGGCTGGAGGCAGGAAGAACTGACACAGCTCCAGTCCAAACTCATGGGTTCTAGCTCAGGCTCATGGATTCCAGCCTGTCCATGCCATTCTCCACTTTACATTCGTTCTTCCCTTCCTGACCCCCTTCTTTGCCAGCTTGAAGCTCCAGAATCAGAAAGAAAGATGACAAACCTACAGGCACTGTTTAACCAGCTCCCCAAACTGTGTAAGGTCAAATCCCTGTAACAGACCCCTTTACATCTATCTATCTATCTATCTATCTATCTATCTATCTATCTATCTATCATCTATCTATCCATCCACACACACAAAAAAGGAGAGAGAGAGAGAGAGAGATCTCCCAGTGGTTGTATGACTGCTAGAGTGCCCATTCATACTGCAGTTCACACAAGTAGCACCACCCACCTGAAAGTTATATACTGCCTGGGGACCAGATCAGTGGCCCTGAAGGTCTGTATTACCGTAGCTTAAGTAGCCTGAAGACCAGAATCTTTAGTTTCTTGTTTGTTGTTCTAGTTATAGGTGAGAAATTTGATTCCGTGGTCAAATATATCTGAGAAACACTGAAATCATCCCCTCCCCCTGCACTGAGATCCTAATACATATTCACATAGTAAAGGCTTTTGTAAAGCTCTGCACTACAGTAATCTGTTCAGTCCAGCTTTCTCCAAACTTGTATGACTATTTCCAGGTGCTGTCGAAGTACAGAGTTAATGTAACTTAAAATTCCCACTTAGTCAGTCAAAAATTGAAAGCAACCCTTTTATTGTGGTGTGGTAATAAGCATGTGATGAAGAACAATGCTTACTGATATGCAGTGTAATTCATTCCAGTACTTTTCAGAAGATCTTGAACAAGAGAAAGGCCAGTGGCAGAAACTGCATCCTGATGTAGGGAAAGCACAGCGTAATGCATCATGATATATAAACAGGTGATAGAGGGAATATTTCTCCTCTCCTCCGCTCTCCATTCCTTTTCTTTCTTCTCCATGACGAGTTGGAAGGTGAATATGTAAATGGCAAAAAAAAAAAAGTGATATGATTGGGAAGAAAAGGCATTGGATATTGAAAGCTGGAACCAGGTTAGCCTTGAGTGAAATGCAGGAAAACTGGGCTTAGAGTGATTCTTAACTCTAGTGTTTACATGCAGATGAGATAGTTCCATACGTTAGTTGTGGAAGGGCCAATTCTGGCAAAATTGTAAAATAAGGTGATTTTTGATGCTCTTGGTTTCTCTTGGTGATGCAAGCAGTGATTCTCAGAAAGAGTACTTTATGTTGCATAGTGACTGGGAAACATTACTAGTATATTTGGGACAGAAACCTGGGGCATTAACCATTCTGTTATGCAAGAAACATCCTGCACAATAAAGAACTGACCTGCCCCAAGTGAGTTGCTTCTCTGTTGAGATACACTTTAAGTATGAACGTGTATTTCATTTTCTGTTCCAGTCACCTCACCCATGCAGGCTGTGAGTGTCTCAGCTAGGTGTGGATCTGATTAGCTGACAAAAGTTGCTGCAGAAAGATTGGATAAGGCTCAACTTTCAAGTGTTCATTTACATTTCAAAAGAGGAAATAATCAACTCAAAAGCATCTCTAATTGTGCTGTGAGAGAGGAAAAAATATTAAAACATTTTATTAGAACAGTAATGTAGTCCCTTATATGGTGAGAAATTTTGAGACATTTACTTCCTTTGCAATTTACTCATTTCAAATTCTACTATTACTCTATCTGTCCCTCCACCTACAACAACCTCTTTCAAAGGAATAAAATACGTGTGGCTAATACTGCACCTGCATAACATCACCTTTACCCTTTATAAATAGATATTTATAAAAACAAAGGGCCAGTCCTTGAGGAAAACTGGTAGGTATATCAGATTGTAAATCACATCTCTGTTAGAATAAAGGAAGTCTTGTCTGAACTATCAGGCTACCATTGCCACCCAGCATAGCCTGGATAGCCCTAACATAACTGATAAACCCCTTCTAGATCTAGACACCTCTTCTCCGTTGAATTGTGTTTCTTCACATATTTACAATCCAGTTGATTGTTACAACTTTATTTTATCTCATCTTTCACTCTTTCTTTCCTAGAATCACTCTCAGAACTCTAGTAAAATTGATTTTATTTCAGTCAAAGCCTGATCTTGAGATCAGCACAACTGCTGAGTATTTCTGACTTTGGGAAATTTCTATTTTCATTTTTAATGTGCTGCCTTTCCTCCCTCTTTTCCTCCGTTCCTCCTTTCCTCCCTCCTTCCCTTCCTTCTGCCATTCTTTCTGTCTTCCTTATTTACTCTCAGAGTGTGACAACTGCAAATTGGTGCAGATTCTTAATATAGCCTGCAAATGATGGGTTTGACATTCCAGCTATGCCACTTATTAATTGTCTGATTTTGGGGCAAGTTATTCAACCATTCTGTGCTGTACTTTTTCAATCTATTAAATGGGAATTAATAATAATATCCATCTCATAGTATTATTGTAGGAATAAATGAGTAGTAAAGGTTAAGTGGTTAGAACAATTGCTAGGACAAAGTAAATATTTAAGTGTGGGCAGTTATTATTGTTGTTGTGCAGCCTTCTTTCCCAGTCTTTGGCAAAGTGAACTTTCATTTTGATTTAACAGCACTGAGGTCCATAGCCCTAGGCATGAATTTCAGTCCAGTGGCCATCTTTTATATTCTGAGCAGACACTTGGAAGAGCTAAAGAATATTATTAGAGTTTTTATCCTTCCATGTAGTCTTCCTCCCTTTTTTCCCAAATTTTGAATATATTTTCCTTTCATATATGATTACCTTTCCTTTATTCTTATTAATCAATTACCCATAAATAGATATTCTATGGACATGAGGATTACGTGATGATAGCAAGACTGTCATGGATAAGGTTTTATTCCTTTCAGGCATCACTGTACATATTTGATGATGATGATGATAATGATAATTTTTTTTTTTTTTGAGATGGAGTGCAGTGGTGTGATCTTGGCTCACTGCAATCTCTGCCTCCTGGGTTTAAGAGATTCTCCTGCCTAAGCCTCCTGAGTAGCTAGGCTGGTAGGCGTGTGCCACCACACCTGGCTAATGTTTGTATTTTCAGTAGAGATGGGGTTTTGCCATGTTGACCAGGCTGGTCTCGAACTCTTGACCACAAGTTATCCAACCTCTTCAGCCTCCCGGAGTGCTGGGATTACAGGAGTGAGCCACTGTGTCCAGCTGGATGATGATAATAATTAATACTAATATTCACATCTATCAAATATGTTATGAGGGACTTCTGCTTCTAGACACAATGGAGTAAGAAGAACCAGATTTGCTTTTCCACCATAAACAACTTAAAACAAATAGACAGACAAGCATATAATCCACAGTAATTAAACATTAGACCACAAGCTGTGCAGGACAGTGATTCCTGAGGAAAGAAAACAAGAGGAGCCCTATGATTGCCCAGCTTGTTGCCCAGAGAGTTTTTACAGGGTTGGGGAACCCAGACAGAGCCTGGTAGTCTTCCCGAGTGGAGGAGACAGAATTCAGAATTCAGGGATGCCAAGGCAGGTAGAATTCACATGTCTGTGTCCTGGAGAGAAGGCTGCAAGGAGAGCAAACAAGCAACTCTTCAACAAAATATGGATCAGTCCATCCATGTGAGGAAACTTCAGAGTCCAGGAAAGATTACCTGAAAGGAAAAGGGAGAACCATAGCCAGAGCTCACATAGGGTCCAGAAGAACTTGTGTTTCCACTTGGAAGAATAAAAAGACTTCACCACTGGGCATCCAGTAAGCCCTCAGATATCATCCTAGTAGTGGGAGAAAATTCACCTTTGAATCAGCCTGATCAAGCTTGGAAGCAAGTCATGAAAGGAGCAAAAATTTTGCAATTAGCACTGTCCCAAACTGTCCCAGAACAAAGATAAAACATGTTTAAAGGAATAAACAAATCTTCCAGAACAAGACAATATAAAATGACAATGTCTGTGTATTAGTCCATTTTCACACTGCTGATAAATACATATCTGAGACTGGGCAATTTACAAAAGAAAGAGGTTTAATACATTCACAGTTCGGCATGGCTGGGGAGTCCTCACAATCATGGTGGAAGGTGAAAGGCACATCTCACATGGTGGCAGACAAGAGAAGAGAGCTTGTGCAGGGAAACTCCCCTTTATAAAACTATCAAATCTTGTGAGCCTTACTCACTATCACAAGAATAAAATGGGAAAGGCCTGCCCCCATGATTTATATCTCCCACTGTGTCCCTTCCATAACACGTGGGAATTATGGGAGCTACAATTCAAGATGAGATTTGGGTGGGGACACAGCCCAACCATATCAGTCTGACATCCAATCAAAAATTACCGGGTACCCAAAGAAGTTAGACAACACAATCTATAGTAAGTAGAGGGAAAAAAATCGATCATTAGAAATATACAGAGAAATGACATAGGTGATAGAATTAGTAGACAGGAGCCTAAAGACAGCAAATAGAACTATGTATGTCCCAAAAGGCAGAGGAAAGCCTGGGCATGGGGAGAAACCTGGAAGATCTAGAAAAACACCAATTTGAACTTGTAGAGATGACAATACAATTTCTAAGATGCAAAACAAAAAGGAATTGGATAAGAAAGAACAGACTAAGGACTGCAGAAGAAAATATGAGTGACTCTGGAAACCTTGCAATAGACATTATCCAAAATAAAACACAAATTTTAAAAGCAACTGAAAAATAAGGAATTGGGCATTGGTGAGTGGTGAACAACTTAAAATAGTCTAATATATGAGTAACTGAGGCCCAGAGAGAGATGCAGTGAGGAGACAGGGAAAACAATATATCTGAAGAAATAATGGTTGAATTGTTTTCCAAATTTGATGAAAATTATAAACCCACAGATTAAAGAAGCTTAATGGAATGCAAGCACAAGAAGCAGAAAGAAAACTACACCAAAAATTATCAAATTACTTAAAGCTCATACCAAAGAGAAAAATCTTAAAAGTAGCTTGAGAGAAAATGACACATTACACATAGAATAAAAAAGATAAATGACAACAGACAGTAGCCATCTCATCAGAAATCATGCAAACTGGAAGACAGTTGTGCAACTTTTTTAAATATTGAAAGAAAAGAAATCAACCGGCTAGCAATACAGTACCAGATTTTAGTCATTCAGTTACTTCATATAGTTAATCATGGCCATTCATCATATGAAAATAAGAGTAGCAGTAAACTTTCTGAAGCATTTAGAATTAAGGTTAAAAAAAAGTATAGAACTCAAGTGTCACAGTAGAAACTTTCTGAATAAAAGTGAAGGATTAACCATAGATCTTTAATAAGTCCTTAGTTTTTAAAAGCTCTATTAATATTTGCCTTTATGGTTTTTTTAATTCCAAAAACTCTAAAATACTATCTGTGAGACAATTGTTGGCAAAGCTGTTTTGCTGCTATTTCACTTCATTTTTCAAAACACTTTTGAATTGGTGAGCAATGTGAGAGAGGTGTAGAGCTCAGTTTATGTCCGGTTGCATTAATCAATTAGTAGCAACTCAATCATGTATATCAAAACTAAGTAAGAATTTGTACATGATTATTATAAAAATATTATATTATAGAAAAAATTCAGGGTCTTAAGTTATTGAAAAAGTAACTTCCACACAGAAATTTTTCTGTTTTAACAGAAAATGTTCAAGTGATTACAATATCCCGGAGAAATTAGAAAATACTGTCTGTCAGAGAAAAATGAGAATATGAATTCTGGCATATTTCATGAAATTCATTTGTAGACATATTATCTGGGAATAAAGAAAAATCACACAATAGAATCTTAAAGATTTTCCTTTAAAAAATTTTTTAAAGGCTTAAAAAGTCATTTTACCTCTGGGTTGCTTAATTGATGTTTCTCAAAACTTTATTGAAATAAAATGTTTCTAATTGAAAAAGAAATAATTTGGTTAAAGTTTTTCATCTTTTTGTTTTGTAGATTATCAGAAACACACCTATATGTACTTCATACACCCACCAAGTATTGGTATGCTAGAATTTGAAATAATTTACAAGAAAAAGTTACCAGATACTTTAAAAAAGGTTAAACATTCAGGAAGAAACGTAATCTAAGTATTAAAAGACAGCCAGAAAGCTTGATTCCAATGTAAAAGACTATTAACTCTGTCTCAGAAAAGAGAACGAATAATTTTAAATAAGTGCATAAATTATCTAGTTAAAATTAACTGATCACACATCTAATTTGGAAAAAATGTATAAACTTTAAGAGAAACTTCAAAAGTGATCAAAGAAATAATCAGTATTAATATCTACAAATATTTTTTCATTTTTAAAGTCATATTTTAAAATCTTAATTATGAACTTATAGCTGATATAAACCTTTCAAAACCCACATATCTTTTTCTATAATTAGTTATAAAACTTTGAGAACATATCAGTAATCTGATGTACATGAAAAGTGAAATGAGCTACTAATATTAAATGGCATATTCAGACAAGCTATCTTTATCTTTATTGTATATCTATATTTGTCTTTATATAATACCACTTAATACAGTTTTAGGTTTTCTGAGGTCTTTTATAGGTAAGAGACATTACCAGAAAATAATGAAAGGAGAGGAAAAACTCAGTATTTGCTTATCTATTAATTCAACCATTCCTTCATTTGTATTTCCAACATAAAAATTGTTGTTTATATACCCTGCTTGATAATTATGCCCTATAATATTATGCTATTGAGTCAGTGCTGTTGGTTTAAAAGTACCCAAGTCAAGTATAAGGGAGAAGATGTTTTTAGTTTTTAATTAAATACAAAAAATAGTAAATTATAGTGAGTGGTTATTTCAATGTGTAATTGCCTCACATCTCAATAAAACATTCCAAATGAATCTGAACAAATCCTTTAAATTTGTATACAAAATAATATAAATAGACATTTGTTATGTAGAATCTGAATGATTGAAGTGAATGAAAATAAATTATAGACAACTCATTAAATATAATTTTATACACTTATAAGTGAAAGGAGAAGGCAATTACTTTTAAAGTAGGACAAGTGAACATTTCACGTCTTTTCAATAATTTCACTTTATTTCTATTGATAACAATATGCATAACAACCCTATGGTGATACTAAGCCTGAGATGATTAAGATGCCCAAATTAAAGCTTTTCTCCTCGTAGACAAAACATGAATCCTTCAAAGCATGAGCTCTGAAGATTATTTAAGTGTGCCCACGAATCTCATCCTATTTTTCAGAAATCGCTTCTGTAATATAATGTTTATTTCCATCACTCTTCTATATTTTTTTTCTCTCCAATTCATGATTTCCTGCTGATGTCAACCTACCTACCTGGCCCAGTCAAAACTTCGTCCCGTGAAGTAATTGGCACTAGTGGATGAGCTAACACTGGTGTATCGCTAGGGCTTATGTACAGCTTATCACATTCTGGGACTCCAAAGGGAGAAATGTGTGTTTTCTGTTTCTTTCTTATCAGAATAAGACTTGGGGCCAACTGATAATCAGACCCTGGATTCTCCCACCCCCACAAATCCAATTTATTCAATCTATTCTAGACTTAAGCATTCCACATAGCTCTTGACACCTCACTGTACTTTATGATAGATAAGGAAGAAAATTCAAGGTACTATTGATGAAAATAAAACAACAAAGTCTACACACACAAATCTTGTCAGAGATGTGCATTTTTGCCGTGTTAAAATATATAATTCACCTATTTAACCTTTCTAAGCAGCGTGTTTACATAAGTGATAGAATAAAGCACAGCTGTTTTTGTTTCTAAAAATTGTCAGATAATTTGCACCCCTGCCCTTTATCTAGACTATTAGTGAGATATTAAAGAAATCAAGTTCCATTTGATTCTATTCACAGAAGACTGTCATATTCAGATAATGGCACAATTCAGAATTTATCAAGTGCCAGGAGATTATAAAAGTTAATGGAACAAAATGGCATTAGTGTAAGATTTTGGGGAAACCTCATGAGATTTGGTACAATAACTTCACAATTAAATTACTATGTCACTACTGTATGTGCAGACAAAGGGAAGTGTGGCATTAGTGAATTCAGTATTGATAGATCTGATGAATGATCTAAAAAAGGAAACCGCCATTGTTTAGATAAACGTGAATTTTTTTGAGTGTGGCTTTCTCTTTCATTGCACAAATACTCAAAACAAAGGACATGGCAATGTAAGACAACTAAGCAGAAATTTTAGAATGACTTTCTTCTTTAACTCAAACACACAGCATTCAAAAGAGAAAAAAATTGTGTTTGGGGACATGAGGACTATTACCAGAAGCTCACTTCAGATTTGTGTTTTGTTTTCTCTTCGTTAGAACTCTCACATAAACAGGCTATCGTAGGATCAGTTCACGATGTTGAAAGGACTCCCCGGCTCCTGGTGTTTCAGGCTAGTAAGCCATTCCTAGGTTAAGTCCCTTATGAATGACTCCAAGACATCTCCCTCCATCCTCATTCTGGTTGCAAGCCGCAATTGCTGTCCACTCTTGTGGATGTCCAGGTGTCATCTCAGACCTAGTGCCTCAAACTGAGCTCACTTCTTGGAAGAAGTTACTTAAAATAGATCATTAGTAGCATTAGAGTGAGAATTAAATGAGGTAATGGGGCATGTAGCACAGTGTCTGGCACCAGAAAAGTTTTTTTTTTTTTTTTTTTTTTTTTCGTTTGTTTGTTTGTTTGAGACCAGTCTCGCTCCGTCCCTCAGGCTGGGGTGCAGCGGCGCGATCTCTGCTCACTGCAAGCTCCGCCTCCTGGGTTTGCGCCATTTTTCTGCCTCAGCCTCCTGAGTAGCTGGGACTACAGGCGTCCTCCCCCACGCCCGGCTCATCTTTTGTATTTTTAGTAGAGACGGGGTTTCACCGTGTTGGATAGGATGGTCGCGATCTCCTGACCCCGTAATCTGCCCGCCTCGACCTCCCAAAGTGCTGGGATTACAGGCGTGAGCCACCGCGCCCGATTGGCACCAGGTAAGTTCTTAACAAATGTTAGTTGATGTTACTATGAGTAATAGAGTCTCCTACGTTCTCTAGTTTATCAATGTTATCTTTCCTTGACCATTTAGCCTGAAAAACTTAAAGCCATTTTTATTCTTCTCTCAGTCTCACTCAGCCTGTCTTACTTGGTCACAAATTCCTTTATGTTCTGTCTTTGTAGGATTTTTTTTTTCTCTTGTTGCTGCAGCTACCATTCTTTAACCTCTTGTTTCCAATATTGCCAGACTAACAGCCATTCCCCACTCGTTATTCCTTGTGGACAGAGCCTGTTTCACACTTTGGAGGCTGAAATGCCACATACTCATTTTCCATCCTCCTTTTCACCCAGAGCAGAAACGTGTGACCTGATCCTGCCAATGAGATGTGAGGGGAACGTCTAGGGAGGGTATTCTTCCCTTTAAACATTAAATTAAAAATATTAAATACTAAGTAAATTAAAGTAATAAAAATATTTAAATATTCAAATGGTTATACACACACATATATAAAACATATACTTTTTTAAAGACATAAATGGGAACTTTCATTGTTTTCTTCACTGGATACTGTCTTGTCTACATGTTCTGCCTGGAACTACCACAGTCATACTGATACTATGCAAGAAAACATAACCTTTTACAGAATGCTAGGTTGAAAGATGAAAACCATCTGGGCCTTGATTTTATTTTTTTTCTTTTCACACTTTTACATAGAGCCTAGCATCTAAGTACCCAAAGTGGTCTTCTGATTAGTCTGCAAATTTCTTCTCTATTTCTCCAAATTACCCTACATGTTGCTGCTGTACAGCATTCCTCCAACTTGCCTTTTATCATGTCTTAGTCCTGCTTAAACACCTTTAACACTTTTCGGTTTGGAGCCCATAGTAATGGTCTCTAAATGGAGTGGAGTGACAGGATAACCCAATGAAGCATGTGAAGAAACTGCTAGAAATTATAAGTACATGAGAGAAATTAAACTTGCCCAATTTCTTACATGTTGGTTGACAGTGACTTTCTTACTTCGTTCAGTTATCTGATGGTCACCTACTACACAAGGTGGGGAATCTTCACTGAAAATCAATTGGGAAAGCTTCCTCACTTGTTCAATGGCTTTCAGAATATTTTGACATATGGAAGGCTGCCTGTGCCTAGTTAAGCAGACTGACAGATTATATATTTTAATTATTTTCTAAACTAACTTTCGAAAGTGGCTTTAAAAGATTTTTGTTAAGGAATCATAGTTGAAGATAACAGTTATGCAAGCAGCTTTCTGCTATTTAGGGAATGAGCTCTTTGTCAGCCTCATGATAAGACCTAAAAAACAATAACCTCATCATATTTGACATGAATCAGCCAAAAATATCAGAATTATTAAGGAGAAAATTTAAAATATGTATTTATATCCGCTATTATTAATGGTGACACTATCCCTTGGAAATAGAATACCTTAAGATAAAAGTATATGTGATATATACATGTAATATATACATATATAATATACAAATGTATATAATATATAAATAAATATATGTATATTGGGGGCACAAGCTCAAAATTATATTTCACTATTAGGGATTTTAATGAGAAAATTAGACACCTGTGACCTATAGGACAATGTTTTCCTTCTTGCTACCTAGTGAAATTCTGCCCCTGCTTTAATATGATAACAATTATTATAAATAAGTGCTTCCCTTTACTGAATGCTTAATTGCATGTCTGGCACTGTACTAGGCTCTATGCATGATAACATTTATTTTGTTCAATACTCGCAACAACCCTGTAAGCTAAATATTATTCTCTCATTTTTACAGATGAAGAAGTTGAGAATTGAAAAACTTGCCCAGAGCTACACTGCTAATGAGTTAAAGAGCTGGGATTCAGGTGATGTTTAAACCTTAACTACTATACTGAACTACCTCTTTAGCTCATCTCAATTCCCATGTTCCTCTAGGATTGACAATCAATGGACAAACAAAAGAAATACATATGTCTACTTTTTTTCTGGATACCTGATTTTATTCATCAAAGCCAGTGTAATGTTATGGGAAAAAGGTTGATTTGCTTCCAGGTTGATCTGGAATTTCATCGCAACCCTCACCCATAAACCTACCGCTTTGGGAAAGCAAAAAAAAACCCAACAAACTCTATAGTTCCGTTATATGTAGAATGGGTATAACAGACATTCTTTAAATAAGTAAACATGTAGCACAGTGCTTAACACACGAGCAGTGAATTAATGCTATTTTCTCAGCTGGTGGGTATATTTCATCTCCAAGCACACTGCAAATTCCTTGAGAGCAAAGTGTGGATGTTTTACTATTTTGTTTCCTTCACAATGTTATGTACATAGTACCTGCACTGTATGGCTAGCCCTTAGATTCCTCAAATATCCATCAGTTTGTTTTGTTGGAAGATTTATAATGTTAAGCAGAACAAAATATATATGCTTAGGTTTTGTTACTTTATAATATACCAGCACACAGTCATAATTTTCAAGATTTTCCATAAAAAACTTATCTAAGTATTTTTTTGTAATACCATAGACAATATTTGTAAGAGAGAAAGCACACAATTATAATTGAACACTCTGAGGTTGAATAACTAAAGTAGCTGCTTTGAAATAAAGACAGCCTATTTACTTTGCCACTGTGGGATTGTCCTGCTACAATTGTGAGTGGCATTGATGTACTGTAGGTATCCTGAACTTGTGCCCACTCCTGTCTGGGTAATTTTTAGTCAATATCCTGGGTTCATATCATGCTTGCGAAGTATAGAAGTTAAATTCAATTTACCACCACCAACAACAAAACAGTTTCATTACGGCATTGACAAAGGGTAAATCTGCTTATTCTGATGTTTAAGAATAGTGATCTCTGTCTTCAAACTCTTCAAAGGATAGATTGAAATATGATATTAATCTCAAATTAATCTTTCCCACTATGCTGTTATAGCTGTATCCAACCAGGAGACCCCATTTGGAAAACAAAAGACGATTCAATGGCTGTAGGGAATCACAGTCCAGGCACTCTGCCAATAGAACAATTTCAGGCTGAAGTTAGAAATTGACATCAGCAACAAGACTGAAAGTTCTTCCTAAAAAGGAACGTCATATTCTAAATGAATAGACTTCCACTCAAGGTCAAATTTATATTTTAAAGAATCACTGTACAAAATAGCACTCAGCACCCGGAAAAATCTATGAGCTTGGACATCTCCTAATCTTGTAGTTTGATTCGGTAATATATATTATGGCTTTAGCTTGAAAATTGTGAGCAGTTTATTTGACTCTCTAAGAACTACATATTAAGTTCTATGAAAGAGAACAAGTAAGCAGACCCCAGGTGTTTTGAGGCAAGGACCAATTTGAGGGCATTATATATTTTTAATATAGTTTCCTTGGAAATTGTATGCTTCACAAGTACTCTTTTATACAGGTGATTGTAGGACAAGAGTAATCAATGTTGCGGTGGGTATCTCTAAAGTTTCACATGAATTTACTTCCTTTCCTGAGATTTCCATGTTACACAGAGTTCCCCTTTCCCACTCAAAGATATATCTGTCAATCTTGGAGGTTTGTGGGAGAAACTTGTGGGAGTCAGAAAAAGTCAAGCGTCAGGAAACTAACATTTTCTGTTCTTTGGATTGGTAAGGACATCTCCTACTTAGGAGCGGATTTTGCTCTTCATTAGTCTTGTAAAACATAAGTAAACCACAGCAGTTTGATGTCTGAGATGGGCCTTGGTAGAATAATTCAGTAGTTGAACTTATTAGCAACATTTTATTTTCATCAATGTCCATACTTAATGTGTCCTCTCTTTAGAGAGAATCATCATCTTTCCTTTTTGTTAGAAGAGTTAGACGTAATGGAAAGTGTGTGTGTGTGTGTGTTTGTGTGTGTGTGTGTGTGTGTAGAGAGAGAGGGAGAAAACATTCTATGGAAGAATAGAGCTCCTACCAGGAGTTCATCTATCTCTAGCTATTCCTGGACCACCACCAGAGAATCAAATATTATCCCTCATGTTGCAGAAAATCAGAATGATTTAATAATAATATCTAACTTAATAGGGAGTTTTATGTCTCCTGCTCTTAGGTAGTTAATTTTAAAATAATTGCTCTGGTGGTCCAAGATTTAGAACCATAAACAGAGAACCAGCTTCTCTTCTAGTCAAAGCTTCCTGAGAGTGGTTTGGCAAAGTTGGAATATAGCTACCCTGTTAAGTGCTTGTTTTCCCTGTTGTATATTCTGCTTGATGGCTACATTTCAGCTGTTAGTTTTCTCTAGGGAAAAGCAGCAAGCAAAGAATATGAATAAATAAATGCTCAACATCTTGCATGCCCAGGATTCATTATAATTTCTTGCAATAACAGTGATAGATATTTTGCAATCTTTATTTAGGGAGATCTTGCATCACTTGGCATAATCGTATGCCATAACTGATAGTTGAAGTTGTATCTATTCCTCTTCCTAGGGTATGGACTTATATGCTAACTTAAATAATAATAGAGCATTTTATACATTGATCATAAAAATATGATTCTCTAAATGAAATCCACTACTCATGCACTCAAAGAAAATTTACATAAAATTAAATACAATGTTTATCACTTTATCTTTTGTCTAATAATTACTTTTGATTTTATATTTTCTCTACTGATCACATATACCATAGCTTTAATTAAGCACTTTATATTAAATATTTAAAATTTCATTTCCTTTCTCTAGTTTATTTGAAGTATTTTAATTTACAGATCCCAAAATTCTCATTAAAGAATTAAACCCTTTCGATTGCATACTTCCCAATACGTAAAGATTATAGTCATATATTTTTACTATTTATTGACCAAGATTTATAATATATTTCAAATATATTTGTTATATAATCGATTTTAAAAAGCAGTGTGTTTTTACAGAGGGAAATTTGACTTCAGCATTTGAACAAGCCTGTGCTAGAATCCTAGTTCTCTCTCTCAAAATGTTGACTTGTGATTTGGGGCAACATATGTAAACTCTCTGATTCTCATAATCATAATTAGATACAGATATCTTTATTCTTTCTTTTCTTTTTAATGTTATAAATTCGCTTTACTATATTCAAAAGCAAACAGGGGGATAATGAAATATAGAATCAGAAGACCCAGATTCTAGTCCAGGTTTTGGTATGCTCTAGATAGATGATTGTGCAGAAGAGTTAACAGCAGGCTATCCTTAGAAAGCCCTGCTTAAAATGTTGGCCTTTGGCTGGAATATGGGGACTTGGATTTTTGGAGGGTTCCTACTACCTTAACTGATAAGAGTAGTTCACTGCACCTAAATTGTTTGGACGAACAATATGATTTATGCTGTATGTCTGCTTTCCTTCAGGGAATGTGGGATTTTAGTGTGTGCTAGGTAGACGGTGCTTATGTAAACAGCTCCCAATAAAACCTCTGGACATTGAATGTCTAATGAGCACCCTGGAAGACAACATTACATACCTGTTGTCACAATTCATTATTGGGGGAATTAAATACATACTGCATTATTCCACTGGGAGAGGACTCTTGGAAGTTTGCACCTGGTCTCCTCCTGATTTTGCCCCTTGCACCTTTCACTTAGCTGATTTTGCTTGTATCCTTTCACTGTAAGAAATCATAGTACAACTATATCAGCATATAGTTGAATCCTGTGAGTTCTCGGTGAATAATCAAAGCTGGGGTCGTTTGGTGGACCCCAGCATAGTGATCTTGAATGAGTTAATAAGCCTTTCTGAGTCTGTTCCCTCTACTGTAAAATATGCATAATGCTGAAAACACCTGCCTCTCAGGGTGGCTGTGTAATTAAAATGTGATTTTGTATATCAGGCAAAGTGCCATACATATGTGAGTCATTGCCATTATGTTTATTGTTGTTGTTACTGTTTGCACCATCATCACCATATCCCTCTTTCTGGTGCTTTGGGATATAGTTTCTTGATAGAGTAAGGGAATGGGAGAGTCATCCAAGTCACTCCCCTTCTTCAGCTTGGCTCTGCTATGGTTCCATAATTAGCCCACAAGAGACCATGGAAGAGCAGGAAGGATTTGCACATACAGTGACCAATTCTCTCCCACTAGCGTCTAGGACTGTGAGGCAGACCCTGTTTTTTGGCCTGCTTTAAAGGCAACCAAGAATACTCTTATTTCCACCAATCAAAACTCTGATTTTTTTCATGATGAAAGAAAGATTGCATAGTCTCAGTAAGGATACGTTTCTACCCCAGGCCAGAGGATGAATCCTACTTGGTCAAAACAAATCAGAATAAAATAATCTTCTTCCCCTTGACCACTGATGGTTTAAGATTGGGCAGGTGACAATGTTCTGGTTTATGAGATGGGAGACTAACACTGATAGGCAGTGTTTTCCTTCTTATATAAGAAGACAAAACCTCAAGAGGCAAACACTTTTTCCACTTGATTATTCCCTCCCTCTTGTCAAGAATATAAATGTGATGCCTGGAGGTGCAGGTGGTCATTTCTTGTTCATGAGGACATAAGCCAACAGGATATTAGAGCAGAAGGGCAGAAAGAACTTTGTCCTTAATGGCATTATGCAGCAGCGAAGTATTTCCTTGTTAAGACACAGGTTCTAGCACATGATAGGCACTCCAATAAAAAGAAACTTTAAAAATATTATTTATTGATATTGGATATACAAAAGAATATTTACAATAGATCAGTAATATGTAAAGCCTGTTGATAGATACCCCTGGGAATCAAAGAAAGTATCAAATCCAAAGTAAATATTTGCACACATGGTTATTGGAGCCTTGATGTAAAACTGTCCTTGTACTCTCAATCCTCAGATCCTCTTGTTGGATTACTACAAGAAAAATGAGCACTTTTACAGCAAAAGTAACAAAGCGTTGCCTGAATATAGCTTTTAATAGCAATGCCTTATTCTGTTTACACCATTTCTGGTTGTAAAACGCTATTACCATTGAGTGTTTGGAGTCATTTTGTTTGAGGCAGAAATTAAATAGTGATGACAGAATGCACTGTTTTTTTCTTTGCAAAAACTGAGGAGAGATCACATGGTGTCTATAATAAGAAACTTTAGGGGACTCACTTCAAACTTGTATCTTCAGTAGCTGCAGTAAACACCTGCTGTCATATTTGACACCGCTTGTTAATAAGTGGAAAATTTTGAAAGTATCTGTATCTTAGCATAACTGCTTAGCTGGCTTAGAATTCGTGAATAATTGATGAAGATATATTGATGGTGTACACCAGTGTAGTTGGCTTTACACTATCTTCATTCCAATGTATTTGTCTTAGTGTCTGATTAACTTCTGAAGAACCCAATTGCACTTTTTTTTTTTCACTAAATTGATTGATTAATGGCTAACTGCAAGCTACATTTTCCAAAGGAATCCTAAGTGTCTTTTAGGAATTCTACTGAAGCATGTAACAGGGAGTTTATGAGATATACACCCTTTATTTCCAGAAACATCATCTCTTGGCAGAAACATTCAACCAATGGCTGAGGGACAGTCAGTATTGCCTAAAGTCATTATTGGTGACTCTGGCACTTCCAGTGTAAATGTGGTTATGTTTCTTTTTGTCTAGGTCTCTTTCATCTTTGAATTTCTCTCCCCTTCCCTTTTTCTTTGGCCAGTGTTTGTATATTGTGGCAGTTAAGAGTAAAGAGGTGGCTTGTTCCTATATTATAGTTAAGTCATTCAGCATTGGCAAACATGAGTAGTAGGTACTAAAAGTTAGTAGTGGGTGTAAAATGCTCTGAAGAGTTACAAGTGCCAAGGAAGATAGAATTGGAGATGTTACTCTTTTAAAGAAGACAGTTTTGTACTTGAAGCCAATTCCTCATTACATTTTTAAAATAAGCTTTTTATTTTAGAATTGCATTAGATTTACAGAAAAATTGGGAAGACAGTACAGAGTTCCCAAATATGTCACACTCGATTTTCCCTACTATTAAAATCTTTGCATTAATATGGTATATTTATCACAATTAATGAACCAATATTGGTATATTATTATTAAATAAAATTTATACTTTATTCATTTTTCATACTTTGCTCATTTTTTGTAGTTTTAATATTAACCAAAGGCTCTTTTTTCTGTTCGAGGATCTCATATAGGATACCTCATTACCTGTAGTATTAATAGTTATGCTTCCTTTGGCTCCTCTTTACTGTGAGTGTTTTCAAATTTTTCTTGTTTTTGATGACTTTGACAATTTCAAGGAGTTCTGGTTAGGTATTTTGTAGAATATCCATCAATGGGGAGTTGGCTGAAGTTTTTCTTATGAGCAGATTGGAGTCATGAGTTTTGGGAGGAGACCAAAGAGGCACAGTGTGATTCTTCTCACATTATATCAAGGCCATATACTTGTAGTATGGCTTTTCACTGTCGACATTAGCCTTGATCAACTCGATAAAGGGAGGTTTGTCAAGTTTTTGTTGTAAAATTATTTTTTCCTTCTTTCCTTACTGTACTCTGCAGAAGGAAGTCATTATGCCCAGCCTACTCTTGAGGAATGGTCAGTTGTACTCTTCCCCCTTGAGGGTAGAGTATCTAAATAAATTATTTGGAATTGTTCCGCACGTGGGATTTGTTTTTTTTTCCTCCATATATTTATGTATTCATTTATTTATTCATATAAAACCATGGATTTTTATTTTGTATTTTACATTATAATCCAATACTATTTTATTTTGTTGCTAAAATTGTTCTATCTTTGGTCATTGAGAGCTTTTTCAGTTGGCTCCCATGTTCCTTTGACAGACCTCCATTATTGAGGGTGTTTTGAGCATAGCCTCTACTTTGTAGCACTGCTGATACGGACAGGAGACAGGGAAATACTGGGTAGAAGAGAGCAGTTAACCAGCAAAGACTCCGCCCTCAAGCCTGGAAACTTGTGGCCCTAAATAAGAACGGGCATTCCTGTCTTCACACCCAAAAGTTGCCTTTTGGGCTGTTACACCTCCCTATCCCGTACCTGTTTAACTCGCAAACCCCCAGCTCCATGAGGAGATGAACAAAATTGCAGAAGAACAGCAGAATGGCTGGGCAGAGAAAGAGAAAAGAGGAGTGTCTGAACACCAAGAGGAGTTTGGCTTGGGATGATCGGAGAGGAGATTGGCCACTGGACGGTCAAACTCCAGGGGCAGATCATCTTCCCACTCCATCCCCCTTCCTGTTCCGCATCCATCCCACTGAGAGTCACCTCCACCACTCATTGAAATCCTGGCATTCACCATCCTTCAAGTCTGTGTGCAACCTGATTCTTCCTGGACACCAGACAAGGACCTGGGCACCAAGAGGGCACTGAGCTGGTTAACACTTAAGCCATCTGCAGACAACAAGGCTAAAAGAATGCACTCTAATACTTGCCCATTTGGGCTTCAGGAATCACAGACACCCACCCTTGGATGCTACCATGGGGCCAGAGCCCAGGGGCACACTTCCTGGCTCCCGCACCTGCCCATCTGCTTGCTCCGCTTCCTGTAATGGGTTTGAGTGTGCACAGCTGAACAGATGAGCCACATCTCTGTCACAAGTCCTGCAAGAGGGGTCAGAGACCTCTCCCGTTTCGTTACAAGATGCTCCAGACTAATCTTCTAAATTTGTTGCCCCAGCCCTAGAATAAGCCATTCCTCCAAGGATGTATTCTGCTTCCTTTTATTAGTGAATGATATAAAAAACCAATATATGAATGTTAATTGCATTAATTGTTACTTGGATATCATCAGTTCTAGACCTTCTTAGTTGACAGAGCAAAGAAATATATGTGTGTATACTAATTCATATAAATATAAATGTATGTGCATTCTACATGTAACAATCTATATCTATATTAAATTAAATATGAGTTTATACTGATGTCTCCGTCTCTAATCCATTACCACATAGACCATACTAATTTTCTCCCCTTGCTTATCTCTAACCTGCTCCAAGAGAGAAATCTAGTTCCCAATATTTGTCACCAATTTCCATTTTTCCATTCCAGTGTGCATGTCGAGTGGTTTCAGAAGTGCTCGCCCATATTACCATAGGAACTAACTTTATCAAGTGGAGTCTGTTCTTATATACAGTTCCTTTTGCCCTTAGTCTTATAGATTCCAGTTATTTTCAGTGTTACTTAGATCAGAACCTTTCTCTCCCAACACCTTCAAGTGAGACTGCTTTATACATTTGTAATTCAGTCAGATAGTTTTGTCCCATTTTCCATTTTATCATTTGATTCTCTAACCTCCTAAATTATTTTTTAAATTTCATACATTAAAGCTCACTCTTTGTGCTGTAAATTTCTATGGCTTTTAACTAATACATAGTGTCATCTATCCACCATTACAGTATCATACAGAAAAGGTCCACAGCACTAAAAAATCCTTTGTGTTTTAGTTATTGAACCCTCCCCCCATCCTCTCCAAAACCCTTGGCAACCATTAATCGGTTTACCATTTCTATTCTTTTGCCTATTCCAGAATATCATGCAATTGGAATCATATAGTATGTAGCCTTTTCAGACTGTTTTTTTTTAACTTAGCAATAGCATTTAATACTGATCCATATCTTCACATGGCTTGATAGCTCATTCCTTTTTATCACTGAATAATATTCTACTATATGCTTGTACCACAGTTTGATTATACATTCATCTATTCAAGAGCATATGAGTTTTGTTGATTATGAATAATGTTGCAATAAATATTTGTGTGCAAGTTTCTACATGGACATGTTTTTTCAAATAAGTTTGATAAATACCAAGGAGCACAATTGCTGGATCATAGGACAAGGCTTTGTTTAGCTTTGTAATAAACTGCAAAACTGTGGTTGAAACTGGTTGAACCACTCTGTGTTCTCACTAGGACTAAAGAAAAGTTCCTTTTGCTCTTCACTCTCACCATTAATTGATATTGTTAATTTTTTTGGATTTTAGCCATTATGATATGTGTGGCATTTCTTATTGTTGGTTTAATTTGCCTTTCCCTAATGATAACTGATGGGCATCTTTTCGTATGTTTATTTGACATCTGTTTATCTTCTATACTAAAATATGTATTCAGATCTTTTGCTCATTGTTTTAATTTTTTTTCTTTTTTACTTTTGGTGTTGTATATAAAAACTCATCACCCAACCCAGGGTCAGACAGATTTTCTCCTATATCCTTTCCTACAAGTTTTATAATTTTACATTTTACATTCAGGTGTATGATACATTTTGAATAATTGTGGTTAAGGTCTGGGTTTAGGTTTACTTATTTGCATATAAATATCCAATTTTTTCAGCACAACTCCTTTGAAACTTTCTTCCATACTATGTGCTTTGAAAGGAGAGGAAAGAGTTGTCTTAAATGTTTACTTAAGAGGAAAAATCTTCTCAAACAGAAATACCTAAAGAGAAAATGAAAACTTAGGGAAGATGTTCTAATGCTTTCTGAGTTGATCTGGGTTCTTCCAAATCCTCATCTTTGATGGACTAAGTAACATTTGTATTTTATAATATAATTTCTAATTCTAAAATTCTTACAAAAGATGTATTACAGTTTTTGTTTTCAAGAACGAAATTGGGCATTACAAATGTAATGTTAGTATTTTATATATTTGTAATCCAGTCTCAGAAAATTTCCTATTCAAGGATGCAGCACCATCTCTGAGGTGTTATGCTTTGGCTTCGAGTTGTTGACTCTTTTCTGAAATGCACAAGCAGATCTTGCAGTGAAACTGATGCTAAACCATTATGCAAAGACATGCGCTGATTACCCACTGATGATATATTGATTACAGATCTTAGCGGAAGAGAAATGGAGATCACCACCCAACACATGAATTGGGTCATTAGGTGGATTGCAACATGCTAAAATAAGATCCACAAACACTGACCTGCAATGTACAGAAATCAATTTAATAGCAAACTAGACTAAGATAACACAGGCAAGTAAATACATCATCAGGGTGATTTCCTGACTATAAGCAGTGGCAGTATAAAAATTCCTTAGTGTGGAGCAAATATCTTAGTAAGTTAGATTTTATTTAAGCAAAGCTGCACTCATTCACTTAACTTAAATATACACATTGTATGCAAGGCATTGCAACAAATCAAGGGAGGGCAATTGAAAGATAGAAATAAACAAACTTGACTCTTGGCTCTTGCCGTCTTAAATGTATTAGAGTCTTAGTTCAAGCCATAGTAATTTTTCAGAACTGGCCTAAGTAGAGGAGGGAGTTTATATTATAAACACAGCAGAGATAGAGAAGAGCCCGAGGAAATATATGCATATATTTTATGCTTCTCTGTAGCTTCAGACCTACTTTTTCTGCTCCCCTCATCATACACTAGGATGTGGCTACATATTTACTTATTCAACAGATATTTATGAATGTTCATGATATCAAACATTGTTCTAGGTACTTGGATACAGACAGCAGTGAAGACAAGTCAAAAAGACCTGGCCTTACCAAGCTTATACCCTAGTATGTGGAAACAGACAGCAAACAATAGACATCAGAAATAAGATATATGGAAAATGTTAGGGCCGGGAGCAGTGGCTGACTCCTGTAATCCCAGCATTTTGGGAGACTAAAACGGGTAGATCACTTGAGGCCAGGAAATCGAGACCAGCTTGGCCAACATGGCAAAGCCCCATCTCTATCCAAAATACAAAAATTAGCCAGGCATTGTGGTGTATGCCTATAATCCCAGCTACTTGGGAGACTGAGGCATGAGAATTGCTTGAACCCAGGAGGCGGTGGTTGCAGTGAGACAAGATCACGCCACTACACTTTAGCTTGGGCAACAGAGCAAGACTCTGTCTTAAAAAGGAAAAAGAAAAGAACAATGTTAAAAAGTGTTAAGTGCTAAAGGTATAAATGATTGGAATAGACTGAAGGGGACTGAATATGCTATAAATAGGGGAGGGGAGAGAAGGGAGGTTGTGATTTTAAACAGAATGTCAGAATAGGCCTCATTGATAGGACAACACTTGCAGAAAGGCTTGAATCAGAAATGTGAGATTTGATCATGCCAGTGCATCGGTAAAGATGGTCATGGACAGAGGGAATAACCAGGGCAAAGGTTCTGTGTTAGCCTATTCAGGCTGCTATAGCAAACTACACAAACTGGGTAGCTTAAACAACAGTTTTCCCAGCTGCATAGGCTGAATGTCCAAGGTCTGGGTGCCAGCATGCGTGGGTTCCTGGTAAGGGCCTGCTCTTTTTCATCCCTTTTTAAGAGCCCCAGTCCAATCCTAGGGGCTCCACCCGAAACCTAATCACCTCCCAAAGGCCCAACCTCCAAATACCATCACATTGGAGACTAGGTTTCAACATATGAATTTTAGGGGGACACAAACATTTAGTCTATAGTAGGTCTCAGGTTCCAATTCCAGGGATATTGGAACAGCATAGAAGCCAGCAATGCCTAGAGCAGATAGTGTGATAACTAAGAGGTGAGAAGTGAGAATTAACGGGGACACAGGTCACAGAGGACTTTGCAGGCTGTTTGAAGAACTGTGTGTTTTTTTTTCCAAGGATCATGGGAGCTCTGAGAGGGTTTTGATCAGATGAATGATGTGATTCACTTTCAACACTAGATCTTACAGTCTGAGCTACATGAAGAGAGACAATCAATCTCTCTCCCTTTTTCTTTTCAGGCCCTGTTACCCAGGGAGCAGGTCAAGCACCCACCCATCACCAAACATTGTTTCCCAAGATGCTGTTGCTTGGTATGTGATCCTGGTTGCTGGAGCACATTTGCTTCTTCACAGGTCATGCATATGAGAAATGGAGGAGTGGAATGGAAGATCAGGCTGGGCACAGTGGCTCATGCCTGTAATCCTAGCACTTTGGGAGGCTGAGGTGTGCAGATCGCCTGAGGTCGGGATTTGAGACCAGCCTGGCCAACATGGTGAAACCCCATCTCTACTAAAACCACAAAAATTAGCCAGGCGTGGTGGTGGGTGCCTGTAATCCCAACTACTCAGGAGGCTGATGCAGGAAAATCGCTTGAACCCAGGAGGCAGAGGTTGCAGTGAGCCGAGATCATGCCACTGTACTCCAGCCTGGGCAACAGAGTGAGACTCAGTCTTAAAAAAAAAAAAAAAAAAGAATGGAAGGTCACCTATCAGAAAGTAGGGAGCAGTTGGCAGAGCATGTAAGGCAGCCAGCAACCCATTAGTTGTTCACCTCATTACAGTTAGAATCTAATAGGATAAAATGTGTTCATAAATATTGTCTCACCTGTATTATACCTAACTATAATGAGGGATATTGATAAAGTCTCAGGGGTTGTGAGAGAAGGAAAAATAACTTTCTATGTGGTCATTAAAAGCACTTGAGCTTTTAATGCTGAAAGACAGTTTGGATTTGGCTGTAGAGAGATGAAGGTAGGATTGGGAAAAGAGGTCATTCAGTGTAGGAGGAAACAGTATGAGCAAGAAGTCCCAAATGTTTTCTCCCCCCAGCAGGGGTAGGTACAGTACTGTAGACAGTATATTGTGCACAAACAGATTACGCATGAGTTTACTCAGGGGACTGCTAGACCACTCAACAATAATGGGTAATTGCCTTAGCAAACACATCCTTCTATCACTTATGCACCCCGATGAACACTAAAAGAAAAAGGTATTAAG